>NC_142410.1:12524121-12836621 GCF_059441095.1 Idiotropiscis lumnitzeri | reverse complement strand
TCTTGGACTTCGGCGGTCGCGGGAGACAAGTTACCCTCGCCACCTCGCCTGCAGAGTCCCGTGGAGAGACGAAGCCAGGACTCGGACGGCGACTTCGAGATGGCCGACTACAGCCGATCATCGTCGTCTCCGTCGGCACACGTGCGAAACTCGAACTGTCGGACGTACCGCAGGCCCGGCAAGCGGAACGCCTCCAAATCCTCGGACTGCGCCGCTACGGCCTGGGGTCCGCTCACGTCGGCGACGTCTCACGGCGGCAGGACGAGGGACTACACCGTGCTGCACCCTTCCTCCGCCTCCATGTGTAACGTCACCAATCAGGCGGGCGCCGTGAAGGAGTTTACTGGCGAGGCCGCTCCGGCTAGCGATACGAGCGCTGCTAGCTTTAGCGGTGCTGCTGAGCAGTTTGACGCCGCGTGGCAGCGAAAGAGCGCAGAGCCGCAGCACAACAGGTACGAACGGCTCACAGGTCCAGTGCGGGGGGGCTCTTACGTTTTACTGAATATGTTTGATTATTTGAAACGTGCTCTTGTGCAAGTCCAGAAAAAAAAAAAAAAACTGCGCCCCCGTTTGTCTGCTCTTTAGTCAGAACCAGTCCAGACCGAAGAAGGGAACCAAACCGGACCTGTTCGGTTTTGATGACATCGACATCAGTCCGGAAAATGACAACAATGACCATGACGACGGCTCGTCCAAATACAAAATCAAATACTTTGGTTTCGACGACATGAGTGACAGTGACGGAGCCGGCGACAACAACGATGGCGGCGGCGGCCACCGCAGGCCCAAAGTGAGAACGCGGGTCAAGATGGCCACCGTTGTCAAGGAAACACCGCCTGTTGCCGTGGACGACTCGCCGTATGAGCCCGCGAGGAACTGCCATGCGCTTGACGGACGCAGCAAAAACTCCTCGCAGAGGCACGACGGCAGCTCGCAAGCAGGTGAGGAAAAGTCCCGCGCTTACAAAAGTCTGCACACCCCTGTTCAAAATACAACGGACGTAAGAAATATCACTTCAAACGAAAGAGGCGTTTTTTTGTCAACGTTTCCCAACAAATTTGATGTTTACCTTATTTCAATGCGTTCCTAATTTGAGCCCATCGTGACATTTTCGAGAACATCTTTGTGACTTTTTTGTTGGCTGCTGTGCCGCGAAACGTGTTATGTGCACGTGGCCTCGTCCTCCTCGACGGAACCACTTTGATCCTCGCTGGCGTCGGCTTTTGTGACGATGCGGCGGTGAGCGTCATCGCGAGAAGAGTGGCACCCACCCACCCGTTCTTTATTTAGAACGGCCGTGCCGCGCGGGCGGCTTCTCTTCAACACTTGTCGTGATCTTTTATTCTCCTTTTTCTTTTTTCTTTTCACCTGAATTGTCGATGGCACGCCATAAGAGTCAGCCGGTCAGTTCTTGGACGGCGTCCCTGCGGACATGTTGAGCTTCTCCGAGGACGATCTCAGGGTGGTGGCCGCCGGCCCCAGGAGGCCTCCGCAGGTCAAGCCCGCCGACACCCACCGGCGGATCTTCAGTGCGCAAAAGAAGGTGAGAACAAGCAGACCAGCAAACCAGATGTTCTTGACTAAAAAAGTGGCACAAGTCGTGTGTTGTTGCATGCGCCACGTTTACAAAGCAGCGCAGCTCTTCGTCTCACTCCACCTTTTGTCTGCGCTTATGACCGCCGCGCCTGATCTTCACTCTTTTGTCTCTCATGATGAGTGACGGCGCACGTTTGGCACCGACACGCACAGATGGCAGCCAAGGCAAAGAAAGGGTACTGGCGGGTGGCGGGGAGGGCGGGGCCTTATTTTGGGGGTCATGAATCGCAACCGGCTCAAATCCAGCCGAGTGGAGTTTTGGCTCCGCCTTCACTGCTGTGGGCGTTAAAATCTCGAATGTAGCTGAAAACAAAACAAAAGCACTCCATGGGTCCTGATTGGCCCACCTGAGGGTCCATCGCAAACGGATCGACTGTTCGTTGTGAAAGCCACTTGAGTGGAAAGCGGTCCAAACGGTTTTCAGCTGGTGTGGGATTCACAATGTCACATTAGTTGTTCTACGCAGAGGTCAAAGAAGAGTTCAACGTGCGTGTGTGTGTGTGTGTGTGTTGTAGTCTCCCACCAAAGCCGTGTACAACGCCCGCCACTGGACGGTGGAGAGTGAAGAGGAGCCCGTTCCATCCTTCATGTCCCGCCCACTGGCAACTCCCGTAAGATGCAAGAGCTCCTTTCGCGCTTTCCACCCACGGCCAAATAATACCAACCCACCCCCACCCCAACTGTACGTTCCGCAGCCGTCTGGAGGGGTGTCGACCAACGAGCCGTCGGGCGCGCAGAAGGACGACGACGTCTTCAAAGCGCCGCCGCCTCCTCCCAAGGTCACCAAGTATGTCAACGTCTCGGGCGACCCCTACCAGGACACCGTCACCGCCCTCAAGTGTCGCAAAGAGCACAAGGAGGTCCGTACGCGAGAGTGCGAGTCGTTCTCTCTCGCGCATGCCGTGCCGTCTCTCTCCAAACCTCTCATTTTCGATCTCTCGCTTTCTCTTTAAGACCTCTTTTCTTTCTTCTCTCTGACGGACTTTGGTAGCTTCGTGATTGGTCGCCAGCAGACAAACAATGGACTGGTCGCCATTATTAGCCATTGGCCAAACGCCGCCTTGATCGCTTAGCAGGCATGCCTGACAGTTGTGAGGTTCTGCAGGGTTCCATTCTGGGCCCAATGTGGAGAGAGAGACCGCACTGGATGTGTGTCCGCGTGCGTGCGTGCGTGCGCGCGCGCGGGACCATGTGTGTGCGGTCACGTTAACGCCTTCCCTCTTGGCCTGCGCCAGCTCTACACGGTGGTCCAGCACGTGAAGCACTTCAACGACGTGGTTGAGTTTGGCGAGAGCCAGGAGTTCACCGATGACTTTGAGTACCTGGCTGCCGGTCTGAAGAGCGGACAACCGCTCAACACTCGCTGCCTCAGGTAGGACGACGAGAAGGAGGCGAAAGGCGGCCGTTGATCTTTGGCGTCACGCTGCCTGTACGTTTGCATGTGCGCAGCGTGATCAGTCTGGCGACGCGCTGCGCCATGCCCAGCTTCCGGATGCACCTGAGGGCACGAGGGAAGGTGGCGCAGGTCTTCAAAACGCTCAACGACGCCCCCCAGCACCACGTAAGTCTGTCGCGGCGCTTTTGAAGGAAGGAACAACAAGAACATGCAATAAAAAGAATTGCAAAAAGTGGACCGTCCCATTTTGGATTAAACGAGCGTTTGCGTTGGGCAGAACCTGGCCATGTGCACCGCCTCCCTCATGTACATCCTCAGCCGCGACCGGCTGAACATGGACCTGGACCGCTCGTGCCTGGACCTGATGATCCGCCTGCTGGAGCTGGAGCTGGACCAGGACCGCGGCGGCTGCGACGCCACGTCCCAGCTGAGCGCCAAGGAGATCTGCAAGATGAAGGAGAAGATCCGCAAGCTCTGCGACACGGTGCACAACAAGCACCTGGACCTGCAGAACATCACGGTGCCGCGTGCGCCCGCGTCATATTGTTGTGGGGGTGCGCGCCTGCGTGTGACCTTTCCTTCCTTCTTCCCTTCCTTCAGACGGGTCACCTGGCCATGGAGACGCTGCTGTCGCTGACGTCCAAGCGGGCCGGCGACTGGTTCAAAGAGGAGCTGCGGCTGCTGGGAGGCCTGGACCACATCGTGGATAAAGGTGGCACCTTCTGAAGTTCTGCGTCTGTCCGATTGTTTGCGCGTCTGTCATTTGGTCCGTGTGTGTGTGTGCGTGCGCGCGCCACTGACGAAGCGCGTGTGTCACCGCAGTGAAGGAGTGCGTGGACAACCTGAAAGCGGAGGACGACAAGGACAAGCTGGTGTCGTCCTTGTGGGGAGCCAAGAGATGTCTACGCGTGCTGGATAGCGTAAGCTTGGCGGCCATGTTGGCACGTCGCGCCACGTGCTGCATCGAGCACGCCCTAAATGTGCACGTGTTGGTGTGCGCGCTCAGGTGACGGTGCACAACGCAGAGAATCAGAGCTACTTGATCGCCTATAAAGACTCGTCACTCATCGTGTCAAGCGCCAAGTCAGTACACGAGTATTCGCTCGGTAGTGTGTGTGTGTGTGTGTGTGTACATGATGGCAGCACACAAAAAAAAAAAACCCTTCACATCCCTTGCTGTGAAATTTTGAGGCCATTACTTGAATGATCAATTCGACAAATATTTGGTGGTCATGATCCTTTGCATGTTCGATACGCACGCAGGGCATTGCGGCGCTGCGAGGAGATGATCCGGCGCTACAGCAGGGAGGTGGGCGGCGGCTTGGTGGTAGCCAAAGCGGTGGAGAACTGCATGAGGGCCATCATTGGCGTTCTGCTCAACCTGACGCACGACAACGGTCGGCACATGTTTGCGCACGTGCGCGCGCACACGGGGTGCAGCCCGTCCTAAATAAGCGTGTGCGTGTGTGCAGAGTGGGGCAGCACCAAGACGGGCGAGCAGGACGACTTGATCGGGACGGCGCTCCACTGCGTTCTCAGAGTCCCGCAATTCTTTCCTCAGGAGAAGAGGTTCGACATCCGCGTTCTGGTGAGTTTGCCGTTGCGCGTGTGCGTTCAGGTGGGCACATTTCAATCTGCGTGTGTTGCAGGGTCTGAGCCTGCTGATCAACCTGGTCGAGTACAGCGCCAGGAACCGCTACTGCCTGATGGAAATGGAAACGGAGGGCGGTCAGGGTCCCTGCGACTCCACCGTGCTGCTCCTCCCTCCGCACCCGCAAGATGTTGTCATCGGCGGCGGTCCGCTCGGCGCCGTCGCCGCGCTTGTGCAGGTACGCGTGGTTGTTGCCGCCGGCGGAAATGAGCGCGGCCCCCCCCTCAACTGCCGACCCGCCGTCTGCGTTCGTCCTCAGTTGTTCCTACAGCGAGAGCGAGCGGCCGTCCAGGCTGAGGCGCAGACCGATGACCTCATCAAGGAGCCGGCCAAGCCGGCGGACAAGAGCGGCCAGTGGCAGGAGACGGGCGGCGAGATCCAGTGGGTGGCCAACGACAACCACTGTGACAATGACGCCAAAGAGAAGGACGAGAAGAAGGAGGAAGACGACGGCGAGCTGGACCTCAACAAAGGTGAAACGTGCAAGCGCAATGAACGCAAGCCAAAAAAGTGTCAGCTAAATGCGTGCGTGTGCGTGCGCATTTTCAGCTCTGCAGCACGCAGGCAAGCACATGGAGGACAGCATCGTGGCGTCGTACACGGCTCTGCTGCTGGGTTGCCTCTGCCAAGGAAGCCCCGTGAGTTGGTCGCGTGCACGTCTACCTTGCCGACGGGCGGCGCCCACGCATGCTAACGCTTTGCCCCGCTGTGTGTGTGCGTGTGCGTGTGCGTGTGTCAGATGAATGTGACGACTGTGCGAGACAACTTGCCTCAGGGGGATTTCTCCATCATGACGGAGATGCTCAAGAAGTTCCTCAACTTTATGAACCTCACAGTGAGTCAGTTCACCTCCTCTTCTCACCCATTTCTCCTCTTGGCGCCTTTTTTGTTTCTCCTCCTCCTCATCCCCAACTCCTCTTCTCCTTTTCTCCTCCTTTCCGACTCATTCCCTCCCATTTTTCCGTCTTGCATTTCTCTTCTTCCTCTTCCTCCTTTTCTTTCACCGGTTTTCTCTTCCTTCTTGCTTAACCTCCTCCTTCCCCTTTTGTACTCCTTGTTCTCGTTTCCTCCTCTGTGTGTGTGTGTGTGTGTGTGTACCACGTTAACATGTCTTGGTCTGTCATTTGTGTAAACATTTGCTTTGGTCTCTGCAGTGTGACGTCGGCACCGCAGGACAGAAGTCCATCTCCAGAGTCATTGACTATCTGGAGCACTGCTAGACGCGCACACACAGACACGCACACCCCCCCCCCCCCCCACACACACATCCTGCCAGTATTTTCACTCCCTTTTTATTTTTTTGCTTTCTAGCCGTTGATATTGACTCGTCATCTCACATCTCCTCTTTTGTTAAATTTGAAGTTTGACGTGCACGTGTGCAGAAGATGCTTCTCAAAGAGTCTCCTTCATCCACGCGTCTCGTCTGCGTTCCGGTTGGTGTTTTTGCTCTTCAGCGAGCGCCATGCCAACTACGCGCAACTTAAAACACACACGCTTGTGTTGTTTGTGTGACATGTGCAATTGTTCCTTTCATTTTAAAAATTCCACTCCCAAATCATCACACACACACACACACACACAAACGTTTACAAGAGCTTTATTACAGAACGTGGGGGATGTTTGTGTACATAGTTTGTACATAGGTTGCATAGGAGGAGCAATGCATGATGGGAAGTGGGCGGGTGGGCCTGAACTAGTTTTAATTTTTTTTTTTTTTTTTTGAAACAGCCTTTTTTTTTTGTGTAAGTTTTTCCTCCTGCGTGTTGAAAGCTTCTTAACAGGGCGACTGCGTTTGTACCGGTCTTTGCTTACGTGTACATACCTTGCAAAGAATAAAAATTGTTACTTTCAGTACCTCCTGCTGGTTCCTTTTTGTTTCTTGAAAAAGAGTTTTGGACGGCGCTGGAAAAATGAGATTTTGAATGTTTTGGACAAGAATTGGCGCAATATTATCTCGCTTGTCTCCCTGCTGTGACGTCGATGCTAAAATTGGACAAAAAACCAAGATGAGCTCCAAAAGGGGGCGTCTCATCACCAAAAAATGAAATCACTACAATCTATTAGGGGGATGCATTTGGTTGCTTTTACATGCAAACCTATTATATAAGTGCCAATGTTCAGTCCAAGTGTCCCTTTATAGTTTGACCACACACACACATGCGCGAGCACACACTTTTGAATTGTTTTTTCCATGAAGCACTTTATTGTAAAAATGAAATAAAAAACATGGTAAAGAAGATGGAAACGTCATTCAGGTGAAAGTCGAACTGTAGTGCCTTTAAAGGGCGTGGCCTAGTGAGTGACGTCAGGAACTGCGTTCAGTTGTTCACTGTTAGCTTTTTAGAAGGAAAAAAAGCATTTGCTCCTTGTGAGTGTTCTCATTTTATTTCAGTAAGTCTGCGACTCCCCTTGCCCACATGTCAGGGCATCACTGCGGATGTGAAGCGAGCAAGTAAAGCAAATTGTTGCTCGCCATACAAATGCAAACCAACAACAAAAAGATTTTAGAAGGGGAAAAAAAGCCTTGCCATGCAACAAACACGTCAGACATGTTGTCGATGCCACACGGCCGGTTTTTGGAAAAAACAACTCCAAAAGTGGCCAAAGAAATTCAGCAGCAGGCCCACAAGTCCAAAAGTCACTTCGCGCTGGGCGGCGCGTGTGTGTGCTCCTTGACGGCTGCTCGTCGGGGGGGCGCAGCATCCTCGTCGCCCTCCTCGTCCTCCTCCGGCGCGCCGCGCAGCAGCTCGCTGAGTGTGGCGATGTAGATTTGCGCCATTTGGAGCGTCTCGGATTTGGACAACTTCTTGTCGCTCTGTAGCTGCGGGATGACGCTGCGCAGCCGGTCGAAGGCCACGTTGAGGCCGAGCATGCGTCGCCTCTCGCGGGCGTTGGCGGCCAGGCGCCTCCGCTTCTGAGCGCGCTCCGCTTTGCGCGCATCCGGCAGCGGGTCACCGCAGAAGACTGCGCCCGCGCCCGCGCCTGCGCCCACGCCCGCACCGGGGCCGACCCGGAGCTGCACGATGGCGCACGGAGACCAGGCGGGGCGTCCGGGCTCGTCCCGGGCCTTGGCGCGCACGTCGCTCGGGCGCTGGGCCGCGTGGAGCTCCGACATGAAAGGCGGCAAGATGCTTGCGCGCGGACGCATCGCCAACTTTCTCTCTTGTGACAAGCTTGTGTCTGCTTGCCTCATTTATTTGCCCGCGCGTGCCCGTCTCCGTGTCCGTTTGCGTGTGCGTGTGCGGGTCCATTTGCCGAAGTGTGGCGGCTCGCCACGAAGTCCATTGGCGCAGTTTGGAGAGTTCATCAAAAGGGGATTAGACGCGCGCCAGTGCGCATGCACGCGCAACTTTGGAAAGCCACCAAATGAAGCGATGACATTCAAGCGTCGCGTGACGTCACATCCTCTCACTTTTCTCTTCATGTTGCTGTCCCAATAAATTTGTCCGTTCCGCATTTTGCTCAATTTTCACTTTTGAGAGGTGTCCCAAAACTTGTGTTCGTTTCCCCTTCATGCTGTCCAACAATAAAGCACATGATGTCGTCAAAACAAAAGTATTGGGACAGCAACAGAAGGAAAATGTACCCTGCATTTGCTGAAATTTGGAGTTAAACCTGGACCGGTCCGAGGAGTCGCAGCGCTTTGATCTGTGGAGCGACTCTTGTGTCAATGAGCCGTTTGATTGGCTGTAATGATGCGTGCGCGTGACACCACGGGACGCGTGTACGCGTGTGTGTGTGTGTGCGTGTGTTTGGGGGTTGAGAAAAGTGGCCACCTCTTGAATTGTCTCCTCTTCTAAACACGCATTTGTTTAAAAGTTGCATCAATGTTGTTTTTTACTTTTTGTTTGCCTTCAGCAAAGTCAAGTTTTAAAAACTGAAGATCGTCAATTTGTGTTGTCCAAGGGGGCAAGTGTTTGTGATTTTTGTTACGTAGGGAGCAGGCCAGTTTTAATCGTTTTTATGATCCCTTTTCAATTAAACAACAAGAAAAGATTTTGATGATTAGTTTCCCATGTGAACGCGTTTTTTGTATATCACTAGTATAAACATTCAAACAAAATAAATTGGGAAAAAAGAAAAAAAAAGATTGGCCACCATGATGCGTCTTTTGCCTTGGCTGAGGTCATTGTGGCGAACCAGAACCAGAACCAGAACCAGAAGCAGAAGCAGTGAGTTTTCCTTTTTTGCTGTCCAAAATGCAGCAGGCGTCTCCCGTAAGGCCTCGCCCAAAACCGCTTGCTGATTTCTGCTCTGGACTTTGGTGTGGGTGAGCCGCAATCTTTCTCGGGGGGCTTTGATCGGCCGCCCGCGTCGGCCAACGAGCCGTTTGATTGGCGGGCCCACAAGTGTCGGCCAAAAAAAACGGCCGGGTTTGGGGGCCCTCCCTTCTGCTTTTCTTTTCTTTTTGCTTTTGTAAAGGCCGCCTGCATGGGCTGGCACACGCCCGCGCCTAATCCCCCCATGAGTGTGCCAAAGGACGCTTCCAAAGGACTCGGACTTCCTGTCACTCATGGTGGCTCCGCCACCGCCACCGCACCGCACCGCGCCCATTTTTAATTAAGCACACAAAACACTGATCAGCTTCACTGATGTGATGCTCGGCAGCCGTTGGACGACCTCACCCGGTGACAGCAACACACACGCACACACACGTTGCCGGAGCCAAGCCTCCTGGAAAGGAATTTTGTGTTTTTGTGTCAATCACTTTTGAATCATCCACCCACCCATCCATGATTCTTCAGTAAAACGCTTGCTTCATTGACGCCCCCCCCCAAAAAAGCTCCACAAAATTAGAAGGTTATTGCTCTTAAACTACGTCATTGATATGAACAGCAAACAAAACTGTTCTGCAAAGAAAAACAAACTATTTCCTCACTGTGGTAGTTTACGTTTTGTGTAACACACACGCGCACACACTGAGCAAGTGTGGCTACTGCAATGAACGCTTTGCCCTCTTTGCGAGGGTCAAAGGTCACAAGATGGCCGCCCCGAGTCTGACGTCTGTTGCGAGAGCGTGGCAGCAGCTTTTATGAAGCTTTTCTACGCATGACTCGAACTTTTCTTTATGATGTCGTAGCTTTAAATGTCAGCATGTTCGTTTTCGGTGGCCAAGTCTCGCCACGACGTCTCGTTTCGTTTCGCCTCGTCACCAGTTCGATTGTCCCAACAGGCAAACAAACAAACAAACAAATGGTGAGTGAGCGCCACCTGCTGCTTCAGTTTGGTCATTTAAACTTTGCAACGTACACGTCTTTACGTTGACACTTTCTGAGTGTACGTTTGAGTACGTATTCATGATGTAGGATTCCATGAGTGCGCAGGAGAATTTGTTGTGTTGGTCTTGTGTGATTGAGGTGACCACCAGGGGGCAGCAGAAGCCGTCAAGGTTATGTCGGATTGGACTGTGAAGGCAGTGCTTGTTTTCTTTATGACGTCAAGGTTTCATGACTTCAGAAGAAAAGATGACGTGAATTTATGGTGTGTGATGACATCATGAAATCATGACGTCATGACCTGTGCCCCGTCTGAAAGTGAAATCTGTGTCGCTCCAGCATTTTATTTGATCATGCTATCATATATTTATAAATGATTTTCACTGCCCCAAATGTTTCGGGTCGAGGTTGCCTGTAAACCGGGAGAGCAAAAAAAAAAATGTTGACATTAAATGAAATAAGACGTCATGGTATACTGACGTCATCGTGGTGAGGTCGTGACTTGTTGACATACCTTGATGACCTTTGAAATGTTCTTTTGTGTTGCTCTTGCATGCACGTTGGCACTAAAGTCGTTTCCATAAACGCGCCTGCAATTGCAATTAGAAAACCAACCGAATAAAAACGAGCAGTGGCGATTGTTGTGGTGGAGTGTGTAATAACAGGCTGTGTCCAGCAGAGGGAGTAAAGCTCCACCAAAAGCCGACAGCGCGTAAGCGCGTTGCTCGAAAGTTCTTGAATAAGACAAGACGCCGTGTAATATTTCATTTCTGACGAAGATGCCAAAGCTCGGGTGATGACGTCAGCGCCACTTGGATGCTGATGAAGCTGTTTATTGTTGTCATGGAAACAGCCACGCCACTTGAAGTCCTAATCCATTATTGAATGTTAAATACTTGGAACATAACCATGATTTTTTTTTTGACAAAGGGAATGCTAATAATGATGAACACCCTTTTGTGTGGCTCAATTTGAAGATTGATTTCATTATTCTTGCAATTTAAGTGATATTGTTGCGCGATAGCAAAGTTGCTCATCCCTGTTTTATTTAATTTTTGTCTACTTGACATTTCTGCTCTGATTTAAGAGCAAAAAAATCTGAAGTGGTTACTCAGTCCATGTCACCAGTCTGGTCGCCACTTGACGTCATTGCCCATATCCACAAACAATGGACTGCTCACCAGCCAATCACAGGTCACATCCAGACACAAACGTTAAGCAAATTCCACAAGGGGCCCAGAATAGAACCCTGCGGAACCTCACAACTGCCAGCCGCGCCTCCTAAACCTTTAATGCAAAATTTGGCCCCTGGCAGACGATGGCGACCAGGCCATTGTGTGTCTGCATGGGCACTGCCAATGGCGGGTGACCAATCACCGGTGACCAATCACGGGCCCTACTCTGGCCCAAAGTTGGTGTGGGAGGAGGAGAAAGGACTGAAAGCGAGAGGAGGAGAGAATGGACTGTTTGTGTGAGACTCTCTCTCTCTCTCTCTCTCTCTTGCTCTCGCTCTCTCACTCTCTCTCTCTCGTCACTGTAGCGAGAGGCACAGCGTGCGGAGCAAACCTCTTGCCTCCTCTTCCTCCTCTTCCTCCTCATCCTGGTGGCTCAGCTGCTTTTCTTCCTCCGCAGTCCGGAAGCTTCTTCTTCTTGCGCTTCATCTTCTTTTTCTTCTTCTTTTTTTCCTCTCCCGCTTCCTGCAGCCTCTCTTTGGATTGCTTTCCTTTTTCTGGCCTCTTTTCGTTTTTAATTTTTCTTTCCTTCTATCTTTTTCCTTTTCTTTCTTTCTTGTTCTTTTTGCGCACTGAGGACGCGGCGGCGGCGGCGGCTGGTGTCGGCGTGCATGCGCGCGCGCGCGTGCGTGCACGCGGCCATGGATCTCCGCATGCTGCTTGCGCTGCGCGCGTGCTTGTTGCTGTTCCACGGAGCGACGCTGCATGCCGACTCCATCATTCATATTGGTAAGGCAGCGGAAGACCAAAACATTCGTTATTGTTCTTATTTGGGGGTGGCGGGTGCTTGCATGCGGTGCGGTCCTGATGCTGCCTGGTGGGCGGGGGGAGGGGGGGGGTTGGTTCGGGGGGGTTGTGTATTGCTCCCCCACACCTCCCCTTCCCTCGTTGGCGCGTGAGGAGGAAGACAAGCTGTTGCTCAGTCTTTCATTCATTCGCCAGTCGGCTTCATTCAAAGTGTTGCAGGCATAAAATGCAATCACATGACGACATGAAATCTGACGCACTCATTTGACGTTTGCGTTCCGAGCTCAACTAGGACGTCAACGTTGACATTTTACTGTCCAATTTGCGGTACATAAATGCAGATGTGGCAGCTGCAAATAAATTGGCAACATTAGAAATGACGCAAATCAAGTCTGTCGAGTCAGCGTAAAAATGATCGATTAGATCATAATGGAAAATACACGCTTTTAGAGACATTTAACGGAATTATGATGAAAACTTCTAAGCTTTCAAATCTGCGACACCGCAGACGTGTTTAGCGGCAACATGATGGCAATTCGCTCCACGAAAAAAAACCAAACATTCCAGCTGTCCTCCAAATAAACAAGTTGTTAATAAGACAAAAGTCAGATGCTGCAGATGCATGGCTGTTTATTGTTGTCATGGTAACCAGCACACATTTGCCACGAAGATGACAATGATAATAATCCTCAAAACGCGAGCGACTTATTTGGCCACAGGCGACGTACGCCCCGGACTGGTCAGCACGTCAGCGGCAGGGCACCGAAAGGACCGGTCGCCCACAAGGGGTGGGCGTTAACGATCTGCGCTTGCAGTACTCTATTCCTCTTACTGAAGTAATGTAATTGTACGTGTCCGAGTAGTAGAATATAATCGTGTTGCGCTGACGGCGGCGTAGGCGCTCGCTGGATTGGTTGGCGCCGGGTCATAGGGCGCATGAGGACAAACAATGCTGGGCTCCCTCGTCAATGTTTTGCTCTCTCTCTTTTGGCGAGCGAGGCGCAACTTTGAGCAGGACGTGCGCCTCATCTTAAGCCGCTCACGACAAAGAGGACAAACGGCCACTGTTGGCGCCTGGCGAGCTGCTCGGCCACTTTGTCATCAAACAGAGCTCAAAAGGGGGCGGGGCTTGCACAGGAACTTTGATGACGACGCGCACGCGTGCGGATCTCCTTTGGTGGCGCTGAAAGGCAAAGAAGGAAGCGAGCAAGGAAGCAGAAGAGCCAATTAAGGGTCAGTCACTCGTCACGTTCGCTTTTGACAGCGTCGTCGACGCGAGCTGCAAATTGTGTGGCTGGTGCCATATTTGGACAAGATGGCGGCCGGCGGACGCGGTCATCATTGCAAACTGATGAGAAGATGTTGGAGCGACATCCGACGAGGCACATTTGGGCCGCCGGTTCACGTCGGCAAAATGTCGTTGGCGTCGACAAAGACAACAAAATCGAGATTTGGTGACGAACCACCAGAAGGCGACGAGCCTCGCGAGAAATCGGCGGATGCGTTTGAAGCGTCCGCGCTCGTCGGACCATCGGCGCAAGTGGACTGCAAACTTGAAGCGCAAGTCGGAGTGGAAGTTGCCGCAGAATGTAAACGGAACCCGAACCCGAACGCAAACCGAAGCACGTCCAGAAGCCGAAGCGTCGACGCGATGGCGAGCCCGAGCGGGTTGGCGAGAAGCCAAGAAGAAGGCCGCTGAACTCGTCGTGACCTGCGACCTCGAGGCGACCGGCGCTACCGGGATGTGACGGCTCCGGTTCCGGCCTCAAAGGAGCCCCGCCCCCTCCCCCACCTCTTCCTCCTCCACGCCGGAGCATCTGTCACATCCCGCCGCTTCTCAGCTTGATTTCCCGTCACGTTCCGCCAAAGACGTCAGTGACTCCAGTCAACAAAGTCCAAATATTTGTGCCGAACTTTTTCCGATGACATTGAACTTTTACCGCCAGTGTTTGGAAATGCAAAGCGGTCCTTTTTAAAAAAAATTTGAGCCTCCGCAGATGACGACACGATGTTCCAAAAAAGAAATTTGCGTCCCAACGGAAAGGTGAATGTTGTGTCGCTTCTTCGTCCAGGTGCGATCTTTGAGGAGAACGCGGCGCGCGACGACGAAGTGTTCCAGCTGGCCGTGTCGGACCTCAGCCTGAGCGACGACGTGCTGCAGAGTGAGAAGATCACGCACTCCATCAAAGTCATCGAGGCCAACAATCCTTTCCAGGCCGTCCAAGAAGGTGAGCGGCCGCTCTGCATTTCCGAGCGACAGAATTGCTGACCCGCTCGGACTCGGACGTCGTCGGCTCCGTTTCAACGCCGCGGACCGCTTGCGCGCTCGCCGCAAATGTCGTCGTCGTCATTCGGCTTTGCTTCCGCTTCCACGTTCGGTCGTCGTCTCGGTTCCGATTTCTGACGCGGCTTCGCCTTCTCGTTCGGCGGATTTTGCTTCCGGCTTTGGTTCCGGTTCTGTTTTGGTCGCGGTTGCGCTACGAGTTGCGTTTCGAGCCTCGTTCTGATTCCGCCGATACGAGTTGATGCTGACGGTTGACGACGACCTGCTTGAAACTGATCGATGAGCTTTTGGAGGAGGCGTTGATTGGCTCCTTTTCAGAATATTTGTCTGAACGTCACGATATCAAATTGGACTTGATCTAAATTCAACCTTTTTTTTTTTGATGTGTGACACAAACCACGTGAAGATCATCCCATAATATTTGCGTGCGCGCCCCTGTTGCCGGAGCCTTAAAGTTCCGTTCTCGCCGCTTTCCAATTTGCCGCTTTGTTTGATAAAAGTGCTCGTTAATTGTCGAACAAACGAGGCGGCGCCAACGACGTCCAATCAGAGGAAAAATGAAATCTTTCTTTTGCTTCACCCGACGACGTTTTCCACTTTTCTTTTTCACGTCCATCATCGTCGTCGTGTGTTCGCCGCCGTTCCGATTTTTCGTTCGCTTCTCTGGCGACGGCAGCGTCGTAAAAGTTTGTTGCACGCGCGCGGCCCCAAAAGAAGTGGAGAGTGTTTGTTATTCCCCGGCCAGGCAAAACACGATCGAGGGATAAACACGCCTCTGTTAGCACGTTAGCATGTTTAATTCATCCGCCGGCGCTCGTCTCGTCGTCGCGGCTTACAAAGTGGCCGAGGACGAGCGAGCGAGCTTGAAATGTAGCCACGCGCTCACACGAGCGGCCGCCGATGGGAGCGCGTTTGACTCAGAAAGAGTTTTTCCGCTTCAACCGAGGCGGCCCACATTTTGCTTTCAAGCCGACATTTGGACGTGAGCAACAAAGTTGAAGGACGCGTGCTCCAAACTGAAGAGAATGTCGGAAAGAAAATTGGCGGCGTGCGAAACGTGTTCATCGTGACGACAAATGCTCAAGGCCCAAAATGGATGCCAATGGCAGATTTGTTGAAAAGTTGCACAAACGGCGCCCAAATGAATCCCGAGCGGATTGCAACCTTTTTTTATTCTTAAGCCGGCGTCCTAAAATAGACCTGCCAACGTGATGACATCATCGAGCGCGTGCCAAAACAAAGTTTGAAAAGCGTCATCTCGCGAGCGGACTTTGGTTGCGAAGATCGCGCGCCACGGCGAGGAGGCCTCGCCGGACGTCACCTGACCTCATTTCGCCGGTGCGTGACTCGTCAACTTTGAGGTGGCGGAATCAAAGGCGATCGTCTCGCCCGCTCTGAGATTTCCACTCGCTAAGACGCCGCGTGGCGTCCCAGTTTCGCCGCCGACTTTGCCCACGGCGCTCGTTTGTGTTTCGGCGCCGCTCGCGAGTCCTTTCGACTTGGAAGTCGCACCTGAACTGCTCCGACACGCTCGCTTGCGTGCCGGCCGACCTCGAGATGGAGATTGGCGTCTGTGCGCGCGCGCTAATCTTCACGCGTGTCCATCCTCAATGGACTCGCACGCTCGCGCGCATTTTGTGGCCCAAATGTTGTTTTGCGCAAACGTTTGTTTTTGTTTGTGTTTGTGCGCTTGACAATATTTTGTTGTCGACTTCTTGACGAAACACTGAATGAAAGATGGCGTGCCCGGCTAATAAGGCCTCATGTATCTTTGATGCGCCATTGATGAATTATGAAGAAGCTTGGGCCGCCGCCTCGTTAGCTGGCGACAAAACGTTCCCGCTGCGTCGTCACGTCAACGTCGTTCGCTGAGTCGGCGCACGCGATGCCCGCCAAAACAAAACAAAAGAAAACGCGGCTTGGCCAGGTGAGCTGCAACGCTGTGTTGCCACAGCAACCGCTAATTGTGCCCGTTTACTGCTCAACTAGAAACGCCATGAATCGTTCATCAACTCGTTCTCAGACATTTGTTGTTTTCCACGTGTGCATGTTGCCGATGATCGCGCTCCCATTTGGAATTTTGGCTCGTCGCACGCTCACACGCACACACGTGCGCACGCGTTGCATCCGATGAGCGTTACCATGGCAATTTTGTGGTCGAGGACGCCCCGGAGGCATCGGCACAACTGAAGACATCGTAATCGGCAACAATTGCCAGCGTGTACATGGAAGCGCCCACACGGACTCTTCAGTGTGTTGCGCTTTTCCGTGCGTGGGAACAAAGCATCTCATCATCTCAGCATCGACTCTTACGTCGCATATAGAAACGAAATTGCAGTTGCGACGCGTGTGCGTGCGTGTGGACGTCGGAGCGTGTTTCGTATGATGTGGCCCAGCGCGTGTCAAGTGTCTCGCGCGTCCCCGAGAAACCTCGAGGTCGATGTGTCCAACGCGGCCAGTACCGAGCCGGGCCAAGCGGGCGCCGTCCCCGACGCACATGCTGCCTCCTCGTCCCCGGCCGATCGCGAGTGTCGCCGAGCGGAAGCGACAAGCCTCGGCGAGTCATTATCGGAATGTCCGCAGCGATCCGTCAAAGCGCCGCCGGGCCGCCGTGTGGACACGCGCCGGCCGGCCGGCCAGAAGACGTTTGCGCCGCCGCTGCCGCGCGTGAATGCGGCCGGCAGGCAGGAAGGAAGTTGAGGAGGACGACGCTCGCGCCGGCAAAAACAAAAAAGCTCTCGGAGATGGGATGAATTTGTCTCGTACTCCTTTCAAATCCAGTCGCCGTCCATTTTTGTGACATTTTGATTTGAAAATCAAACCTTTGTTGAGCTTCTCGTGGCCGCAAAATCAGCAAGCCACGAAAACGCCAGCAAAAAAGGCACTTTGAACTCCTGACCCTTGACCCCCCCCCGCCCCCTCCAAATTTTTTGAGCTCGCCTTTGCGTCATCCACAAGGTCGCCGGGTTCACGTTACGAGGAGAAGAAGAAGAAGCGCCAATGAGCCTCTCGGAAACCGAATGAAGCCCGAGTGGCTCGTGAATATTGTCCTCGCCGTGCATCGCTGTTTAGCTTGTTGCCGTGGCGATGTCGCCATGGAGATGAGACCAGAGGAGATGGAGGGGGGACTTTTTTTTCCGAAACATCATTAATTCTTATCGCTGTTCCTAAAAGGTGGTCGTGCCCCCCTTTCGGGCGCGCTCTGATTGGATAATTGAAACGAGTCGCAACAATTCAGAACGCAAACACGAGTTGCTTAAAAAAACAAACACGCTCTGTGCTGAAAGATGACAGCAAGCTAAAATGCTAATGCTAACTGCTGCTGTCTGACGCTGTCATCTGCAAATCAAGCCCTCAAGGGTACGACTGAGGGCATTGCGCGCGTGCGTGCGTGTGTGCGCGTGACTTTCTGCTGACATTAGCAAAGACTCTCAATGTTTATGGACGTCGTCGTCGCACTCCGCTGTGATTGGATAAAGGTTGAGGCTACGCGTAGAGCGTGTGCACGTGTGCATGCGCTGAACTTACACTTATTGCACATTTTGAACTTATTCCACGTACACGTGTGTGAAGCACACACTCCGGCAGGAACGCAGTCACAAGCACCAACGTAACGTACGCGTTGCAAAAGTCGTTCCGTGACGTCGCAAAAGATTGCTCGCAAGGTAAAAGCCGTTGGCGGACGTCTCAGAGTGGTCGCCAATGTTGAGGTGTTTGTAGACAACGAATGGACTGGTCGCCAGACGGTTGTCAGGCACAAGTAGACAATTTGCCTTCCTTTAAGAGGCGGGGCCAAGCGTGTGACATCAGTGTGCGAGTGTGGGACTGACCTGATTGCGTTTGGCCTTCAAGTCAACATGCGGCTCTCCTTTCCTACATGCGCGGACATCGTTTGTCAAATGCATTTTTTAAATTTAAAAAAAAAAAAACATGGAATTGAAATTTGTTTGTGCGTGTCGCAGGCCCGGCCCGTTGGTCGCCATCTTCTTTGCCGTCACCGTTCTTTGGTCATGTCGGCGTTGCTCGTCTGTCTTCTTCCTCTTCTTGTTTCTGTCGGCACGCGGAATGTTTTTGTTGGAGCCGCCCATGAAATATTCATGGAGCCCTCAGGCGGCCGGTCTGCTGCGGCAGATCGCGGCCGTCTCAACGGCGGCGACAAAAAGTGCCGCGCTATCGGCGTGATGATCGCGAGCGAGCGCCGTCGTGGGCCCTTGCCTCCACGGGAGGGGGGGTGGGGGGGCTTTGAGGGCGCTTGGCGACCCCAAAGCCTGACCCCGCCGTTCACCTCCAGGGTGCAAAGTAGCGTGAATGGCTTCTCCCGTGACTCGTTCTGAACGTGCAGGACGACGGACAATTTTGTTGGAGTTGATGAAAGTGATTTTGTATCAGGCGGAATGACGCAAAAACTCAATTGCAAATCCAGTTTTTGTCCCCCAAAATATGGCGGAGGCGCCTGCGCCACATTTTTCGGCATCGTTCCTGGAAAGGTTTGGCGTCTCGCGCTCGCTCGTGTTGCTGCGAACGCCATCGAGTCGGCGACATGCGACATACGCTCGGCTGCTGTTTATCGACGCGTCTGCGAGCGGCCGCAGCCGCTTAAAAGCGTCTCGCCTTTCAATAATGCACACTTGAGGCTTTTATTGTGTTTTGTGTCGCTTGCATCTTTCAACGAGACCTCGCGTCTCCGTTCATTTTGCGCGGCGGCGGAATGAATAATTGAGTGAGAGAATCATCATGGTCAAACTCCACAAAAAAAACTTCAGTTGGTTTTGGTAAGCAAAGTAGGGCCCGCGGGCCACTTTTGGCCCACTCCCATTTTGTTTGTTTGAGTTTAATAATTGATTCATTTGTTAATTATCTTTACGATGAATCCCAAAAAATGTCTCCCGTCGAAATATTTTCCCAAAACAGGACATGAATGGAAGGCAGCTGTCGGTCAGCTCCGTCGCCACGGCAACATGCAACACACTCGCGTCGACAAAACGTGTCTTGATTTGAAAAGTCGACGACGTTTTTCGGCTCCGGCGACACTCGCTCGTGCCGAACTGAAGGTCACGCCGGCGCAATCTTTCTTCTCTTTTTTTTTTTTTTTTTTTGTTCGGCAGCCAAGCCGATAGCGAGCGCGCAGCCGTAATTAACACTTTTACACCTTCGTGACTCCTTTGTGCGCGCACAATAGTCAATGTTAGCAGCCGGCCCTCCAATCAAAGTCTGCCCTTTCAAAAAAAGGACAGACTCATAAGTTGGAGGGAAAAACATTGACCGGACGCTGATCGCGTACGCGCTATGCACGTGCACGTGCACGTGCACGCTGCACGCTGCAAGATAATATGATGCACATGTACCGCATACTCGAACAGTGTCACGTCACACAAAATGGCGCATGACACGACGGAAGGCCAGAAAACAAAATTTGGCTTGCAAGGTGGCAAATTAGAACAAAACGAGACGCAACGTCGCGTCGTCTTCTCGTTGTCCAAAGATTGAATTTGATGGGCGAATCCGTCATCCGTGAAATAATATTCCCGCTTAGCGCGAAAGCCAACAAAGCTCGTTGTTGGCGGCGGCGTTCTTGAGGAAGAGATTTGATGTCATGTGTTGAGCAGACGGCGGCTAAGAAGCTTCAGCGTCGTGTGCCAGGAAAGCCCACCAAACTTTGTGGCGCTTGTCGGCTCCTTTAACTTTGCTGACAGATGGGAAATACGTCAAAAAACTCAAATCTTCCTCTTTCTGTTGTTTGCTCATCAGAAGAACGTTTGTTTGGTTTTGGTCCAAAAAAGGGCAAAGTGGAGATATTTTTTTGAGGAGACGCTATAAAAAGATGAACGAGCACTTTTTGTTTTCACCAAATATTTGTTGTGTTGATTTGGCTGGCGACCGCTCCAAGGTGCACTTGTGACGGGAAGTCAGCGCAGGCCGTCTTCTGGCGGCGGCGACGGGTTGCACTTTTGCGGCCGTGACCAAGTGCGGCAATTGTGAGAAGGATGTCGAAGGGCGACAATCGATGACGCTTCCTCCTTGCCGCTAAATCCGCGTGCGCTGGAAATGAATGGTCGCACCGGACATCAATCGAATGTGATGGATTGCCGCTAATTTGCTCTTTCGCGTCGACTGATTTCTTGACTCGCTAATCGCCAGCTAAACAACTTTTTAGTCAATCCACGATGCAAAATAAATCAAATTGCGGAACACGTTGAAGCTTTTTTTTGGGGGGCCTCGTTGAACTCGCCGCCATCGCACTTTGTTCTTCTTATCTCGCTGCTGCTCGATAAGCGAGAACACGCGCGACATATTTGAGTTTATCTTTACGCGAGCAAAGGAAAACGCCAAATAAAAGTGTGACGGATGGCACAAAAGGAGCTTGAGCTGAATCGTGAGCGTGTGACGCAAAATGCGGAATGGAAATGGCTTCAAGGTGAAACAAAAGCCAACGAGCGCGATTGAATGAGGTGCTAATGCAAAAGGCTTAACGGCCGCCCAACGAGAAACGATGAGGCAGCTGACTTGTAAATGAGATTATCTAAAAAAGTGAACATATATAAGCGTGCCGTTCAGAACAAAAAGAAACAAAAAAGAGAAGAGGCTCGTTTGTCGCTGCTGCGAGTGCCAGTGGAGGGCGTCATCAACTTCAATCTTTGACGAAAGTCGCATTTATTTTTATGATTTATGAAACAAAAAGAAGAATTATATCTGACAGTTATTCTAAAAAGAAATGTTGTGGAATCAATTCAATGGATTTGATTTTATTCCCCAAAGTCAGACAGAAAGTTGTACTTTTTTTTTTTTTAATTCCAATGAATGATGAATTTGATTTTGATTTATTTAAGACAAATCTTTTAAGAAAGTGGCATTAAAAAAATCATTTAATAATTAAATGTGGATGATTTATTGAAACAAATGACTCGGCAGACTTTTTGACGGCGCGTTGGTCCAAATGTGAGCGTGCGATTTATTTATTTTTTTTGAAATTTTTCTCCTCATTTCCGTTCCCGCGTTAGCGTCGCCGTTGGCTTTCAAGCTCCCGGTCTCGTTCGTCGTTCCCGCTCGGCTTGCACTTTTCCCCCTCTGCCGGGACGTTTGGCGCTCGGGTTCCCTCTGCGGCGTTTAACTCGCCGACCGCCGACGCTTTTTTTTTCTCGCCAAAAGTGCCGAGAGCGCACGTGGACTTTGTTCTCCTTTTTTTTTGTGTCATGTTATCCAGCCGCCTCCTCCGGCGCCGCCGCTTCAACGGGAATGTTTTGACTGACGACAGGATGGCAAACGCGTTCTATTTGTGTTGGCTGCTGCGGGGAAGCCAACTTGCGTGGCGTTTGCACGTTTGCGTAAAGATTTTATTTTGTTGGGCAAAGGCGGCAAATTGGCAAAGGAGTTTGCCGGCGTTGCATCACGACCCCAATTTGACCCTGCGCGACATCAACGTTGGCGTTCCGCACCTTGTTTGGGCCACGTCATCGGCGTCGGCCAATCAGCTCGCCGCAACTCTTAATGGCCTTCATAATCAATCGCTTGCCTTTTTTCTCATTTCAAATCCAATTACCTACTAGCATGTGTGTGTGTGTGTGTGTGTGTGTGTGTGTGTGTACGCACACACACACTGTGCCAGGGAGTTGAAAGAAAAAAAATTGCGTTGGCAGGGCCAATTTATTATTGTTCTTGTCTGTGTACAGAGATTGGAAAGCTTACAATCTCTCTCAAACACACACACACACCCCCCCCCCCCCCCACACACACACACGGTAAGGTCAATTTCGGTGTCAGTGAATGCGGATAATGTAGAAACAAGGCAAACGGCCAGTGAACATTCACACACATGCGTGTGTCTCGTCGGCTTTGTGGGTGTGCGTGTGGGGGTGGGGGTGTGTGTGTTGTCAGCGCCTGCCAGCCCCCCCCCCCCCCCCCCCAAGTCTTTTCAGCCTTTCTACTTTCATATTTTGCCCTCATGACAAAATAAAAGCAGAAGAAGATCAAAAGCTCCTCTACTCACACGAACGAACGTGCGTGGGTGTGTGTGTGTGGGTGTGCGTGCACGTGTGACAGTGGACTGGAGCGTAAAACAACTTTGGTGCTTGTTTCTTTCCTTGAGGCGGCCAAGTGTCGGAAAGACAAGGTCACGTTTGCCCCCCCCCGCTAGCCGTTAGCTTAGCATGAGTGCAGATGATTTCACCGCACGCGCAAAATGCTCTCTTCAAATCGCATTTCCTTTCATTCTTGACTATTTTCTTTTTTTTTTAAATGCGCGCTACGCCTGAAAAGTAACAAACGTCCGTGCGTGTCAGTCGTCATTGCGTCCATTGGAAGTTTGGCAAATGAAAGACTTTGAATTTGAGCAGGAAGCAAAAACGAAAATCTTCAAATACTCCAGCGCAGAGAGGCCACGTAAAAAAGTTTGATGCTTCAAGTCAACGGAAATGAAATCACGCGTTGTCACGTACGATGTCGCTCGGGCGCCCACGTCACTCACCGGGCTTGGCGCTGCCTTTGAATTCATTAGCGCTCATTTGTCACATCAATCTGTCGAGGTTTGCTTTTGGATTTTTTTGTTGTTTTTTTCTGGGGCGAGCACGCATTGGTGTTGATGGGGCGAGACATGAAAGTAAGCCGCGACGCATGAAGGGGACCCTTCTCTTTTTTTTTTTTGATGTGAGCCGCGCCCCCACAAGGCCCACCTGCCCCACTCTCATAAATAAGTCAACAAAAGGATGAAAG
This sequence comes from Idiotropiscis lumnitzeri, assembly GCF_059441095.1. Taxonomy (NCBI): domain Eukaryota; kingdom Metazoa; phylum Chordata; class Actinopteri; order Syngnathiformes; family Syngnathidae; genus Idiotropiscis; species Idiotropiscis lumnitzeri. The sequence continues at coordinate 12,813,793 of NC_142410.1, read as the reverse complement.
GCCAAACCACAAAAAAAAAAAAAAAAAATTCCAGGTGAGCGGCTGGCCTGCAGCTCACGAGCAACTTTGAGTCGGCTGTTTTGTTTTTTTTTGGTGGATGCTAAAGATGGAAATAACTTTGTCACTTTGCTGACTTTGATCAGGTGTTGAAAAAGTTTTTTTTTTTTTAGAGTGCATGTGATTTTTCAACGAGAGCAAAAAAGAAATGCGACAGGCGGACGAGGACGCCACCGGCGGGTCAGATCGTCTCCTGTCGCCATCAAAGCAGACGTCAGTCAGCGCCGGTTAAATATAGCGTGCACACACACACACACACACACACACTTACTTATTTAGCACCGCTTGTGACTTGAAAGCTTACTTTTTATTTTTTTTATGCAGAGTGCCTTTTTTTCTGGTTACAATGAGACTAAAAGCTTTAGCTTGTCAATAATCAAAAAAAAACACACACGGACACACACGCGCGTTCTTTATGAGTGAGGCTATTCGATCTCGTATTATCTTTTGATGTCGATTCGACAGACGCTTGATTAAGTTGCATGCGTGTGTGCGTGCGCATCTGATGCGTTGGCAAATGTCAATCCGGCCTGTTCAACGCCAGAGCCGAGCGAATAAATGCTTGCGTGTGCGTGTGTGTGTTGGTGACCTCATCAGATTACACGCACACACACACGAGACAGTGTGATGATGGCTGTTAATGCAAATTGACTGACTAATATGATACGGAATCAAAGCGATGACGACCCCGAATGCTAGCCGCTACCACGACGACTGCCGCCCGTCGACCTTCCGAGATGACGACGGTGGCGAACGATTCGCCGCCGACGTCGTGATTGGCCAAAGTGCTGCTGAGCGAAGCGGCTCCTGTCAAAAAGTCTGCTCATGAGCTGCGGGCTACAAATTTGCTGAATATTGATGGAGGCGTTTAGTGAGCTCCGGCGTTGTGATGCCACGCACACGCACACACACGTTAGTGCACAGACAAAAGAGCTGATAAAAAAAGTGCAGCCGTCAGCGATTAGCCTGAGTGGCTAAATGCCATTTGGAAACAGGGGAAGCGCACGCGAAGAGCGCCGTTCTGAACAAAATAACCTTTCCGGCAGGCTCGCTGGTTTGCTTCCGTGGAAACAAAAAACGGGCGTCATGGAAACGCACCGTTTGGAATGGAAACCAGTTTGGGACCAACTTTCGCTAGTTTGTCATGGAAAACGGCTCGAGGTAGTTTTCGGCGCTGGACGCGATTTTGAAACGGAAGCGTCGACTTTAGTTCAATGGCCGAAAAGTCGTTTGAAGAAAAAAACATTTTCAAAATGATGGTTGAAGCGACTCGATTCATTTATTGAAGTTGAAGGCAGAATTTGAGAGTTTGCCTTTTGCTTGTTTGTTCCGATTGCGAGGACTTCTTTTTTCATCCATGCTGGCCGCCGCCGCCGTCGCCGATGATTTCCCAGCAGGCTCAAGATGATGATGATGATGATGAGAGTCAAACTTTCTGCGGCTCACATTTATTGACACGCTCACAACTTGCACTTTTTTTATTGGGACCAACTTTTAGCCCCTTGTTGCAGTGTGTGTGTGACACTTTCCATTTCCTATTGTAATCTTTCCCACTGCAGCAGCGGGATGAGCAATAAAGAGAGGACATGAATACATAAATACCTGAGAGGCATCGGTCCGTGCGTCTTGTGTGGATTCCGAACTGTAAAAACAAGAGCGTGCAAAAAAAAAACCCAAAAAAAACGACAACACAATTGATGTTTGACATTTTTACAGCAAATTTTAGTCGCCCGAGCCGCACTTGTTATCAAAGCCGTCCTCAGACAGGCATCTTATCTTTTTGCTGCAGTCCTTTGAGTGTGCACATTGTGTGTGTGTGGTGCAGTATGCAGACATCTCCCATGTCCAACAACTCTTTGGCTTGTCAATGGCTGCCATCCAGGCGTGCGTGTTCATTTTGAGCTTTCGGCCCCTTTCCACCAATCAGAAACTTTGCTACTCTGGAGACGCAAGTTTGTGTGCGTGTGCTTTTATTTGTGTCACCATGCTTGTGTGGCTCCATTTATGTTTGTGTGCGAGATTAGGATTGTATGTGTTCCGCTCGTATGTGCGTGTGCGCGCGCGTGTCGTTTTCCTGGCCTGCAAGCAGCCAAATAAACTGTCATGAAAATGCTGCGGCCATCAATCAGGAGCGACGCAGGTGAGGCCGAGGTGCATTGTGGGCCGCCGCGATGGCGAGAGACCACATTAGGAAGGAGGAGGGAAACGAGAGAAGTAAACAAGTTGTTGGGTGACAAAAGATGGTGAAGCCTGCGGGAAAGCGCGTCGCCGCCGCACCATCCGAGGCTTCCCATATGCTTGTTATTTAGTTTAGAGCGAGGCCGTCGGTGGCGTTTGTCCGCCCGGTTCGTTGTCGTGCGCGGTGCTTTAAAGACTCCGGCAGCTCCATTTAATCGCCATCGATCGCCTCCATTAGCGAGAGGAGGGCGAAGTGCCGCGTGGTCCGTGAACGCATCACGTCAAGCGCGATAGGAGAGCGGCGCGTTGCGGAGAGTCGGCCACGCGAGACGCGTGTTCTTCTTATCGCCGACCGGCGCCTGCCAACGATTAGCTGAGCGCCGAACGGGAATCGACCGGCCGAGACGCAGAAGACGAGCTTTGATGCGGGAGCAGAAACGCTTCCGTCAGCTCGCCAACTTTGGGGATTTGCGTCAGAACGCGAACGTGTCATGCGGTGTTCACGGGCCGTCCGTCGCCGTCGCAAACAACGGAGTTGCCTCGACACGCGCTGCAAAAATACTAAATCCTTCTCGGGACGGGACAAACTTGTCATACAAGAGCTTATCAAGTCAATTTATACTCGCTGTTTTAAGGAAAAACTTTCTTCAAATTGAATTCATTTGTGTTGCCTTGAGAGTCTTCAAAAATCACTTTTAGGCCTTTTCAAAGTGAATCAATTCAATCATACTTTCGTTCCTTGTCCTGCTCCTATCGTCTTGGCCACCAGGGGGCAGCGTAATTCAGTACAGTCTTGCAGATCCAAACGAAGAAAAATTGTTTTCACGCACCACTGTCACTCACGCAGATAAATAACTTTTGACTTTGACAGTTGTGAAATTACCAGTCTACATGTGTTGCTTCACTGTTTGTTCAAATATTCGTTAAAAGCGTTCAACTAATTATGAGCGCTTCGAATGTGAAAAATGAAATTTGGGGAGCTTTAACTTCCTTGACCTGCTCGTGCGTGCGAGGTGCAAACGAGGAGGCGTCGCCGTGCCCCCCCCCTTACTCCTCCTCCTGCTGCTGCTTCTCACGTCCTTCCAGCTTCGAGTATAAATAGCGGCGTTCGAGGCGTTTTGAAATGAGTCCAGTTCACCTTGTTCTGCTCGCTGCCGCCACTTCATCCATTATGGAGACACGCGCACACTTGTAACGCAAAGTCGTGTGCACGTTCGGAGCTTTCCGGCATGTTTGTGTTTGGACCTGTAACACGTCCTGAAATTGAGGAGCACGGAAGTCCTCCTGTTCTTCTCCCCGATGGCCAGTTTCTCTTTATCGACTGACGGGCGACCGATCCGTTGTTTGTTTACATCTGCCCTGCCGTTGACTGGCAACAAGCTCATTGTTGTTTTTGTTTTTTTGTTTGTTTCCAATTTGCGCCCTGTGACCGACCGTCAGCCCATCCAACGCGGTCGCTGCCCTCCGGCTGCGGAGCAAACGTTAACGTGCGCCACGAGGCACAAAGCATCAAGTGATGTGACGAAGGTGAGCTGCGGCTCATGGATGTTTTTTTATTTTTTCCCTCGCTCTCCCCCCACGGCGCCTCTACCTGCCGCCCCTCATCATCATGGCGGTCAAGGAGGGCGCCTCGTTGGCGGCGAGCGCGGCCCGTGACGCGCCAGCGGGCGGCCGATTAGCTCGTCGGGCCGAGTGGATAAAAGGCCAATTAGGCCGGCTTTCACGTCGGCCGGGTCGAGTGACGCTCCGGCACGCATTTGCGAGCATCCGGCCGCACGCGGGCCGCAAATGGAAGGTGGCGTCGCTTGGGCCCGTTCGCGCCACGCTTTGCGTTGGCGACGTGCTCAGCGAAGATGATTCCCACAAAGGTCATCGCGGAAGGCGAGTCGTCGTCGCCTTGATGCGTTTGAAAGCGGCGCCGAGTGTCGTCGTTGCAATTTGCTGACATGGCGTCACCAAAGACCGGGCGGCATTTCCGCACTTGGAAACGTGCACGTGGGCAAAGATCCGAAATGATTGCAGTCTTCCTCTCCGCTTTGCACGTTTCCATGACGACGCGGCCTCACGCTCCAAATAATTTTCAACAAGCGTCACCGTAATAAGCGACAACAATTTACGCTTTGTTTATGTCATCAGTTATTCGGCTATAAAAACTAAATACGCCACTAAATCCAATTTTACGATGGACTGGCCGTGCTGGTCGAAAGGAGAATGAAAGACGCGCACGCGGCACGGCGCGAAAAAGTCTAAATGGAAAGATGAATTGGCCTTTTGTTTATTTTCAACTCTAACATTTCGCTTTGGAGAAGTGAAGGCAACTCTCAAAAAGTCAAATCAATCTCAGACCATGACGATGTAGATGACGATGTAGATGACGATGTAGATGACGATGTAGACGACGATGACGGCGACCTCCAGCATCCGCTCGAAGGTGCCGGTAAATGTGACAACCGGCTAAAAATCTGTTCAACCACCCACGAAAAAAATCTTTTTTGGTCCTCTCTTTTCACCGTTTGTGAATGTAAATCACGGCCGCTGTGAAAAGCGACCAGGATGTTGTTTGGATGTGCGTTGACATTGACTGGTGACAAGTTTGTGTGTTTGTTGTTGCCTCTGCGCCGGGACTTAAACTGTTTGCTGCTTCACTGAAGCCCAAAATCAGCAACATGCACCACTTTACTGAGGGAAAAAAAAAAAAAAACTGCAAGCAAAGTTCTTCCTCAGTCCGTCCAGAGAAGTGAAGACGCTTGATCAATAAACCGGCTCGCGTCACAACTCGTGGGAATTCATCCATGAACGTGATTCCCAAGTCGGGGCTTTGCAAACAACGATGCGCTCGTTTTGATTGACGTCGCCGCTGAAATTTTTCTTTGATCTTTCGTGATTGCCTCGCTGTCGGGAGATCTGGGTCGGAGTCCGAGGTGGCGAGGAGCAGCTGCGTGCGGACTTTGGGTCAAGATCAACGAGTCGTCCGTTTGTGCCCGTCGAGATCGCGGCCGGCGGGCTCACGTGGCCAGCTCTGCATTTCATGTTTGTTGTTGGCGCAACAAAAAAAACATTTTGTGAGGCGCAAGCCGTCCCACAAAGCGATCCAAAGTGAAAAAGTTACTGCAGCAACAATTGAAATCCAAATTTCTCTCCCACGTCCCAAAATAAGGTTCCCAAAAAGCCCATTTTTGGGCATCCAGCCTGCCGAGGTGGCAGGTGGAGTCGCCGCTCCTTGATCAATTTTGGCTTCGGCGCTTGCAAAACGAAACGTTGAAAACGATCAATGCGACGTCAGCGTTGCCGCTTTGGATGAGAAACGTTCGCTCGCACGCGCCATTTGGCGCCATCGAGTCATTTTGCACGTCAGGCTCATGTCGGCGTGCGGTGAACAAATGAGCTTAAGATGCGCGCCGCAATCGTCCGCTTCAGATGCTAACGATGCTAACGTGGTTGCTAAAGTTTGTCGGAAGTCCGGTTTTTCTCTTTCAATTTTGGAAGTGTTTGTCACGCTGCGCGTGTGTGCGTGTGTGTGGCCCCGCAGCCTGCGAGCTGATGAATCAAGGCATCCTGGCGCTGGTGACGTCGACGGGCTGCGCCTCGGCCAGCGCGCTGCAGTCGCTGACGGACGCCATGCACATCCCGCACGTGTACATCCAGAGGAACGGCGGCGGCTCGCCCAGGACTTCGTGCCAGCTCAACCCGAGTCCGGGCGGTCGCGGCTACACGTTGGCGGCCCGCCCGCCCGTGCGCCTCAATGACGTCATGCTGACGCTGGTGGAAGAGCTGCGCTGGCAGAAGTTCATCGTCTTCTACGACACCGAGTACGGTACGTGACGCCGGCGCCTCGTTCGTGCGGACGTGCTCCGAAACCGGCGCCACATTTCGAGTTCTTTCCTCGTGTATCGTCACCACCGCTGGGCACTTGACCCTTTTTTGTCAGTCGGCCCCCCCCCCCCGCCCTCCGGCTGCGACGTGGGCGGCCTTCCTCGCCCCTCCGCTCTTATCTGGTTCATAAAAATGTTGTCGTTTATGGCCGAGGAGCTTGAGATGACCTTTCGCACGCACGAGGAACGTTTGCCGTCTTCCGCTTCATTCCGCTGCCTCAGTTTTTCCATTTGCAGCACAAAGTCTTTGTGGAGCAAAAAATAAAAAAACAAAAACAAAAAGCTTAGTAGCCCATCTTCATGGAATCTCATCGGCTATCCAACAATGGCGCGCTCAGATTGCAGCTCGCCGGCTAGCTTGTCAGCTTCCTGCACACGCACACGCGCGCGCAAGGCTCGGCTGAGCATGACACGGACGTTCAGAGAGGAAATCTCACCCATGGATACGCTGCACTGCATTCTGGGAAAAACGCCTTTCCAGCTGTCAGTCACAAGCCGACGTGGACGCGCTCGTGTGGGGGGGGGGGGTCACTCGCCGTCCACTGTGAGCACACCAAACGCTTGTGGCTTGCACGTTATTGATTTTTTATTTTGTAACGTTGATACAATTTGTCAGTCGAGTCAAAAAAGTGCAACAAATTTGACACGTTGACAAAGTCGGTCGAGTTCGTCGGAAGTAACGTGACGCGTGTGCGCCCATTTCGGCCTCGACCGTGTTGAGTGAGAACGCCACCTGGCCGCTTGCGTCACAAAACGAGACAACGTGATTTCCCTTCCGAGGCGTCTGGGACGTCTTGTCAGCAATTTGGTGCCGAATTTTCTTTTTTTTTTTTTTGCGACCAACTTGAAATTTAGCAGCCACTCGCTTGACGCTAATTTGTTAGCTTCAAATAGCAGCCGCTTGTTTTCATGTTTGCTTGTCGTAGAACAACTGAAGCGCTGGCTAGAGGTGTTTTTTTTGTTGTCCCCCCCCCCCCCCCCCCCCCCCCATCTCATCTCTGCTGTGGCGTTCACATAAAAGCCCGTCCCGCCCCCCTTGAAATAAGAGCTCGGAGCCGAGCGAGCCGAATGAGAAGACGCCACAGTAAGTCTTCATGAATGCATTCAGCGCGTTAGCGTGACGTAGCGTCACGCTAACGCGCTGCGACGGCCGCGCCCGTTGATCGCGATGAGCGGGGATGGATGGAGACGAAAGTCCCGTTGGCCTCGCCGGGCTCTCGCTCGCCTTTGGCGTCTCGCGCCGCTCAAGGTGAAGACCGGCGAGGAGACAGGAAGTCAATTAGCTTTGCGGCACGCCGGCCTTAATTGAAGCCCGCCGGCCAATTTACGCGTGCATTAGCCGTTATTGATGGCGCTCCTCGAGAGATGATTTGATGCGGTGTGGAGCGCGGCCAAATCTCGAAGGTCGCGTCGCAAAGACGAGGAGCGCGCGAGTGTGACGTTCACGACTTACTTTTGGGTGGCGGAAACGTCGGCGCTCGCCGCAAAACATGCTGGATTTCTTTTCCCGCTCTTCAGGAAGTGAGCGTTCTCCGTCGGCCAATCAGCGCGCCGGACGCTGTCGAGCTCTTGCTTAATCGCTCAACGCGAGCGTGCCAAATCGTTCCCGTTCAGACGACTTTTCATTCATTGGATTTTGCGCGCATTTTCCCTCCGGTTGACAAAACGCTTCCCGCCGCGCCACGTCCTTGCGGGAAGCGTCCGTCAGCTTGTGACTTATTAGGACGCGCTGCCAATCGGCTTTATGGCGCTGACCTTTTAATTGAATGTTTTACGCTTTACGAGCCGTCACAAACAAGCGCGTCGCCAAAGTTCACGCGGGTCGTTTTTGCTTAATTGTGTTTTAGACCACGCAGACAATTGACGTGCGCGTGTGTGTGCGTGTGCGTTTTACGGCGTATCGGCGCCGCAGGTTCGCGTCCACGCCGCAAGTCAGCAGAATTGCAATTGAATCGATGCAAGCTGAAGTTTGTCACGACACGTTGAGGCGCGGCGTCGTATCCAAGCTCATCTTTTGCGCGATGTCAAGCAACGACACAACGATGTTGTCGACGACCATCTGTGACGACGCGCCTGTCGCTTGTTTGTTTTGTCCGTTTCACTCCGACAGCGTCTTTGGTCCTTCGACGGTTCGGGTGGTCCATCGATTGCGTGCGAGGGGGGGGGGGGGCGGCGGTGCTTGGCCGTCACCTTTCATTGACGGTCCGGGCGGGCTTGATTGACAGCTGACACGCGTCTTACCGGCTCACTTGTCACTCACTCGCTCGGCTGAGCGAGCTGATCCAAGCGGCACCCTTAAATGTTCTCCTCTGACGTCCTTCTCCCTTCCTTGCCAGATGCAAAATGAAAGAGTAAGTGGTCCCCGAACGCACCATCGCATCCTGGCCAGATTGCGGACGATTAGTGGAGCCTGAACACATCATCGATCACTTGCCCGATAGAAAGCTTCTGAATGCACCGCCGCCGACTTGTACGAGAGCCCTGAACACACCACGCCTCTCGAGTCACATCGAGGGCCCTGAACGCATCATTACATCCTGGCCAAATTGAGGATGACAAGTGGGTCCTGAACGCACCGCCACTTACGCGCCCAGTCGAGCACAATAAGACCGTCAGACACGAATACTCGAGGGTCCTGAACGCACCGCCGCTAATTTTCAGGGTAGAGGATGACGAGGGCGCACTTTAAGAGCCGTGACCTGAACGCACCGCCGGTTACTTGCCCCACGGATGACGATAAGAGGGCCCTGAATGCACCACCACATAATTACCAGATCGAGGAAGATAAGCTCCGAACTGACACTTTTTTCCCCTGCAGAGGCCTCAGCGGGCTGCGCCTCCTCATGCGTGTGCGTGTGCGTGTGCGTGTGCGTGTGCGTGTGCGCTCATCTCTGGAGGGCCGACCACCGGTGACGCAGCCCGTCGTCTGCTCATTAGCCGCTCGGCTCGCTTGTTAGCCGCAACCGACGCGGAAGTCGATTAAGGCCAATCGGCGACCGTGCGCGACTCGAGCGGTCGCGCCGGCAAACCGGCGTCCTCTCGCCTGCCGCTTGGCATCAAAGTGCCGACGCGGCTGCGAGCTTTTGAATATTTCAAGCGTGACATGAGCTGATGCGGACTCAGACGAAAAAGAAAAACGGCACACTTAAGTGAACTGGTCGCCGCCAGCATTTAGTTGAAACAACGGACGAACGGCGCCCTCTAGCAGCCGCACTCGTCACTGCGGCTGACTGCAAATGAAGGTCAGCCAACCTGGTGCCCTTCCGGTCGCTCAAAATGTTCCCCGACTGGACGGGCGACCAGTTCATTGTTGGCGTGCGATTGGTCGGCCGCTCTCAGCTGACTTTGAAGAATGTCGTGCGTGATTTGCTAACGTCCCTGAATGCGGCGCAGACGTTTGGCCTGTTGCAGCACAGGTGCGCCATTAAGACGACAAATGGTCGCTTTACACTCGAGATTAGGACAACAGCCGGCGAGGCGCTTTAATCGACGACCGCCCCCCCCCCCACCCCCGGTGTGTGTGTGTGTGTGTAAAATGGGGACTTGCCGGCTGACAGTCGACCTTGGCTCACATTGTTTGTTTCTGTTTCCTGCAACTTGCTGCCGAGTCGGGCGGTGACCCGTTTTTGTGATGTCACATGGCTGTTTTAGAAAAAAATGCCAAACTTATTTTTGAAGGCGTCGTCGCGTGTCACAAAAATTGTTCCAATGACAACACGTGTGACGTATGTGGCGGCCGTTTTTGGACGATGACGTTTTCTTTTTTCTTTCTTCAACTTGAGTCAAGATTTTGGGTGCACGTCGTACCGGCGACCAATCGGGTTGGTCACGTTTTGACGCTTGCAGGCGTTTTATCGCCCTTGTCTGTACGCGAGGCCTTGACGCGGCGGAGGCGAGGCCACCTGCATTTTGTTCACGAGCGGGACGGCGAGGCTTTAATTGCACGTCGGCCTCGTTAGCGTCACAGCCGGCGTGCTAACGAGCGGCGATGATAGCGCGCGTGGATCTCCGGGGATTGAAAAGAAAAAAAAAAAAAGATCATTCATGATGCTGCGCCTGTCGGTATGGCCGTGGCAACCCACAACACGTGTGTACCTAATGAGGTGGCCACGCTGGCAAAATCCGCAAATTTGAGCCGATCACGCCAGACGTGCGTTGAAGGTGACGTTCGCCCGCTGGCCATTTTGATTTACGACGACGCACGTCAACAACGAGAAAGGTCGCGATGGACGGCGGTTGCAGCACGACGGGCGGGACTTTTCTTGGATGCTTTCTAGATCTTGATGGATGACAGATGGAAGATGAAGTTTTGAATTTGGAGTGAAGCATACCAGAAATAAAATAAATTTTTAAAAAAAACCTCAGGGTGACTGACACGCATGCAGTCTTTGCTCTTTTACGTCTTACACGTGTGTGTGTGTTTGTGTTTCCCCGTAGACATGCGAGGCCTTCAGGGCTTCCTGGACCGCGCGTGCCGAGAAGGTCTGGACGTGTCTCTGCAGCGGGTGGACAAGAACATCAGTCAGGTGTTCAGCGACCTGTTCACGTCCATGAGGACGGAGGAGCTCAACCGATACCGCGACACGCTGCGCCGCGCCATCCTGCTGCTCAGCCCGCACGCCGCGCACACCTTCGAGCAGCAGGTTGGCAAAAAAAAAAACCAATTGTGTTACGACCAAAGTGATCATATTTTCAGATTTCATTTTTTTCAAGTTTTGTAAATGTTATGATGTCAAGCATGCTTCATTTTAATTGAGTTTTAGGATCGTATTTTGCTTTTTCAAGATATGGAGTATTTTTATGTTTTTTTGTGAGTTTTCGTTCACGACAATGACCTCGGTCACCCCCCTCCCCTCCCGCACGTTTGCCCGTCATCCGAAGGCGCGACCAAAAAAAAAAACCAAACCAAAGCCAACGACCCCAAACGGCTTTTTTTGGGCGGATTAAAAGTGAATCGAAAGCAGATGTTTTCACAGCGGCGTTCCGATAAACATTTCTCCGCTCAGATGGATGTGCTCCGGCGCTACGAGGGCCTCGCACACGTCGCCGATTTGTCACATGACTGCCTGGTGTTTGCACACCTGCTGTCTGGCACACACACACTAAAAGTTGAGTTGTCGGCTGGAGAGTCACTCGTCCATCTCCCACCATGCAACGTTTTTAGCCGCGCTCGCCCACGCTTGCTGGCTAACACTCGTTCACACTCACTCGCCCACGCACACACGTGCGCGCGCACACACACACGCTTGCAGGTCAGAATCAAACCAACCAAAAGTTGTCTCTTGAAGGAACTTCTTTTTTTTTGTCTGGGCTGTCCGTCATTCGTCCGTCTGATGAATGAACGGAGCGGACGCGAGCGAGTGTGAAGGCGGGAACGCTCGGGCCTGATTTATTGGAAAGAGGCGTTCGGGGCACAAACGGGTTATCAATCTCGGAGCACCTCTGCGGGCCGCGCATAAAATCGCCACTCCAAAGCGGGCAAAAGTCCCGCCTGACCTCGACCAACGGCTTTCGAGTTCGCCGGCAGGGTCCTGAACGCACCGCCGCTTACTCGCCAGATGGAAGGCGACCTTTAACTCACAGGAGGAGGATGATAAGAGGACCCTGAATGCACCACAAACTTTCAGAAAAGGGCCCTGAACGCACCAATAGCATGCTAACGTGCAACATGCTCTTCATTTAAAAAGAAGACAAAAGTCAGCTCGCTCGGCGGCTACTTTTGCTTTTTACCAAATTGAAGAACAGGAAGTGGCCGGCATGAGGCAGGAAGTGTCATCAACGTCAGGAGTGTTGTCACTTGCTGAGTCATCTGCAAGATTCATGCGCTCGCCACACGCACGCCAACACAATTAGCTTCCTGTGAGGAAACGTGTGTGTGTGCACGTGTCGACGTGCATGTGCTCCAAGCCTGACCACAAATGTCGTAACGCTTTTTTTGTGATCACAACGCATGGACGCACGCGCGCAGATGGTGTCAAGTTGTTCCCGGGAGGCCATTTTGAAAGTGCTTGGCCATCGGAAGCTTTTGTCTGTCTGCGGCCATATTGTTTGTGAGAGTCAATCAGCCACTCGGGCGCCATCACGGCAGCACACTCAGTTTCACAAAATCACAGACACACACAGTTGGACGCACATTCGTCGGAGCAAACGGAAGAAGACGCCTCGGGATAGTGACAAGACACGCACCCGCGCACGTTGTTGCATACGAACGGACAGGAAGCTGGTCACCTAGCAACAGACTGGAAGATGCACTGGAGGGGGCGGGACTTGTGACGTCAGCACAAATAGGACACCTCATCAGTCAGTCAGCGTGTCTTTGAGTGTGCACGTGCGCGCATGAGCGGGTGAGAGTGCGTTTGTGTGTTCACATTGTCAACATGAAGTCATGACTCAGCAATTTCAGTTGTGATTGGCTGGTCCACGCTACTTCCATTTCCATGGTAACAAGATTGACACGCTCGCACACGCTCGCACACGTGCGCACACGTGCGCGTATTAGTGTCCAGTCAAGTGGTCTGTCAGGAGGCCTTGGGTGCAAATGGCTTTCGAGTGGAACGGCACGAGGACACGCACACATCTTCCATCTGTCTCATTTGCATACGCGGGCAGGTGTGTTCACTCTTCTTGTCTGCATTTCCATCGCCGTGGCGACGCTGGTGACGTCCTTCAGTCTTTATGCAAATGAGCCATTTACAAGTTTGCCTTTTGGCTTAAGTGAAGGCCAACAAATTGACCACACATGCGATTGCCCGGCGACCGACGATTTTTTAAATTTTTTGCCGTGTTTGTGTTGTGTGTGCAGGCGGTGGAAACCAATCTGGCCTCCAAGGACAGTCACTGGGTGTTTGTTAACGAGGTAAGCTCATCAATAGCTTTTAGAACTTTGTCAATGTACACACGCGCCACGTGAGGTTTTCATCTCCCGCTTTGCTTTCGTTGTCCGAGTGTCAATGTTTGCAGCCAATTAACAGTGTTAATGAGCGTGTGTGTGTGTGTGTGTGTTCTGCCACATACCGCAGGCGGAATCCCACTTTGCCGACAAGAGCTTCAAAGTGACGCGTTAACTAATCACACGAGTGTTTGTTAATGAGCATGTCGAGTGAACGCTCCCCCGAGACGCTTCCGACTTTTTGCATTTCGTCAGGAAAATTCTTGGAAAACAAATCGGAGCATGTCGGAAAACGCTGAGCGATGTTCATGTGTCAGGAGGCTTAAGAGGAGAAAATAGACCGTCTGTTTGTTTTCTTTTTGTTCCAGTCGCCGTTCAAGCGTCGTCAAAGTGAACGTTCACGTTTGAAAATGGAAAACTCTCCAAAAAATGTTGCTTCTTTGGGCTTGCATGACTTCCAATGGCAAATTTAGTTTTGGGTTTTGGACTATTTTGGAACCTCACCCAAAGCAAGCCTCCATGAGAGCTTTTTGATTTTATCGAGCATCATCGCCGACATCATGTGCGAGCTTTAAAGTTTTACAAAGTCTGCCAGCAAAACGTCCCAAAAAAGAAAAAAAAAAAAAAAAGAACCCCAAACCTGTTTTGGTGATTTTGGTCCCATGCTAATGGCGACGTCACGTGAGCGCGTCAAACCGTCGCGGACGAGTGCACCTGACCCAAAAGAGCCAAAAGACGTTGGCGTCCGTTTGCATGCGGACGACGAAAACTGCTCGGCTCGTCTTCAGCGTTTCACAATTTGCTGCTGCTTACTTTTTTCATTTTTTTTTTTTTTGCTCATGGAAAATCTTTTTTTGAGCACTTGGCGATGCGGGCGAGAAATGGAAGATAATTAGAAAAAATCCATATTTGCTTCATGTCAAGCTTTTGTGGACGAAAGAATTGGAAGCCGCATTTTGATGACGTGACGTGACGTCACATGACTTCCATGCCGATGCCAAGCGTCGCGCGCGTCCGTTTGGGCTTGCGAGCAAACGTTTGTGCCGTCCGGTTGCCGCCGCAGGAAATCAGCGATACGGAGATTCTGGAGCTGACCCAAAGCGCGCCGGGACGCATGACGGTCGTCCGGCAGATTTTCCCGCCGTGGAAAGACGGCGGCGCTCGCTGCGTGCGGCACAAGCACCGCATCTCGTCGCTGCTCTGCGACCCTCAAGAAGGTTACCTGCACAACTTGGAGGTAACGCGCCCGACTGGCCTCACGTGGCTCGCGGCCGCCGACGGTGGCGCTCACTCGGGTGTGGCGCCTTTGCCGCCGTGTCCCGGCAGGTGTCCAACTTGTACCTGTACGACAGCGTGCTGATGCTGGCCAACGCCTTCTACCGCAAACTGGAGGACCGCAAGTGGCACAGCATGGCGAGCCTCAACTGCATCCGCAAGTCCACCAAGCCTTGGAACGGCGGCTGGTCCATGCTGGAGACCATCCAGAAGGTTTGTTCAACGTTCGTCGATTCGAATCGACTCGACCGATCCGTCCGCCGTGGGCTGACCGAGGTGCATTTCAGCTCATGAGAAAGCGCGTGGACAAAATAAGCTTGACTTGCGACGAGGCATCAACACAGCCGCTGCAACCTTTGCCGCTGACAGAGGAAGTTTTTTTGTTTTTTTTTGCGCTGCTGCGCCAGCTCACGGAAGCCACGAAATGTCATGTCGGTGACGGCAAACAGAAAAAAAAAGAGAAAGAAATGCAAAATAAACATGTTTGCAAAAAGTCGTCGTGAGGCGCCGTGAGCGCAGCAGATGAAAAAGGAAACGATCTTCAGCACCACTTTTTATTTCCGACTCATCCCAACCGTCATCCAACGCGACGACAGACAATGAATTTCTTTCTTTCTAAACTGCAAAAGTTGTTTGGACGCGATTAGCACTCGCACGTGCGTCGGGTGCTCCATGTTGAACTTGTGCTCCGACGGTCGCCAGGGCAACATCACGGGCCTGACGGGCACCATGGACTTCAAGGACGGCGGCGCCAACGCTCACGTGCGCTTCGAGATCCTCGGCTCCAGTTTCAGCGAAACCTTCGGCAAGGGCGTCAAGAGGGTGAGTGGACGCCGTCCGCGGGCGCCTGTGAGTTTGCGGTCGCCATGGCAACGCTGTCAACATCTTGCGACGTCGCAGCTTTAATACAATCGATTTCTATTCCAAATGCAAATAAGACCTCGGAGGAACTGTTCTTTATTTAATGCCCCTAAACATTTCTTCAGTTGTCGTCTGTCAACGTTTTGGCTCCAAAATACGTCACGGCACCACCCGGTGGTCGGGCATGCGCATTGCAGACGTCGCTTGCACACACACGTATTCCACTTGGAATTGTGTTGCAATTGCAAACGCAGGCCGATTAAACACGAATGTGTAATTGACAGCCAGCCTCGTACGCATGCTCAACCATTTGGGTGATTTCGCAGTAATGAAGATTTAATCATCTGGCCTCTCACTCTTGAGTTGTGAGTCCCTCTGTACTTTTTCTAATGGCCATCCTCTTTACAAGTCTGCGCGTTCACACACGCACACACGCGCGCACCGTTAATGGAGCCCTCGTGAGAACACAAAGACGCGTTGTTGTTGTTAGCATGTCGGCGCTCGGTCAAGTGTTTTACACGCGTGCTCATTAACATGTCAGCACGCGGTCACGTGACATCATCTCAATGAACGGCGTTTCGAATTGGTGGAGATGAAGCGTGTCGGAATCCTCCGCTTTTGCCCGGCGGGCAAGTGTGGGTGTTGCACCTTTTCACCGGGAAAAATGTGGGTGGAAACGCCCGCAGACTTGCCAGCTTATCTCCCGCCGCGCTGTCTCGGTTAGCTTGTTTTTGCTAATTAGCCGCTTTGCGCTCATTACGGTGGCGCCATCTTAACGACGGGCGGCATGCTCATGAAGGAACAATAACGGCTGCGCCCGCGTTGGCTAACCGGGCTAATTAAATCCGGTCACGCCGCCGCTGACAGCTCCACTTATTGGCCGCGGCGGCTAATGTGCACGCGGTTATCTTTTGTTGCCGCCGATCACAATGAGGACAAAGAGCGGCAAAAGGTGCGAAAAACTTTCAAACCGAATAAAGCCGACAAGGAGAATTGTGCGCCGGCAACACAACCGCGGGTCCCTGCGCACCGGCTGTCTCGACGGAACCGTCGCCACACTCATTGCGTGCGTCTTGTTTTTCTTGTCGCTAGCTGGCCACGTGGGACGCGGCGCACGGCCTGAACGGCAGCCTGAAGGAGAGCCGCATCGAGAGCGGCATGCAGGAGGTCACCGTCAAAGTGGTCACCTTGCTGGTACGCCGAACCATTTGCATCCCCGGACTGGTCGCAGCCTGGTTAGCTTCATGCTAAATGTCAATGGAAGATGCCATAGACATGCTAGTGGTTAGCATGGACAGACGGCTTAAGCGCAAGCATGCATTCTTTATCCTCTGCAAAGAGCAAGACATTTTTGCTGCCTATTGAGGCGTGACGACTTTTCTCTTCTTTGTTTGTCCGTAAGAAGCTGCGTTCGATTTTCCTGGTTTGAAAATACCCCGCCATCATTTTTGCCGGCAAGGTCACGTTGGCCAAACCTGGAAGAAGACGGCAAATGTTGCGAGCGCTTTGAGCTTGAGCGACACACAAACGAGCGGGTTGTTTTCTTTCCATTTTGGCGGCGAGACCAAACCGCGGTCGGCTCACTTTGGCGCCTCGTCGCAAAGACGACACCGCCCCGCCCCCTCCCATACCAGACGACGGCTCTCGTCATTGTTTGATTCTTGTGAAATGTCCACTTTGCTCTTTGTTGAAAGTTCAAGTTTGTCTGAGCGTCGGTCAGATTCCTCTTTTTGGAAATGTTGTTGCGGTCCGTGTCGCCGTTGCAGGAGGACCCGTTTGTGATGGTGGCGGAGAACATTTTGGGCCAGCCCAAACGCTACAAAGGCTTCTCCATCGACGTGCTGGACGCGCTGGCCAAGATCTTGGGCTTCAAGTACAACATCTACCAGGTGAGCGCTCCCGCGCCACGCTCGCCGGCAAACGTGTCTCAACTCCCGACGCCGCTCCCGCAGGTGTCGGACAGCAAATACGGATCTCGGCTGGCCAACGGCTCCTGGAACGGGATGATCGGCGACCTCATCAACAAGGTCAGCGTCGGCGCCAAACGCCGCCCGTTCGCTCTTGTCGTCGGTGAACGCGCAAATACTCTGCTACTGTTTGCCGGCGGCGACCCCGCAGCGCGCCGACCTGGCCGTGTCGGCCATCACCATCACGCCGGAGCGCGAGAACGTGGTGGACTTCAGCAAGCGCTACCTGGACTACAGCGTGGGCATCCTGCTGAGGAAGCCCGAAGAGAAGATCAACATCTTCTCGCTCTTTGTGCCTTTCGACTTGGCCGTGTGGGCGTGCATCGCCGCCGCCATCCCCGTGGTGGGCGTCCTCATCTTCCTGCTCAACAGGCTGCAGGCGCTGCGCTCGTCCGCCGCGCAGAACGCGCCGCCGCCGGCCCAGCCCGGCAACGGCGCCGCTTCGGGATCCCTGCACAGCGCCATCTGGATCGTCTACGGGGCCTTCGTGCAGCAAGGTGAGGCCCGCTGGAGACCCGGAATTCCTCGCCTCTTTGTGTGCGGAATTGTTTCTCCTTTGAAGATGTTAAACGTTGGAGGAAGTCGCAATACTGTTTCAGAGGGTCGGCGCCGCGCGACATCACCAAGGGATCTCACACACGCACACACAGCCCGTCGCTGGCCTTGCGGGTTGCCTAGGCAACCTTTCGGGCCGAGGAGATTGTGATGAGACGCAGGCTTGTAGATTCTGCACCTGCTGTCGCAAGCGTCACGTGGCCTCGAACCGTGTCGCTTGACACCGGGGGTCCGCCCACCATTTAAACAAACGTAGCTGGCCCCCTCCTCCTCCCTGAGCTCGGAGCCAATCAGAAGCTCAGACACGATTGATCTCACAACTCAAATGAATTCAAGTCCCGTCAAGTCGACACGCCACAAAGACAAAAGTTGTTAACAAATCAAGTGGTTGTCTCCGCTCTCAAAGCGTGCGCGTGTGTGACCTGCAAAAGCACGTCCAGCTCAACTGTCAATCAAAGAACGTTTTGTTGCTTGCGCATCTCGAGGTTCTGTCGACAAGATCGCTGCCAACTTGGACCTGTGTGTGTGTGTGTGCGTGCGCGCAGGCGGTGACGGCGTGGTGGGCTCGGTGGCGTTGCGCATCGTCATGGGCAGCTGGTGGCTCTTCACACTCATCGTGTGCTCGTCGTACACGGCCAACCTGGCGGCGTACCTCACCGTGTCGCGGATGGACCACGCCATACGGTAAACGCACTCACTCGACCGGAATTGCTGTTGATCATTTTTGCAACCAATGAATCACAACTTTTCGATTAAAAGAATAAAAATGGCCGCTTGAAAACGTCTCGTGCGTCAAACGGAACAGGAAGTCATCGTCACCGTCAAGACTTGAACTTTGTCCGTCGTCGTCGTCGTCATGAATCAAAGCTCAAGCGTTGATTTGCCGGCTCGCGACATCTCGTGTGCCGAGCGTCCCGTCCCGTCCGGTGGGGGGGCGGGGCCTGCACGACTGCCGCACCGCATCAAAGCAAACTACTCGTTTTTCTTTCAGTCAACGCGATTTGTCCGACAGGCGGCCCGCTTCCGTCACTCTTTAGTCACTCGCCAAGATGGCGGCCGCGACGATGACATTTCCATCGGGTGCCGCGTGAGGATGGACCTGCTCAGAATGCCCGAGTGGACATTTTCCCGGGAGCGCCGCGGCATGCCAAGTTTCTTATTAAACGGATCGGCCGCGCTTTTAAAGGCGCGTCGCCTCTCACGCCGCCGTCCGATGCCTCATGCATGACGGTCGCACCTGCGGGAGGGAAAAAAAAAAAAAAAAAAAAGCCTCCCACGGCTGCAAACGAAGAAGAGCCAACTTGTCAACTTTGTGTCCTTGTCACTCGCCAAATTCGCAAACTTTTCGCCTTTCGTTTGTTTTCGTCACGCGATAACGTCTCATTTAATTCAACGCACGTTACTTGCAACAAACAACTTCTTTCATCTTTGATTCATCTCAACATTTGTTTTTTTTTTTCGCTTTAATCATAACGACATTTATTTCAAATTGACGTTGCAGAAAACGCACCGACGTAAATCGTATTGGTTAGCATGAGGCTAAGCGGACTCCAACGAGAAGTTCCGTGCTCGTTTGAAAAGGAATGACATTGCGACGCGCGCGACTGACTCGAGGCGGCCGGCATACTCGGTTGCCATTGCAGGTCCTTCCAGGACCTGTCCCGGCAGATGGACGTGGACTACGGCACGGTGAGGGACTCGGCCGTGTACGACTACTTCCGCAACAAAGGCACCAACCCGCTGGAGCAGGACGGCACGTACGCCGAGTTGTGGCGAACCGTCAGCAAGAACGGCGGCCTGGACTACTCCGTGTCCAGCCCCTCCGAGGGCATCCGCAAGGTCAGCGCGCTTGTCGGGGGTTACAAAACAATTCACCTGCACGAGCAGCCGGATTGGCTCACTGTCACTTCCGGAGATTTTTTCTTTAAGCCATGTTGTCCCAGAAGTTCCCAAAAAAAACAACCGGGTTGCCACGGCGACCGTGCGTGTGTCCACGCAGGCCAAGAAGAGCGCGTACGCCTTCCTGTGGGACATGGCGGCGTTGGAGTACGCCGCGCTGACCGACGACGACTGCGCCGTCACCGTGTCGGCCAGCGGCGTCAGCAGCAAAGGCTACGGCATCGCCATGCAGCACGGCAGCCCCTACCGGGACCTCTTCTCCCAAAAGTAAGACCCTGAAGGCATCGTCGCCGTGTCGCGTCTTTGAACGCACCGCCAAACGTTTTAATCACTTAGGTACGTTGAACGCATCACGATGCTGCCGTAGGATGTGACCCACTTTGAATTTATCGTTAGGCTGCCGAATCTGTCACGTGTCATTGAACGCATCGTGGTTGTCGCGGGTCGCAGTTCAGGTTTTTTTGACAGCGGTTCTTTGTTGCCGTGACAACCTCAAAGACCCTCACAGCAAAGTTAGATGGTGAGAAGTGCCGCTCGGATTTTTTTTCTCACGTCTGAGAAAAAAACTGCAGGCAAAAAAAAAAAAGGTGACTTCATTATTTATTTATTTATTTTCGCCGTGTGAGAAGAAGTTGATGTTGGAGTCAGTGAAACTGACAAAATGTTGGTCACGCTCGCTCAAGCCGGACATTGGGAGGAAATGCAAGCCAGCGCCTCCGTCTTCATCCCGCCAAATTGATCCCAAAGTGAGTTGAGGAATCATTTCGTGAAATCTCCACTTTGCATCAGCAACAAAACTTCTCACCCGTCTCATATCGATCGCCGGAAGGCCGAGCAGACAAACAAAAGAAAAAGCTCCGTCACGCGGCTGGCTGTTGCTATGGAAACAACAACTCGACGTCAGGTGCGCTTCTGCTGCCGTAATTTAGAAAAAGTTTGAGGGTCACTGCGGGTTGCGCGCCCGTCGTGGACCGAGCGGATGTCGTCGTCTTACGCAGCATCACGTTACCATGGCAACACTCTGCTACCTTTGCTGGAACAAATTGAAATTTCTTTCATCTGTTGCAGCCACAAAAAAAACCAACACCATTTTATTTATTTATTTATTTTTAACTGAATTTTCCAAGCTCCATTCTCATCATTTTGACCAAAAAAGAAAAGTTGATGTTGAATGAAACAAGACAGTGAGTGAACTTTTTTTCTTTTTTCTTTTTCCACCTCAAACTATAAAACCACAAACTGAGAAAAGGCGTTTGCCAGCTAAATTGATGATGAGCAAAGCAGTTTTTTTTATTATTTATTTTACTCGCCGTTCGCCATTCACGTCCTCCTTTCTCACCAGACATTTTTCTTTTGCCAGAAATGCACATGCTGCGTTTTAGTGTGAGGCCGCAAAACCTTTCCGACGTCTGACGCGACAAGCCGAGATTCACTCGACGATGGCATTACCGTCGCTTAACCGTTCCAAAGATGGCAACATCAAGAAAAACAAACGAGCGAGCGAGCAAAGTCGTAAGTCGAGGCGGACGATTGCATTTTCTTGTCGGGAGAGTTTAGCGGGAGAGTGGGCGTCGTCCAAATTGGAACCGAAAAGGTCGAGCGGGAAGACAAATCGATGGTGACGGTCTTCGCCGTCCCGCGGCACGGGAGCGTTCAACGCGGCAGCCGAGGGACGGCCAATCCTCTCCCGCTCTCGTTAATCCGCGTCGCTAACGATACGGCCTCGCAAAATAATGTGCCGGCGGCGAACGTCGGGCCACGAGCATGGACGCCATTGACCAAAACCATACGCTGACCCCCCCCCCCCCCCCCTTTTTGAGCTGCTGTGGTGGCAAAGAAGAAGCCAAATCAATCGAGTTGCTCTCAAGCACTACAATAACACAGCGGCCGTCGTCAAGTCACGTCACGTGAAAGATGATTAAAAATGAGCCCCCCCCCCCTCAAATATTGATTCTGGCCGTCTGATGCGTCTCGTTATCAGATTGCAATTACAAGGACGGCGGCCCCGTGTTGTGCGCCGTTCACACGTCAACACGCGCGTGGGGGGGCACTTCCAGTTTTTTTTTTCTGTCTTGGTGCCAAGAAATGAACTGAGGAGCTTCATTCGGGCACAACATCTTCATTTAGACAAAAGTAAGACTTTGACGCCCCCGTGTTTTTGCCCATCCCGTCCAGGATCCTGGAGCTGCAGGAGAAGGGCGACCTGGACATCCTGAAGCAGAAGTGGTGGCCCCGCGCGGGCCGCTGCGACCTGAGCAGCCACGCCAGCGCGCACCCGGACGGCCGCTCGCTCAAGCTGCACAGCTTCGCCGGCGTCTTCTGCATCCTCGCCGCCGGGCTGCTGCTGGCCTGCCTGGTGGCCGGCTTGGAGGCCTGGTGGAGCGGCGACGGCTGCCGGCGCCGCGCTCACAAAGAGGTGACCGAGCTCGGCCCCGTCGGACGCGCCGCCGCGCCCTACTTGAGGGATCCCGCCCGAGCCGGCCTCGACTGTAGACGGGGGGGCGCCGCGCGGGACATTTGGTGTGTGCGTGTCCCGCCGGCCGTCATTCCGTTTTCGTGACATCCCACCGCCGCACGACGACGTTGCGTGTCCGTGAGAGCGTGTCGTGACGCATTGGGTAAATCAAAGTCTCTCACGGACACTTCAAACATTTTGCTCCAAACAATTTTGTTTTTTTTTCCTTAACCACCATCAAACCTGACAACACCGCACACACACACACACACACACGCGTTCAAGTGCGCCGTCCCGTCTTCCTGCGTGCGTTTTGTGTACGCGACGCGACGCGACATGCCAGAAAGCATCATGGAAGGCTCCATTTAGGCTCAGCACCAATTTCTTTTTTTTAATGGTGCCATTTTCCGTGTTCAGCAAACGTGACGGCTTCATTTGAGGCCTCGCACGTCCGACGAGCGCCGCTCGCCTCCTCCGCGCGAGGCTTTATTGTTCCCTTCGCCTCTCGTCCGTCGGCCGTGAAACGCGCCGAGCCGGGAATGTCCGACCCGTCTTCATAAAATCCCGCCCGAGATCTTTTTACGGCGGTCATCCTCAGATCCTCGTAACGTCTTCATAAAAAGCTCGCCAACTTCGCTTCCCTCCTCGTCTCGTCTTTCGCTCGTTGATCGCGACGCTTCCGTTTCAAACGGGCGCGATATCAAACATTTTTGGAGGCACGGAAAATATTGTCGACTCAAAGGGCAAAATGTTCCAGCGAATCTTTTCCCGGTGGCGCCAAAAGCAACGATGCCGAGCAATGCGACCGGCGCTTCGTCGGGGGCCTTCCTCGCCTCTTTTTCAACAGATGTCGGCGGGCTCCCTCAAGAAAAGCGAGCGCAGCCGGCGAGGCTCGGGGGCGAGGCTCGGGGGCGCGGCTCGGGGGCGGGGCGTGCGCCCACCACTGTTGTGTCTTCCTGTCTGCTCGTCCTTTTGTGACTGACGCTTGCTGTGTGCTGTCGTGCAGGTCGCGAAGGATTACCGGCTGGCTTTGGTTTCGGGTCCGTTGACTTATAATGACTTTGCTTCGTCCGAGGGGAGGAGGGACATTTGGACAGACAGAGGGCGAGGCTGGCAGGAAGCGCATGCCATTGGCACAGGTCAGAATAGAGCAAACCTACACTTGGCAAATTTCAAACGGCGGCGTCGGCAAACTTCTTTTTCAACAAAGTGCGCGTGAGACTCGGGCGCGCGTTGTTGCCGTCCCGACCGCCAACTCGGAGTCTTAAATCTTCAAACGGTCTCTGGACTTTTCGCATTGTTCCCGTGTCGACCTCTCCAGTCATTAGTCCCTCATCTGGAGTTTAGAATCTTCAACCTTCAATTGGCCAAATTTTATTTGTGTGGGCGGGGCACGGGCCGGGCGCCGGTCGGTCCCGTGGCGGCCATTGCATGGAGCCAGAAGCCACAAAAGCGGCCCATCGCCAATCTCAGCCTCTTTGCCCTCCCCTGCAGGACAAGGAGGTGAACCTGGAACAGGTGCACCGTCGTATGAACAGTCTTTTGGACGAGGACTTGGTCCACAAGCAGATTCCCGGGCCGTCTATCGAGATCTCTGCGCTGGACATCGGCAGCATGCAGCCCACCCAGGCGGGCCTGATGCCACCGGGCCTCGCTGTGACCACCTTCCTGCCCAGGGAGGGGCCGCCGCCGCCGGCGCCGGCTCTGAGCCACCCTCACCTTGGGGGGACCCTCGGCCGGACGCTGCCGCCGCCCCGACTCCCTGGCAGCACCGCGCTGGCGCCGCCGCTCGCGGGCACCGTGCAGTGCAAGCACCGGGCGCCCAACGGGGCGCTCTTCCGCCAGAGTCCTGGCAAGGTGCCGCTCTACCAGGCCGGACCCATAACCGCAGCCATTGACGCCACCCACAGCACCTCCATTTAGGCGTCGCCCGGCGCTCTTGACTTGAACCAAGTGAGCTCAAAATGTATTTTGAATATTCGCCATTTTTGAAGTTGAGTGAAAAAAAAAAAAAAAAAAAAAACGCTATCTGATATATAATGGATGTATATATGATGCCAACATTCTGACTGTTTTCTAAATTTTGTTGAAAATTGGACAACAAGGCCCAATTGATTGCGATTGTTTTCCAAGTGCCCCCAAAAAAACAAAGACATCACCGTCACCATGACAACGGACAAAAATAATCCCAATCGTTCATTTCCTCCCCGAAATGCTCATACGTTTGAGTGTTATTTGATGTCGGGCCGTGATGCTCCGCTCTGGTTGCCATGACAACCCAAAATTTGGGCTGCTTTAACTTTTCTTGTTCAGCATTTTTGTGTCGTCAATGCGGTTTGATTCATTCCAGCCGACCAGGAAATTGGATTGTTTCCCAAAGTGCGAATCTGTTGGCATGCGGCGCCCCCTGTGGCCCTGGAGGAATGAAGGGCTTCGTTCGCTTTTCAGCAGATCAAATGTTCCCTTTTTTGAGATACAATAACTGAACGAGTTCATCGTGTGTTTGATTGATTTCGAGACTTTGCCCCCATTTAGTCCTCACCAAAATCGTTTTCCCGTTTAGCCCGATGGCCCGGCGAGCGGTTGGCCACTCGCGTCTCCGCGACAATTTCTGTGGACGAGGCAGATCGTCAGGGAGTCAAACAAACTTTTTTTTGGGAAAGTCTCCAGTAGGTCTCTGACACAAATTCTGTCTGCAATCGGGGAGATGTCGCTGCGACGAAGCCGTCTTCGATCCCGTTCCTGGAGGTTTGCCGCCCCGACGGTTTTCCAACACGCCTGATTGAGATGATCGGGAACGTTATCCAGAATCGGCAGAGCTTGCAGGTGATCGGATCGTTTCAATCAGACGCATTAAAACGTGCGAGACAAGCTTTTTTTTTTTTTAGCGGCCGTGATCGTCCTCGCAGATTTTTCTGCGTCTTGCGACTCGCCTCAACCTCGACAAGTCCGTCACGAGACAAACTGTTCGTCAGCTTTCTCGCTTTCTTTCTTTGCCGTGTCGACGTCTTGGGACAAACCCACACGCAAAAACGTGAAAATCATTTTGGGTTCAACGCTTCAACCGTCTGGAGCAACCTGTCCAGTTGCGTCCGTTCCACTTTTGGCCAACGTCCACTCGCTTGAATTCCGGGACGTCGTGCTTGTCTTTTGTGTTCCAACGGACGACTTTAATTTATCAACACGCTGCTTGGACTTTCTTATCTTTAATAAAAGAAATGTGTTTCCAACGCGTCGGCTCCTCTTCTTTGGAACGTCGGCGGTCACGGCCGTCGCCACGGTGACGCTTCCCCGCGGCGACGGCAGCTGTCGCGTGGCCTCACGCTCATCGGCGGGCACGATCGCTGACTCGGCAAAAAAGAACAGCGGCGGACGGCCCGGAAGCGGTTCGGTGAAGTCGGCGCCGAAGACGCAAACCTGCTCATTCATCAAAACGACATCAATTTCTTAATTCTTCTTTTTTTTTTTGTTTCCCTTTTTGCATTTGGCACGATTGGAATGTTTGCTTTTTATTTCATGATCGCATGACTGCGGCTGCTTTGTTGGAGTAAAACAAAAGATTCTTTGACAATTGGCGTGCTTTTACTTTTTTCAAATAGGCACTTGATATAAATAACTTGCGACGGGGCATCAAAGGGTCTAAAAATACTGCACCCGTTTGGAAATGGGAACCAAATCCCAGATGTGAAAATGCGGCGATGGCATCACGTCGTTGCAAAAGCGCGCCGACGACTCGTCCGGTTTTTTCTGTGCCTGCGCCGGTGACCAATCTCCGGTTTGTCGACGACAGGCGACCAGTTGACTGGCGACGCCGGCAATTTCCGGGCACTTGACCCTTTTTTGCTGCTCAGTCCCCCGCCCTCCGGCCGCGATCTCGGTACCGTTCTGGCCTCGACCCTCCGGCCTAATTCACAAAAATTGTCGCGGGTCGGACGAAAATCTACCCTTTTTAAAAATGTCACGTCTAGCTTGGCTGAAATGATTTGAAAGTTTTTCATCGGTGAACATGAAAAGGAGGGCGTGGCTTTCCCCGATTGGCGTGACGTGGCGACCGTTCCCTCGCTTCACCGTCGGTTGCGCGCTTCCGTTTCATCAGATGCCGATCGCTGTGCTCGGTTTTCCCCGACACCGAGCCTTCTGGGTAAAAACGCTCGTTACTCGCGCCGTCGCCGGCGGCTGGAGGTCATCAAAGGGTGCCGTGGCGGCGAAGGGCCGAGTCGCCGCCCGGTCAGGAGACGGGTCGGTGGCGCCATGGCGAGGAGCTCCGATGAGCGCCGAAAGCAGGCGGCGTGAAATGAAAGCTAAACATAATTATGCAAATGAGATGCGAGGGCTGCGCGGCTTCTTCAGTGTCATGATTGCGGTGCACCGTCAAAGCAAAGCAAATCCGCTTTCCTCTTTGGAACGAACCGTCGGATGTGAGAGCACATGGCAAAGGTGAAAGGTTGTTTGATGACGAGCATTTTTTTTTTCGCACAAACGACGCGCCAACATTTCCTCTCGCTTGCAAAAACAAGTAAATGGAGGGAAAGTGAGCTAATGGCGCCCGCAAGTGAATTTTTGGGTGGGCGGACACAAAAAGCGGCAAGCCGTCACAACATTTCTCGGCCAGCTTTGCAAGTTATCGGCGGTGAAGTGTCGGCGGTCCGCGGAAGGCGTTTCCGTGCGACGCTGTCACACAAACGCCACAACGATCGGTCGACGCTTCACATTGAGAGACGTGAGCGGGCGAAAAGCAAGAAAAATGTTCACGTGCAAATGTTGCGTCTTGTTGCGGAATGGACGCAGATGTTCGCATTTTAGCGCGTCAGCTCACAAACGGAGAAGGAAGCTCGTCCGTGAGCACGCTAGAAGGAAGTCTGTTTGCAGAAAAAAAAAAATTAAAAATCACCGGCTATTAGCTAACAAGCTAAAATGCTAACCATCTTCCATCTCAATCATTTGGACTATATGGCGCTCCCTCCTTTTTGTTTGACAATATTTTTGTCCTGACTTTCCAAAAGTGGCAAAATGCTGAAAAACAATCTTCTATCTGTAACGATCTTGGCTCTCTGTCCGTTCGATGAGATGATAAAAGGCTGGCAAATCTTCTGTCCTTTCCTGGCTCTCGATGAAAAAATGTTGTCGCTCGGCAGCAGCTGAGTGTTGCCGTTCATGCGCGTAAATATCAATCTTCACCTCAGGGGGGCTCGGTCGGAGTAGTGGAGGCCCCGCCGTGAACCCGCCGTCCAATCAAAAGAGGGCGGGAACTAATTAGCAAGCGTGGGAATGAAGCTTTAATCGTCGAGAGCGCGGCGGGGATGACGAGAGTGGCGGAGCGTGTGTGCGTGTGTGTGCGTGGACGCGCTTGATTCGGCAGCCATTGTACGGCGACTTGCCGGCTTCTGCTTCGCGGCATCTCAAAAAGTTCCCCGCCAGGACGCGGCCGGTTTGCTTCCGCTAACGGATGACCCGAGCTGGGCGGTGATCGGGATCGTTTTGCGGCTTCCGCCGACCTGGCTGAAGAGCCGATCACTTGAATCTGGTGAGTTGGACGAGCGAAACGTGCAAAGCGAGCAGGGTGGGAGCCCTCGAGGACTGAAGATGCCCACTCGCGGCGTCTCGTGGACAAAATCATTTCAGAATGATTTTTATCCAGGTCAGTGTCGCAAACTGGCGCTTAGCGTGTCGGCGTCGCCGTTCGGAGGTTTCGGGTTGCAATCGACAACGTTCCCAAATTGTTCTCGCGTCACCGAAGACGAAGGCCGTGAGGCCTGACTCGCTTTCAACCCAAACTTTGCCGCTTCGGTTCCAAACAAGAAGAAGAAAACGCGAGTGGCTCCCAGTCCGCCATCAGCGGTTGATGTCGCCCTAAGAGGCTTTTTAGCGTTTTTTAGCTGCCTCTTATTTATTGTAGCGCGAGTGCTTTTGATGTCCGTGGAAGAAATTGTCCGCGGGCGATCATAAAGTCCCGCTTGTCGCTTCCATAAGTCACGCTGAACTACGGCGTCACCGCATGAGCGACTCTCGCCTCAGTTGAAAAGTCAGTGAGAACGCCGTGGATGTCGCCGGCCAATCGGCGAAACCAATTCACGCTGACAATTTCCACCGCAGAAGAACACGAGCCGACAACATCGGCTGCACTCGGGTTTCATTTTTTGTGTTTTGAGCAAACGTTATTTCAGCGGACGTTCTTTTTCTTGACGTCCGATAACATTGAGAGCGGCAAAAAAAAGTGCCCCAAAACACATTTGGATGTTTCGGGCCGATGGCCTGGGACGACTCGATCGAGGGCTTCGACCTTCGTTTGCCGTCACGCCGAAAGTGGCGCTGAGGTGCGGCTGCTCATCGTTCACGTTTGTCGTCTTCGCTGGCGTCCACCTGCGCTGAATTAAGCTGCAAAAACATCTCCAAGGTGATCAGCGCTTGCACCTGAGCCCCATTTCCAGCGAAAACGGCAACACTTGCCATTTGCTTTGCCCGCTTTTATTCTCAATAAATTTGCAGAAACAATTTCCATGCGCAAAACGTGACTGGAATCCATTTCGGAGTCCGGCCGTAACAACCTAAGAAAATGTGGCCAAAGTGAAGAGAAGAGAAAAGATGAGTCGTGACAGGAGTTGATGGCGTCCATTTAGGAGGCTCGCCGGGAGGTTTTGTTTGTCCGCCGGGCGGTGGCGAGGAGGAAATCGGAAGCTCCGGGGGGGTCGCGGCGGCTCGGACCTCTGCTGGGAATTTTCCTCCTGGCCGTGATGAACTTTAATGCCATTGAGATGGAGAGAAGTCTTGGCGCTTGTAAACACCAACCTGGAGCCTTTCCCAGCAATGACTTTTTTTTGTTGAAATGGAGGCGTGGCCCAGAAGAAAAGCGACAAAATGTCTGGTGAGTCAGAAGACACACTTGGCCGCTAACCTGCCCCAATAATGTTTGTTCAAATGGAGGCCTTGCCCCCAACAGGACAACATTTTGCACAAATGTGATGAAAAATGTCCAACAATTTCCAGGCGTCGCTCTTTCAAACGTCTTCCCCGAATCGACACCCGGTGCGAGCTGCAAGCGTCAATGAATCGCCGCCACCGTATGAGCAATTTACTTTTCCATCGGCTGATGAAATCTTCATTTGTTGGCAGCGGAAGACGCCAGAGGGACTTTTACAGCTTTGCCGCAGCTTCCAAATCTGAGATCAAATCCTCTCCGGTGGGGGAATTTGCGTTGAATCGCAAAGATAAAAAAAGAAAAAAGAAAAAAAACAAACCCTCGCTGACAACCTTTGCCGACTCGGCTCTTTTCATCCGCTACGCATGTGGCAGCCTCCAGGGGGCAGCAAAAAAGGTGGCTGCCGATTGGATGCGGTCTCAGGCTGGTTTTCCACGGCACGCTTCAAGCAACGCAACCGAGGCCGCGTTGGGAAATCGCTCGCTCTCGGCTAAACGTGACGTGCGCAATCCAAGTTTTTCGCCGTACTCGCTGAGGCTCTCGATGCGTCTTCAAGTACTCCGCGACCAAGCGACATAAGCCGCCATGCCTCAGAGACATCACAAGTTGTTTGAATTTAGCCGAAGACGTGAGGCACTTTGGCGTTCGCAATCCTCGACATTGCACTTGATTGACTTTTTGTGGACGTGTGAAATCATTTCCGACTTTTGCCGTTCTTGCAAATTCTTTGCACGCTCCGTCCTTCCATCCAGTTTGACTTTATTGAAACTGCCAAAAGTGAACCACAATCTGGCGAGACGACGACTCGTGGACGTTTCCCTCGTTGAGATCGATGCTGGCGGAGTCCGAGATTATTTATGTGCATTTGTTTACTTGTGTTGTCCACGCTCAGTGTTGGGTAAATGTTTACGAGTAATTTGGGTGTCGTTTCAAGCGTTCACGAACGTCGTAAACACGACGTACGCGGAAACGGTTCACACGAGCGGCGTTTTTTAAATGAGAATTGTTGACTTGGACCTGCGATGCAACGGCAGCCTTAATGATTTTCTTTTAGCTTCACTGCTCATTTGCTCAACACAAGCCTTTATTAATCCCAAAGTGGGCAAATTAAAGATGAAATGTTCTAGTTGAATGCACTAATATGGTGAAAACATGGCCGGCAACAAAAAAAATGAGAATCCTTTCTTTGTTCAACTTTGCTTTTATCAGTGTTTGTTTTCCAAAGGTGTCTGCATTTCCACTTCAACCGTCTTGAAGTGCATTTCGCCACCTCTGCATTGTTGTGAAAGTGAAACTGGCACTAAAGTCGTGCTTACTGATTCACACGGTCGAAAGAAAATAAGATTGATACGTGACAATAAAAGTTGTTGTTCGCTCACGTTGTGCTTCTCTTTCATGCTATAAATCTTTAACACACTCTCTAAAAGTGGCACTTTCCCTTCCAAGAGAGTCCATCATCAGAACACGAAGGATAAAAGCTCTTGGTCTCCACGACAACCGCTCATCAAATCGGAGGCCGAAAGCGCGGACGTGTGGCGTCCTCTCGGCTGCGTTGCCAAGACGACGATGGTGATGGAGCGAATGCGGATCTTGAGGACGACTGCTCTTCATGCCGCCGTTGAGTGTCAACCAATGAATGAGGCCTGGCTAAAAAAACTAAAAAGTAGGCGCCTCACAGAGTCAAAGGTGGAAAGCTTTTAGTGTCTGTTTGCGGCGGCGCTCAGGTAAAATATGACCGGGTCACTTCCACTGTATTCATCTTAAAAGAAAAATGAAAGGCCGAAACACTGAAACCCATAATTAAATGTTCAGCCTTTTCATGCCATGTCCATTCAAACGCCTCTCTGCCTTTTCTTCTCGTTCAGGCCATTTCCTTTTTTCCTTTTTATTTTTTTGCCTGGCGGAGTCTCTCTGGTTAACACTATTATGATCAAAATCATATGAAGCATATTATATTATATTAAACATGAGACAAAACCACACTGTTATGTTCCAAAATTGGAATTTGGCACTTTGCTGCTAGAAAAAAACCTGCCATGCTGTGCCATATGTTCGCCAAATATCCCATGGGCTGTACTGGCTTGAGTGACATCAGATACTATTTTTATCTCCTCTTTTATAATAACATTCATCATTTGATTGCTCCCGACTATGACGTCGCTGCTGCTGGTGCTTGTTTTTAATGTCTTATCCAATCAGATTTCAGCGGGACTGGTCGTTGCCAGGTCAGGGAAAATCTGCCTCCGTATTTTTGTAAAACAAAATCGTACGTTAAAAACTGATTTAAATAAAAAAAAAACCATTCCATCCACCTCGAATTTACAGTAAGTTAAAAAAACAGCACTGTGACGAAAACGTGGAGTGACGTTTCATTCATTTAACCAATTAAAAGTTGAGCTTCTGATTGTCAGACCGATCTGGGCTAAACTAAGCTAAGATAAGCTAAGATAAGCTAAGCTAAGCTAACTAGCTGCACCTGCCGCTCTCGTCACTTGCGAACGAGTTTGTTTCGAGTTAGAAGGTCAACTTACTCGTGGAAAAGGAATTGTTGTCGTCAATTCGACAAATAAAACTCCACCACAGCTTTATTGAACCAAGCGGACAAAGGATGCTGTGTTTTGGCTCATTTTTGGGTGAGTGGAGGCTTTTTTCAAATTTAATTTGAAGTCACTTTTCCCCCCCATGAAATCTTTTTTCCCTTGATTAGAACGTGTCTACAATGTGTGCTGTTATAATTCTGGACGTTATATCCGTGTTTTATTCCTCTTCTTTGTGACTCCAAATTGCAACAGAATGTATACTATGACTGCACGATATTGAAAAAACGTGAAATGGTGACGTTGACTCGAGCGATAGTTTACGTACACCAAAAGAAATGACATTTTATAATCCAATGGAAGAAGTATTTTTTTTTTTTCTTGCTGAAAAATAAGCAAACTCAACGTGTTCTTAGCTAATTAATTTTAATCCCCCTGATAATGTCCAACTATTGGGTGGCCATCTGCATCTGAATGGTCAAATTCAGATAAAAGCAAACAATACCAGAAGAAAATGATTGCATGTCTTTGCCATATGCACAATGCGTAGACCATTATCGCCACAGCAATATTTTTTTTCCATATATTGTGCAGCCTTAATGTGAGAGTTGTACAGTTTCATGTAGAATGCCCTTTGTCATTTCTTCGGCGTACAACGAGCTTTGTAACAGATTTATTTTGCAGGGTGCTTTATCTTTGTTCATCACAGTGAGGAAGGAATGCAGAATGACTCGCACGACACATTTTTCAGCAATACTACAGTCAAATGACTAAAAATGTACTTCCTGGTTGTTTAATTTCACGCTTGATGTGTCAGCAGGCACCCTACACACAAACATTCGTATAGAAATATCAGAAAGTGTTCAATCTCTATAATATGTCTGCTTTTAGTTTCAGGTACGACACGCACAACCGATGGTTCAGGCATAAAATGGTATAATATTTAGTCATTATAAGGTGTTCGGGTGCTTCGGGAGGGCTTAAGATGATTATGCTAAAGAGGACACAAATGAAAGGGTGGCACCTCGAGGACGAGCCCCTTCGGGACAGATGGTGCCAATATTTTGGATGTAATCGCCTCGACACGGTGAAAAGGTCGCCGTTTGTAACCGTCTCGCTGAGTGTGTCTGTGAAATTCGCCGAGCGCAGTCCAACTCAAGGCCAAATCCTGCCTTTTAGCACTTGAATCATTGCACGATGCGACGGCCGTCCGGCTCGCCTTCCATTTGTCATTTCACAGCTAAAATGGGGGAAGAACAACAAGAAAAAAAAAAGTCTTGAACGACTTTGAGGAGTCCCGTAAACGCCGCTGATGTCCTCCAGGACAAATGGTCACGGGCTCCGCGGTGGGCCGCTTTCCATTTGGAAGGCGCAGGCGCCGACATTTTTCTGTTTAATGACGTGCATGTCGAGCGCGACGCGACTCAAATGGCGTTTTAACGGCGTGCTGTCAGTTTGCAGGAGCCAGCATGGAACAATTGGCCACCTGGGAAAATTAGAGGAGGAGGAGGAAGAAGGAGCTGAGCTGAGCTGAGCTGAGGACGGACTAATTGGGCAGAGAAGAAGCTGCTTTCAGGTAAACGACGCATACTTGTTAGCGCCGTGCTACCTTGACTTGAGTTGAATTTGTCATGTGACATAGAGGAGAAAACGAGCTTTTTGCAAAAACAAATGTCAAGCTGTACAGTGACTCGGATGCCTTTTTCACACCCCAAACTATAAAACAACAAAAGGCTTCGAATGGCACCGTCATTATTTACACATGTATAACCAGGAAATGTGGCGACTCACCACATGGCTCAAGTTGAACGTCTGTTGCTTTTTTTTTTTCACCTTTGTCATCCTTTCTCACAATCGCAAGAGGCGCTTTCACCTCCCGCCACACATGATGGACACGCTGTGCTTTAGTGTGAGATGCCTCAACCTGTCTGACGCGTTGGCGTTTCGCTCCCTCGTAACAAGCTGACGTTCGCCAGCTAATCTTCATCTTCCACTTAAAAGCGGTTCTGATCTCGAAAGTGATGCGACGCCACACCCTCTGTTAAGGTGCTGCAAAAACCCAAATGTCACCGGAAGCTCTTTTGCGACAGCCGTTGGAAAAGGTTGCGTTCCACATACCGAATGCGAACGTGTTCGCTGCAGAGTGACTGCAAGGCCGACTCCCGAATGCGAGTCGTTGGCCGGCCGGGCGAGGCTTTCCATCTTGAATGTGCGCAATAAACTTTACGGGCAAACTCCAATTGACCTGCAAAGCTTTTCGACGTGCAGCTGTTGAATGTTTCGGTCCTTTTGGCACAAGTTGCTGTTACGTAGCGAGACGTTGAAGTTAAGGATTCGCGAAATGAATTTGAACCGTGTCGCCATGGCAACACAGGTCGGGGGAGGTTGGTCACGTTTCCGCATGACGAGATTCAAATTTCCGCTGTCAAGCTCCCTCAGCAATGTTGTCGACATTTTTTTTTTTCCGGCTCCCCTCAAATATAGATAGAAACTGTCTGTTTTTGCCGTTCGCCGGGTTTCTTTCTTGTCATATTCTAAACGATGCGACAGTGTTTTTTTTTTTAAAGAAAATATGAAGCGACTTTGGGCGGTCACAAAAATCCAGACAGGACTCTCACTTTTGAATATTTGTTTTTGTTATTCGATCAATGAATCAAGCAATTAGATCAAATGATTTGCATTCCCCCAATTCCTGATTATTAACTAACAATTGTTGCGGTGTGAAATCAAATCAAATTAACGACCACGAAGCTCTCGCCAACTTCTCCACGTTCATTTGTCGGGTTACTAGTTTGTACTCCGACGTTTCACAGTCAACTGTTATTCATGCGACAATTTTCATCGTGGATTAAAATGACAAGATTCTTTTCATCCGATTGTTAAAATGTTTGAAATCAACATCTTTACTTTGCGCTTAATAAAAGTCATTTGGTGCGCCGCAGCAGGTCAGACTGCCCGCGAGGCTGAAAGTGAGCAAAATGTGATAAAAGTGTCTTCCAATCTCTCCGGCCTTCATCCCCGCCGGGTGCGCTGCAATTTCCACAGGAAATGGGAAACTTGGAAGCAGCCGAGGTGAGGCGCTGAGGCGCAGAGGCCCGCTCTTTAAATGGAATAAATTACCGCGCACATCGGTTTCCCCTCGGCTCCGCATTTGGCTCACGCCGGACGGACGCACTGCAGTGCTGCTCTGATCTGACCCGACCCGCAATGTACTTTTGACACGCCAAGGAATCCTCGCTGAAATGCCGTAGGCGTTAAAAAGTCCAGAAAACACTGCAGTTACAAAATCTCACAGAACACCACCAAACAAAAATGTGTACCATACATCATACGGATCAATTTACTCCTTCATTTACGTTCTTGTGTGTGTGTGCGCGCGCGCGGCATAACCACTTCATTATGTACCTTCTGCCATCTAGTGGTGGAGATGGTTTACTAATCTAGGGGCTTGGAATTACTCTTATTCAAGGTACTCTTACTTTTATGACTCTTACTAAGGGTTGGAATTACTCTTATGTCGATGCTCATATCTGTTAGCCTGTCTATGGCAGTTTGCATTATATGTGCGCATTAAGCTCGCAGACTTTTCTTGCATCAAACAAAATGTTTTGTTCAAATTTACAAAATTTAATTTGCGTTTTTGGCTCACAGTGCACTTGGACAAAGTAAATAGTGTTTTCAGAAGTTGAAGTGTGTTTTAAAAAGTTGTAAAGTATTCCCAGATCGTGTAAATTAAAGCTACTCAATTGCGGATTTTTTCATATCGCCGGTTGAAGCTACGATACGGAGTCACTTTTTCCAAGTTTCTCTTTGAAAGCACAAAAAGTCCAGCGTTGCGATTTATTGCCTCCTGGCTGTCGTATGCATTTTTAATGCCGCACCCGTTTCAATGCGGCTCGTGTTTATTACAACGCTAATATGCTAATGCGAGACGGCGGCGGCGGCGCCTTCGGCCATAGGCGTAGCGGTGCTGCTGCGGACGCACGGGGTCAAGTCTCGCAGGAGCGCGTCGCAGCATCACAGTTCAGGCTGAAGATGTGAACATTTGTGTCGCTTTGCTCGTTCGGTCCCTAATTAGCCTCGGTGGGAAACGGGAAGCTCCCGCGTCCTCTTGCGGGCCGATGCATCGAGTTTCGTAGAGATGGACAAAAGCTCAGCACTTTTCTTTCTTTCTTTGCAAACATCAAAGATTATTTAAGAAAAGAAATCTTGGGAAGCGCTTGTCGGAATTATGGCAGGACTTTGGTGGATTAAAGTTCCCACATGTTATGAAGTCCAAACTTTTGACATAATCCAAGTCGCACCTGACGGGCCGATGGAAAAAAAAAAAGGTCTCCGGGTGCCGAGGAGAACTCTTTTATTCACTTTGTTTGTATTCAAGCCGCTTGACATTTGCGCTGTTTTCTTTTGGAAAGACGGATGAAGGTCAGATGAATGAAGGCTTGTCAATCATTCGGCGTGCTGCTTGCGCATCATGCTAATTAGCACATGACACCAGTTTGTCGATTTTTTTTTTTTTGTCTTTGGTGTCGTAAGTTGGAGTAGAGTCCAAAAGGTGCCGTATGTCCGTGCTACGTCTCCAATGGCGACGCCACCTTCACATCTCCGCCTCTCAAGTAGAGCGTGTCGGCCCGGCTGGCTACGAGAGGACTTGAGCTAGCATCCTTAACTTTTGATTGGCTGCGCGTCTGACTTGTTTTGTGTCGTCGTTGTCGGTCATTGAAGGTCATGTGACTGCGGATCTGTTTGATTTTGATTGACAGCTGAGTCAGGTGGCGTGTGTGTCGTCAGTTGGGCCGCGCTTGTTAGCTGCCCGATGCTAATGGCGTTTGGAAGCTAAATCCTGTAAAAATCTTGCATTGTCTGAAAGGAGAAAAGAATTGTGGAAATATAAAAAGTGAGAACACCTCCTGGACGCGCACTTCCAAAGCGGCGTGCCGTGCGTTTTCCCACAAGGCATTTCGGCTTTGAAGCCGCCGTGTGATGTAACGTGGTCCGATCCCGACATAATCCGCATCGTGTCGGGGATCCTGCGCGAGTCTTCTGGCCTCCTTTTAGCGCCGGCTCGGGCTTTGCCGCGATTACGGGCTCTGAAGTGATTTGGGGAAAGAGGAATTGAGGAGGAAAATGTCGGGCGGACTTGTTACAAGTTGGACGAGGTGAGAACGTGGAGCAGGTGGCTCCAAATCTTGTCCCAAAATGTCTCATCATCTTTGCGTCGGGTCTTCCATTTTGTCCCAGATTCCCACCGTGGAACGGTTCCAAAATGTCACTCAATTTGTCCCACTGGGTCCAGATTGTGTTCCGCCATGTCCAATTGGCTCAGAACCAATTTGTCCGATCATGGATTATGTGAGAATTTTTTTTTTTTTTTTTTCAAGGCGCACGTGCTCTCTCTGAGAGCTTTCTAAATAACCTTTACTTACTGACTTATTTTCACATTATCTGGAAAGTGAAATAATTTCTGTGCAAGATAAAGCAAGAGAAAAAGTTATTGGGAAAAAAAAACATTTAAAAGCGTTTTGAGTATCAGGGGAAATTAAGCAAATTCCCAAAGGGGAAAAAACAAAACATAGCAAAGCTTGTTTTGTGTAATGTTGTCATTTGGAAATTGGATTATTTTCGGGAAAAAAAAAAATCTCAAGGAGTGTGTCCAAAACGAAAATGGCGCCAGCAAGCACCAACATCACTTGACTGTTTTTCACGCTCGGTTTGACCACCGCTCGTGTCATTGCTTGCAGCACCAACACACACACACGCACACACGCTCTCACCCTTTGCAGCCACATACATAAAGATGGCACACGCAACGTCAACCTTGCCCGCAGCGATCGCTGACCACACACACACAGGAGTGAGTTCTCACGTTACATATTTATTTGCTCTTTGCATTTTGGATCCATACATAAATGCTGCATGAGGACAAAACTTTTTGCAGTCGGCGACCTCGAGGGGGTGTTTCACCGACGTGTCCCTAATAAACTCACAAGTGCTCGGATGGCACCTCATTAACTGTAATAAATGGCAATTTCATTCATCAGTTCCAGCACCCAAAAATCTTTTGATAAGAAATATAACACGCTATTGTACCGTACTTTAGAAAGCGTACCACAATGACGTCATTGAAAGAATTCATTTGCATATTGGTCTCATCATTCTTTGCAGAGGAAAAGGAATGTGCAGTATGCCTGTGAGTATTTTTGTGTCGCGCCACCGTTTGTGTTCAGATCATTGCGCTTAAATGGTTGGAAAACCACCACTGGAATGTTATTCCTTTGGACTTTTGCGTCGTTTATTCGCATGAAGCTAAATGAACTCTCCATTTATTTTGGTGGTCGGCAAACTTGAAGCAGGAGTTCCCAGAATATGCTCCAAGCCTCTTTTTGTTTGCTATTTGCGACGCTAGCTGCTGCTTGAGAGTTCAGTTTACGTCGAAGCAAAAAAAAAAAAAATAATAATTAATGTTAGCTTTTAAAATAAAAAAATATTACAGTATAAGACAAAGATTAACATTCCAGAAACAAAAAAAAATGAATCTTTTTAAAATTTTTCTGTTATCAAGATGTCATTCTTCTCAATATCATCATCAGCCTCCGGAGGGAAAAAAAAAAAATCTGTCCCCATTCTCGTGACGTAGGAGAGTGCTGCAGCTTCTTTTCAGTCGGGGACTTCAGTAAAAACAAAACCAAATTAGTTGTTGTGTTTGTTGGCTGAATTAGCACGTTAGCGGTGCGGCAGGTTAATTGCCAGTCTGCGTCCATCTGCTACTGTGCGTGTGCGTGTGCGTGCGTGTGTGGCAGAAGATAAACATGACTTTGCAGGCGTAAGCACGCAATTGTCACACGCTGGATGTCGTGCGTTTGCAATAAGAGACAATGACGTATTAAAGTCGCATTTAGGTCAGCGACCCCATGAGGAGAATAACAGCAGTGGCCGATATGTTTCATATTGTCATCATCATCATCATCACAACAACGGCTGAGCTGGACTCATTAAAAATGCATTTATGCGCACGCACGCTGATGCTGCTGCCGCTGCTTTTTTTTTTTTTTAACGCATGGATGCTCTTGTTTTTGTTAGGAAACGTCACTAAAAAGTGCTTTAGTGACAGTTTGGCCTCGTCGCTTCTTTTGTTGAGTGGAGATTTTTTTTTTTTCCCAAGCTGCACTTTGGGACTTCTTCTGCCATACTGTGACAGCAGTGGAGCATGTTGGTTTAAAAAAAAAAATCTATATTTATTTATATGGCGCATTTGCAAAGTGGCTTTTCAAAGTGCCATCAATTGAATGATCCACTGCATGTCCTGCGTTGAGGGGAATTTCCTCAAACAAGATGTTTGAACGCGAGCCAATGAGACGGCAGCGTCTATGATGACATCATGATGTGGCATCTTCACTGATGAGGTTTGACAAAAACCAAATGAATGAGACCAAATTGCTTCTCTTTCTTCAGTTTGACATTCTGAAAACCAAAATACTTGTAGATTGATGTACGAGGACATTAAATACTTTGTGGCTGTAAAGGCACAAACACGACAAAGGATCAAACTTGATGAATGTTTATTCTGCGGGTTTTCTTTTGATTCGTGTCACCTTGGGAAGATCAACGGTGTTCTTTTTCTTGTTGGTGATGAATTAGGCAGCGGACGGAGGCAGCCCGTCGGCCTTTTCCGTTGACTTTGCCGTTTGTGTTGACGGCCTGCGGGAAGCCAAAAGTGCACCCGGTTTGTTTGATGTTGTCATTCAGCGGTCAGATTTGTCATCGAGGCAAAGTGTTGGCGACAGCAGCAAAAGTAGAACGCACCAAAGAGGACATCGGTTTTAGGTTTTAGGGGTCGGCAAACAATGAATAAAAAAAAACAAAACGTTTGGCCTGAAGCTTCGCCGGCAGCAGGTTATGGACTTTTCTGGTCCTTATAAAACTATTCCCAAAATCATGCCGATTTCTATTGGTGGAAAGTTAATACTACAGCCCAGCAATGAAATGTGAACCGAACCGATTCGTTAGATATTTTTTAAATATGTCTGTCGGTGAATGAGTGCTTAGTGAAATGAAAGCAAATCGAAATGAAAAATACGAGGCCAAAGTCCTGTCGAATAAAATAGCGGGGCTTCAGCGCCATCTTGTGGCACCGAGGGGAAATTACATTCTGTGTTCTGGCGTGAGGGGCATCAGGTTTTTTAAATTTTTATTTACAGCAACCCCGTAAATGGTTATGGATTACTGTCTTCTCATTTGATTTAAGACGCGAATGAGGAGGAGGTTTTGGCGTGTAAAATTAAACTGTCATCTTTCAGGCTCTGTTGCAAAAACTTGATCTATTTGTTGTCTTTTTTTTTGTGTGTAAATGATATGGATTTAAAGAGGCAAAAGAAGATTGATGGGTCAGGTAATTCCCAACGTATAAAAACACGTACGCCTCCCTTTCCTGTCGACCGCTGATGATGAAATATTGACAGCGCCTCACGGCACGATTGCCCCGAGTAGATGAAAAAGGAGAACGAGGACATTCACACGCACACACGGTGGAGCTTCATCTCGGAGACAAGACAGTTGAGCTTGGCGCAGAATACCAAAGTTGAAGGAGGTATATTTTCTCCAAATCCCCATTGGCCGCTTGCTACGCTTCGTCTCCGTGGCAACCGGCTTTATCTACTACACCTGATCTGTTGGTGCTCTCAGGTGAATCACTCTGCGTGTGTGTGTGTGTGTGTGAGAACTAAAAAAAAGACAAAAACGCAGAAGATGATGATGAGGCTGAGGAAGATACCAGAAGAGAACCAATTAGAGCCGCCTCCTCTTCTTGGCCTCGACAAATGTCAGGAGGGGGGAGGATAAAGATGGACGTTAACATTTTCAAATGTCTTTTTGCCACCAATGTCAAAAAAAAAAAAAAACTTTAAGAATCAGACCAAATGATTCATTTTACACTTCAATGTCTTGCCGTTATATCACAGTTCATTGCTCGCGCTATTACCTGCTGGATATTAAACAAAAGTTTATTTTGTTTTTTTTAACCAGAAGTGTCCAAAGTCCTTGAAGTGGGGGGGGAAAAAAAACGAGCGTTTGACTTGTGGCTTGCTGAACACAAAAGAGTGACTGACGTGCCATAATTTCACCCATCGTGAGCGAAGGTCACTTTGCAATACAAAACAGTTGACTCCTTCCAAAATTCAGCGTCTGGAATTAAAGAACTGCGTCGTATGGACCCGATTAGACAGATAGAATGACGGCCATCTTTTCTCCATCTAGTTTGTCTGAATCAAAGATGAGTAGAAATCAAATAAAACCCAAACATCCCGTGGCCAAATCCTCTTAAATACAAATTTGGTTGTTCAACCCGTTGTCAAAAAATGCACTCAATGGCAATCGACACATTTAAACGCTATGAATCTTCATATTAGCGAGACCGCCGTCATGCACGTGGCTTGCCCGCATGAGCCGTCAGAGAAGTTCCGAGACTGGTGTATCTAATTTATATATTTATCTGAATTCTTGTTGTATTGCACTGGAGAGGGGAGCCCTCTAATCTCGTTGCACACTTGAGTACAATGACAATAAAGGGATTTCTAATTCTAATTCTAATTAAGATGGATATCAATAAATGCTTAAATGTGTCGAGCAGCACTTAAAGGGACAGCGCGTCTTTTCTTCTGTGTTGCATATTTTCAAAAGCAACTATCACAAGCCGCGAAAACGAAGCGCTGGCAACAGGAAAACGTCGTCACAGTGCTCAATAAATAAGTTAACTTAATAAATAAAGTTCCTGCCAGCAGAGTTCAAGTCGAGAGGATACGCGAGCCGCCGTCGCCAGCTTCCTGTTGCATGCTGGGAAGCCGTCGCCTCACACGGGAAGAGTCTGAGGCGGCCCTCAGGGCAGCGCGGGATGCGTTGAGCCGAGCTTGGGGGGGCGCACTTTCTGTTTGCTGGCGGCTCGGCTAGTGGGTTCGGCTTTTCCGGGCGGGGGCGGCAAAGTACCTGTGGCTGAAACACACAAATAACTTTTAAAAAGGAGAAAACCGTCAGAGAAAGATACATTGATGATGTCACAGGCTGCCTTGTGTTTCGTTTGATTCCAACTAAAAAAAAATGAGTGCTGGTATCTTAACTTTGGTTTTTTCCTTCAACGCTTTTAGGGCACTATTAAAACGTTTTTCAAGTAACTTTTTCTTTTTAATGTCAGACATTTTTTCTAAACTACGACTTCATCCTTTGAAATGTTAACCGTATTTGATCTCATCTTTTGTTCATGCCAAGTTGAGCAATGAGCCTCCAATGAAGTCAACCCAACAGCTCACACAAGCAAAGCTTTCTCTGGTCTACACTGACGCCTGGCGGACACTTTGGGTACTGCACTCACTACCTTTGCTGTTTG
This sequence comes from Idiotropiscis lumnitzeri, assembly GCF_059441095.1. NCBI lineage: Eukaryota > Metazoa > Chordata > Actinopteri > Syngnathiformes > Syngnathidae > Idiotropiscis > Idiotropiscis lumnitzeri. The sequence goes on along the minus strand of NC_142410.1, from coordinate 12,771,957 downwards.
AGGCTTATGTGTGTGTGAGGTTTGAGAGTACATGCAAAGTTGTGAGAAGGTGATGGGCGAAGGAAGTCTCCTCCTGCACACTTGTGGAGGTGTTATTTTCTTTTTTTTTCTGCCCTCCACTTGCCCATGTCCTTCTCTGGGAATCATGCAAGCGTTACCTAATCACGAATCATCAACCACAGTAGAACCGGCGTCTTTTCGTGAGATTCACTTTTCCATTACTTTTATTCATCTTAGGTATTTGGGAAATCATGAAAACGAAGGTTCCACTGCGGAAGGATTTTTATGTGGTCCTAAAAAGTCAGTAAAAGGTGCGATGTGATGCGGAGGAGTTTGCCAACATTACCAGGGCGTGTCGCTGAAGTACAGCACGAGTGTTTCCACTTCTGGTGGAGGCCGAAGTAAAAGTGAGGAAGCAAAAGACGAGAGAGAGAGAGAGCAAGTCGGAAGGACAGCAAATGAGATCGATGGATCAGTGTTATTAAAGTGGACTGAGGCGGAAGCAACAAACGTGCCCCGACCCCCCCCCCCCCCTCTTTTTTTGGCGTCAGCTTGGCTAATGTAGACTCATTAATAAATGAAATTAACCTTCATGAGCTCATTCATATTTCACACGCTTAATATTCTAGCAGCTTAGTGCCGACGGAGATGCCATTTTAGCTCCACTTTAAATGTTTTAAGCTGTTTTTTCCACGGCTGAGAAAAGTCCACTGCAGATGTTTTCGTCCAATCGAATCATTTTTGGCGCTCGGGACTTAAGGTACAAAATGTGCTTTTGATACCTTGACTTCTAACCAAGTAACTAATGCTTTGTTACATCCAATTGATTTCTTCATTGAAATTAATCAAACTGACATTGATCCGTTCCAGCACCGCAAAAAAACGTTTTTTGGTGTGTGTGTTTAATGAAGAAAACTTGTATAAATTCAATAAGACGAGAGAGAGCCACTCACCTTTCCTCGCTAGGTGGGAGGGGATGCTGGGTTTGGGCCTCCCGCCGTAAGGTCTGGAGCGTTGGTACTGCCAAGGTGGCGAAAGGAAGGCGGAGGGAGAGAAAGCCTGAGGGAGGACATTCATTTTGCCAATCGGCAGAAAGGGGGCTTGGATTTTTAAAAATACTTTACTTGACATGAAACCAATGAAAAGGGGTTGGTCGTGTGTGTGTGTGTGTGTGTGTGTGTGCACGCGTGTGTACCGTGCGCTCCCTCCAAGGCGTCTGCGAGGCGACGCTCTCAACCGCTTGCTCCACCTCGCACGTCTGTGTATGTCGTTCAGTCATTTCCGACCTGTCTGTCGGGCAGCGACACCTGCTGGTTGCCGGGGCGACAGCCTGCACACGACACAAAAATCCACTTTTTCCCCTTCGTGTATATTTAAACGGTTCGGCACTCGTCTATGCACCGATTTTCCACAATGATCTTCAAACCCGAAGAATGTATTTAGAAACAAATGACTGAATTCACTTCAACCCGTCTAACACTGTGCGTGCTTAAAAATCCAAACACTTTTTTTTAAATACTCAAGTAACTCATACTAGCGAAGACAAATTCATTTGTGTTTTAGTTTGCCTGACGTGCTTTCTTTTCTTTTTGCAATTCCTCGTGCCTCCTGACCTCTAAGATGAAACGGATCAAAGGTCAAAATCCAAACTGACCAGCTGTAGCGTGAGCTGCGAGATGACCCGCTCTTTGCTCCTCAGCTCCTCTTTGAGCTGCTGCACCTCCTGCAGGAGCGTCTCCACCTGCACGAGCGCAAAAGCAGTTTGGCAGCTCAACACATCTTTGTTCCGCAAGCGTGTGTTGAAAAGCGACGCTGACCTGAGATTGTTCGCCGTCTTCGGGACTGAGCGTGTCGGTAGTCAGAGTGTCGTCGTCCGTGTCGTCGTCCTAAACCAGATAAAAACGCTCGTTTGCAGCCACTCCGAACCATTCAAAGCGAAAAATCCTAAAAGCAGTACTTTGGTGCTGTCTTGGTGTCAAGGAAATATGTTGACGTGAGTTAAGGAGCAGAACTTTTTTTTTTTTTGCCTAAATCCAAACATTCTTGAAGTGGTGACAATCCACCAATTGCAGGTTTCCACAAAAGCGGGGTTGAATTTATTTTTTATTTTTTTATTTTTTAAATGTGCAAATGTGATCCGGCGAATGTTGTGCAATGAAACGATTGGATTAAACGAGAGGCCGCGTGCGCTTGTGCTCTCACCTGCAGCAAAAACCTTCGCAGGAGTTCCAGCTGTGACCGAAGTGCGCCAAAGTCTTCAGCAAGCTCCTCCACGTCCACACCGGGAGACCTGAGGGGACGGCGCCGGCGCCGGCTGCTCAGTCACTAAAAACGTGAGCGATTGGGATTGTGGTGCATTTTCAACCTGTCGTCAACGTGGACGTCTCGCGCCCCCCAGCAGAGCTGCCGCCGCCTCCACTCAGCCATGTGGGACGTCCCGTCTCCTTCTGCTGGGTGAGCGACACTCGAGAGTTTGCATCAGTTGAACAAACAACCCGAACCGCAAAAGTCCATCGCAGTCGATCGGACATTTGCGTAGTCGTCCGAGAAGTGTGGATGTTTGCGCACCGGTGTGGAGTGAAATGTCGTCAGGGAAGTCGGCGTCAAGCATGAGGTCGTCGTCATCCAAATCACAAGAGTCCACATTGGTCAGGACGTCCTGGGGACGGATAAAAAATAAATAATTTGAATAATTTTGTACTCTGTAATGGACACATGAGCCAGCTCCAAATAAATACGCTGGTGAAAAATAGAAAGTTTGAGTCAAGAAGTCATCAGAGAAGGATTCATTTCCATGTTTTTCATTGTTGAGACATAATCTATCATGATTAAAAAACAAGCGACGTTTCTTACGCTGCTGTTGACATCGGAGTCGAAGCTGCCGACGTGCCGAGCGAGCCCGCAGTCCACCGAACCCCGTGCGACGTCGCCCCCTAGTGGCTCCAGTCCCTCCTCGTCCCACATGTAGATGCCCCCGGAACCGCAGCTGTCCGACGGGGACAAGTCCAGCGACGAGCCCCCCTGGAGGGACACGCAAAACGACAACAAATAAAATAGGCGCGATTGACTCGAAATGTGATTTGATGGCTACCTGCTCGTGATACTCGCATGGGCTGGACTCGCTGTGGCGGGAGAATCCGTTCAGATGGTTCGGTCCGTTGTCGCCTGAAGACAAACAAAGTCTTTTGTTTTTCATAGTTTTCATCCTCGGAGAGAGAACGATGATGACGGAGACGGAGGAGGATGTCAAAAGACAGATTGGACGAGCCCGGTTGATAAATAAATAGCTGGCGATTAAAAGAAAAAAAAAAATGGAAGGTCGTGCGATCGAGCTCAAGAATAAATGAGCCCAACTGACCGGCGAGCGTCCCGTGGGTCCAGTCCAAAGTGTTGTCCAGGAAGTGCAGTTCCGTCGCCACGGCAACGCCATCGCCCGCCACCGGCCGCTCACATAAGCCGGCGCACGATCGGTCCAGGCCGGAGTCGTCTTCGTCGTTCTTGGCGAAGAGGAGGATGCCCACGCCTCCGTTTCCTAGGAGACCAAAAGGCCCGTAAGACGGTGCCGATTGGGCCGGCGAGGACGGGTCCTCACCCAGGTCATCAAAGTCGTCCATGTACTCCTGACTGGCGCGGTTGTGGTCCACCGATGAGCCGGACGACAGGGACATGTCCTCCGGAGCGTCACGAGCGACGGAAGGTTCTGCCGCCTCGGCAGGGCGATCTGGAAAACGGACCACAACAACTTTCGGAAGGGGACTTTCAAGAAATCGGAATAAAAGGCAATCACCTGGACGCACCGCGGGCAAATATTTCCTCCTCCTTATCATTATTTCCTCTTACTTCTCTATTTGTTGCGCTCATATAAATATTTGCTCTCACCTGGACTGCTTCCTGCGGAGGACGGCGTCCTTGCTGAGGTTTTGGCTCTCGCGTGGCCCACTTCTGCCGCCGCCGCCGCCGTTCGGGCCTGCTTGCCAAGTGACGGCCGCGATAGTTTATAGCTGACGCCGTTGGCTTTGAGTGCCGGAAGGAGGGACTTCTTCATCTCCGCCTCGATGGAAGAACTGGACTGTTTGCGGCCCGGCTCGGTGCTGACGGACGGTGCCGATGCCGAACAAGCGGCGGGGGACGCGCGGCGCTGGACCGCCAGGCTACGAGGGCGCAACCCATCGCCTTTGGCGACGCGCGAGGGTCCCCCCGATCCGAGGCTGTCGTTGGAGTGCGAGTGGGCGGCCGGCAGTGAAGAACCACATCCGGACGCGAGACGAGAACTCAAAGTGGGACTCGAGTGAGTGGACCAATGAGGGGGTCGCAGTTTGGATCCGGGAAGGTTCTGTTTGGACCCAGTTCGCCCTAATTTGGAAACAGGAAGTCTGTTTTTTGCGACAGTAAGTCCAGTTTTAGGGACAGGAAGTCCGGTTTTATAAACGGGAAGTGACTTGTCCGACGACTTTGATCTCTCCTGGTGGGCGCCGTCGTCGTCGTCATCGTTTGCATCCGTCACGCCGCTCTCTTTCCTCCATTTGCTGGAATATTCAGCGGGCGTGCGGATGGTTCCGATCCGTCTTGCTGAGGGCGCCGGTCCGTTGACGGTGCCGTGGCCGACCGCGGGCCCGGGGTGGTGGTAGAAGCCGTTGGGGGGCCGGCTGGTAGGGAAGGCGTGCGAAGCGGCGGCGGGGGTCGGGCTCGCACTTTTGGACCACGAGCCAAATTTGGGCAATCTGGACACCGGCGTGGGCATGGCGCGGGCGGACATCAGATGAGGACGACGAGGAGCTGAGGGCCAAACAAAAGACGGCGATAAGATGTCGGCCTCACTTAATTATTCACCACTTCTCTCGCTACCATGCCAGCTTTTTCGAGCATACGCCGACGTGTGGTTCCATTCGGACATAGAAAGACGCCAGATAATTATTCGATAAAACACCCAGCCGCTTGAGACACACTTGGATTGCCTTGATTTAGGAGTGTCATTGGTATCATGACACAGTGGAAAGTCAAAATACTTGTAGAGAATCGATGCTTTTGGGTATTTTTTGTACAGTAGATGAAAGAAAAAAAAAAAAAAAGCTCAGGGATTCACCAACTCATTTTTGGAGGGGAACTTATTCCTTTTTTTTTATCCCGTGTGTTGGTCTCAAACTTTGAGATGATACCCCACTAAGTTGTAAAAATAAATCTCTAATCTCGTCGCACACTTGAGTACAATGACAATAAAGGGATTTGTGATTCTGATTCTAAATTGATGGCATATCTGAGCATCAATAATTTGAGAAATGTTCTTAATTTGAGTCGGGAAAATCCACGTGACCAAAGCCGCCTTCACCGATGCGGCAAACGTGTCCTCCATCAAAGGACAACGTCGAGCGCCGCTTTGCGATTGGCTGCCGCCTTGTGACACACGCCCGTGTGTGTTGTGTCAACACAGACGGCCGCCGGTGTTAACCGTGGAAAAGCCGCACCCTGGAACGGCCCCAGGCAGAGGAGAGGCCCGTTTTGTTCGCCGAGCTTTCATTTGCGGCCCATTCCAGTACCGAAACGACACCCTCCTTTTTTAAGTGGAATTTTATATTGAAGATTTCAAAAGTATTTACTCATTTCATTATTCTTGCCTTAAAATATGTCATTTATTTGCTTCAAATATTCTTTACTGTTGTTACGCTCTTATTTATTTTGGTTTAAAAATCAATCACTCCCGTTTAAATATTGTACATTTCAAAATCCTTTTGTCTTGTTGGAATATTACTCTTATATTCCACCTTTTTTAAATAGTCACTCTTAAATAATAACACTGTTCTTGAACTTTGTATTTACGATTGTTAATAGCCAATTTAGTTTTGTGGAAATCAGATTTACTGGCTTGAACACAATCAAAACGCAACAAAAGTTTACCTGCAAAGGCATCTAAAGTGTTGAGCAGAGACGACAAGCAAGTGAAATCCACTTCCAGCTAATTTAATCGTCGCAAAAACAAACTAAATGTTTTGCTGCCAGCGCTGGTGAACATCTGATCTGAAGTGGGGAGGAGGAAAAAGAAGATGATAAGAAGCTTCATGAGCTGCTCGGGGAGGAAAAAGAATCATCTGATTGAAGGTGCGCTTACATAAACGCACCCGCAATCCACACGTGCGCGCCTGTTCCTGCTCCTTTTAAAAGAAGAAAAAATATTAAAAAATCAAAACGGCCAAGTTAGCAAATAGGAGAGGCTGAACTGCATTAATAGCATTTGCGTTCATTTCAATCTGACTTTGTATCTCAATTCACAACTGTACATAAAATATATATATTTTATTTATTTTTTTTTTTAACAAGTGACAGCACATATACCCCAAAAAATAAAAATGAAAAATAAGTTTGCAACTCGAATAAATATTCAACTGATCAATCAATTCTGACATCACCTCACCCAACGCAGCCTTTGACCTTTTTAATTTGTATCTTTCGCTCTCTCTCTCTTTCCTCGTCGTCAGTGAGGTCACATGATTCCTGCTCAGCATACATCAACAATGTCTTTCTGCTCCATTTGTCTAGCCGGCCAGCTGAAAACAATCCAAAGGCCGCCGGCTCGAAGGCCGAATATCATCAAATTGCGCTGTGGTGCCCTTTAACTGAAAGCACCAAGAAAGGGGGAGGAGCTTCCTGGTCCAGCACCGCGCCAATCAAAACAGGAAGTGGACACGCTGACAGTTTCCCACAGTTGGCATGACAACCATGGTAACGCACACACGTGTGCTCGTGAGCAAGTGCCTTCTGAAACTTTGCACCGCCGTTCCGCCACGTCACCATAAGATGAGCGCAAAGGTGCGTTGATAAGTGACGCAAGTGATTGGACGAAAGACTCAAGAAGGTTGGGCGGGGCCAGCGCAAACTTGTTTGGTAGGCAAAAGCGTGCAGAGCGAGTGGAAAATTGAAAGAAAACCTCAATCACGTCATCGATTACTCGACGTCGAGTCAACTTTCGGCACCGTTGCGTCCATGACAAACTCGAACTCCATCAATGTCACAAGATGGCGGCAAAGCAATACTTTTGTCTAAATTCAAAATGATCTAAAAAAGCCAAATAAGTTCGGAGTGAAGATTCAGCAAGAAGAACATTTCCGCCGGCGTCATGGCAACCTGGCACAGGACAACTTCTCTGTTGTACTGGGAAGGCTTCACCCAGTTGGGGGAGGGGGGGGGGGGGTCGTTTTTGTTGAGCCCCGCGAGCAGCATCACTGATGCAGAACAAAGACGCTCTGTCTCCTCACAGCGTCGCAGATCCAAACACCTCGCTTCTCGCTTCTGATGGACACGGGACAAAGGTTCGACAACAGCGAACCGCCTGACCCCGTGTTATTAGTTGATATGACTAATAGAACGTTTAGTCGCAGTCACGTTTGAAAAGCCTCAAACCGCTTAAGACTTAAGAAATAAATGCTATTACAGTCTGGCTGACTCTAAATATAAAAGTGTGACAATTAGCTGATCTGCAACACATTTTACACAAATTGAAATGATGTGCCGTGCTCTCGTTCACGACTCCGATTAATCGAAGGCAACATCTCGCCGTTCACGCACGTCGGGAGAAAACAGTTTCCCTTGCCTTTTGAGGAAGAGATCTGACATGAAAATATTTCCAATGAGACAACTTTTATTTGATGACCATTTTAATACTCGGTTGACTGATTTGGATGGATTTAAAGTGACATCGGTCAAGTTGCGTTTGAATCCAAAGCGTTGCTTAGCTTGGCTTTTAATTGGATAATGTCTTCAGGAAACATTGAACATAAACAATAGTGGGTGTTGTCAAACCTGACGTGCGAATGAAACCGGTTGTGATCCTAACATCACTTTCGAGTGTTGTTGTTTTTAAACGAGACGACATGAAGCATGTTAACATTACAGAGCAAGCTTTTCTTTATTAGTGTTTTCAAACCAATTCCATACTTGATTCAACTTCTGGACCAGTTTTAGGGCCTCCCTCTCAGCACATTTGTTGAAACCACTTCTGATCCAAAACCTCACCGCCATCCCTTTTACTGGATCTTTTTTCTTTTTTTTTTTTTTAATTTGACACATGGCATAAACGACGTGATCATTGCTACAATGACGCTTAGATTGTGTGTATGTATCTAACATCTATTAAACATGAGCCTTAGCTTGAGTGCTGTCCATTCAGAGCTCCGTTGACTTTTTGGGCCACTTAAAGGTTCCATCGCCGCTTGACCGAGTTGGAGCCTTTCAAACATAAAATGTGCCGGATGGTCCTTGTCGTGGATGTGCAACATGTTAGTCGGCGTGTATGCCAATCATCATTCACGTACAGTATAGTCCCCCAAAAAATATAATAATAAATTGTGAGCGTGAAACAAACCGGTGGGAGTGGGGGGGGGGGGGCGGGGGGCTCACCTGTGATCAGCAGACGGCATCGGGCGTGAAAATGCGGAAATGGCGCTGCGGAGGACGACCGGATCGTCTTGCTTCCTTCCAGGACGGGAGAGACGCGACGAAGGCGGCGGCGAGCGAGCTCCGTCTGACGTCACAGGTCGGCGCGGCTCCGTGACGTGGGGAAAACAGGTGAGCTTGCGGCGGAGGCCGTCCGGTTTCATTTCACGGAGGCCTGACGTCACGTCGTCTCCAGCTGCCTGCCTGCCTGCTGAATCATCCGCGCGCACGCTCGCGCTTGTGCGCATGCCCGATGAACATCTGACGGTGACGTCACCCCTTCGGACTGAACGCCGGGGTAGCCGCGCCGGAAGTGGCTGCATTTCACATTAAAAGTAGTCCGGAAAGAGAAACAAAGCCACTTCGAGTTTAGTGCTTCGTGTTAACGCGTCAGACAAAATACTCTGCATCCAAGTAGCTTCACCATGACAAACATTCAAATGCGAAATCGTGCTCGACATCAAAAACAAGACAAAAGTGTAATGTTGCATTTAATTTCCTTTTTTAGTGGGCATCTGATGTTGATTTAAAATCCATATGACAACATTTGAGAGATTTTAATTGTTGTGGAATGGTTTGGGATCCGACATTGATGTCATAATAAAAGTGAATCGATATCAGATACCCGTTTGCTTGGTCACGCTGCGTGTTATGTTTGTTGATCAATATTGTCACAATTGTGGTCATCTTCATTGCGCAATGACTCGATCTGTATTTTCGTGTTCATGTCCAAAATATATTTAGATTTTGTTCTAGTGGCTCAAACTGCCAGAGACAAATTTCTTGTGTGTTAACATACTTTGTCTTTTTTTTTTCATTTCAGCTAACAGCTTCTGAATGGATGATACTCCATCTCAGTGACACCATGAATATATAAATGTGATGTCCGGGTGAGTTTGATGTGCATGAAGCGATAATCACCTTCACGTCCACTCCAAGGCACCTTAATGCGCAGCTCCCGGATTGTTTTTCCTGGACAAGTGTTTAAAAAATATATATTATTTTTTGCAATATATTTAAATGAAATGCTGATCTTAAGCAGCCTGGCCTGGCGCCGGGGTAGCAACGACCAATCTGTCCCGCGCGACTTGGTCAACAATTCAAGTCACCAACCAAAGTTGACGATCGGATCGCAAACTGTGCACGGGTGCGATGTGATGCTGTGCATCGTGGTGTGAGGCAAAAATGTTAAAGATGCGCGGAGGGGCGGGAGTGCGATTGGGGTGGGGCGTGGCGGGGCCAGAACGTGGGGGCGCAGCGAGCCTCGATGCAGCTGCGTCCGATGGCACAGACGAGCGAGCCATGGTCACCCGGGACGCGCGCAGCCAGTGGCCGGCCACCACGGCGGGCGAGGACAACGACGCCCCCCCGGGCGCCTCCGGGGAGGTGAGCGTGGCTCGCGCGCTCACCGGCTTCGTGCTGTGCGCCCTGATCGTGTCCACGTTGCTGGGCAACACGCTAGTGTGCGCCGCCGTGGTCAAGTTCCGCCACCTGCGCTCCAAAGTCACCAACTCGTTCGTCATCTCGCTGGCCGTGTCCGACCTGTTCGTGGCCGTGCTGGTCATGCCGTGGCGCGCCGTGTCCGAGGTGGCCGGCGCGTGGCTCTTCGGCCGCTTCTGCGACACGTGGGTGGCCTTCGACATCATGTGCTCCACGGCGTCCATCCTCAACTTGTGCATCATCAGCATGGACCGCTACTGGGCCATCTCCAGCCCGTTCCGCTACGAGCGCAAGATGACGCGCCGCTTCGCCTTCGTCATGATCGGCGTGGCGTGGACGCTGTCCATCCTCATCTCCTTCATCCCCGTGCAGCTCAACTGGCACCGGGACGCGCGCGCCCCCCTCAACGCCACGGGCGACGCCGCGGACCGGCGGCGGCCCGCGGACGACTGCAACGCCAGCTTGAACCGCACGTACGCCATCGCCTCGTCGCTCATCAGCTTCTACATCCCCGTGCTCATCATGGTGGGCACGTACACGCGCATCTTCCGCATCGCGCAGACGCAAATCCGCCGCATTTCCTCGCTGGAGCGCGCACCCGCCGCGCCGGCCCCGCGCCCGCGCGCCTCGGCGCAGGACGAGAGCGCGCTGAAAAGTTCCTTCAAGAGGGAGACCAAAGTGCTGAAGACGCTGTCCATCATCATGGGCGTGTTCGTCTTCTGCTGGCTGCCCTTCTTCGTGCTCAACTGCGTGGTGCCCTTCTGCCAGGCCGCGGACGCGCCCGGCGCGCCGCCGTGCGTCAGTGACACCACCTTCAGCATCTTCGTGTGGTTCGGCTGGGCCAACTCATCGCTCAACCCGGTCATCTACGCCTTCAACGCCGACTTCCGCAAGGCCTTCTCCACCATCCTGGGCTGCAACCGCCTGTGCGCCAGCTCTGCCGTGGAGGCCGTGGACTTCAGCAACGAGCTGGTGTCCTACCACCACGACACCACCATGCACAAGGAGGCCGCCGCCATCCCGCCTGGCGGCCCCCAACGCCACTTTGACCAAGTGTCACTGGTCTCCGACGACACTCGGAACCGTGCCGAGCGGCTGCTGGCCGCCAGCCTGCAGAGTCGGTGCGAGGCCGACATCTCCTTGGACATGACGCCCTTCGGCGACCCCTACGCCGTCCCGGGTCACGTGCAGGACCTGTGACAATTCGCTGCAACCTCATATCACAATAACATAATTCTAAAAACAGCATTTGGCATATATTTGTCATATTGAAGAAATAAGGCTTTGGTTCTGCAGCAACAGTTGGTTTGTTTTCTGAAACGTCACACAAATGACAACGCTTGTGCGCATAATCTGACTGAATATGAAAATTGAAAATGGCTCAAAAATCTGCTCTAAAAGTTGAGAAAATCAGCGTCGAGAATCAAGATGAATCCATCCTCAATAAATCTTCCATTTCTGTCATGACTATGAAAGCAAACATTCTTTTGCAAAGTCGAGCCTTTAAAAACAACCGCAGCTGGATCCAAAAAATAAAACCATAAATTCATGACAAAAACTGTAAACAATAAAACAGTGATGAGTCTCATATTGAGCTGACTTTGGAAAAAATTTCTGACGATTTCCTGAACTAAATTGATTGTTTGTGCATTTCCGCACTGTCAATTTAAAATCATGTCCTGTTTTTCAATAAAGGGATGGAAATGAAAACATTCAACCATTTGATTTGTTGAGCGCTTGTTTGTTTTGCAAATCCAATGTGGCGTCGAAGCACAAAATAGAAAATAAATTCACGAGTGTTTGTTGAAGTCGTTTTGCGAGCTCTCAGCCGTCCAACGACGAGACGATGAAAGCGGCGCCAAAGATGAAAGTGAAAGAGTTGAGGGCCAGCCTCACCTTTGACCCCTTCATGTGCGTGTTGCGTGCACGTGTGTTCTTTCCTTTTTCTATGCCTCAAAAGCTTGTTTGTGTCCTTTCAAAGTGACTTTGAGGCACACACACAAAACAATAGCCAATAATATTTAACTTGAACGTATAAAATCAAAATCAAATCTTTAATTTTCAAAATGAAAAAATCATGTGAGAAATTTCCATTTTGTTATCGCGTATCGTTTAAGTTGCCAAAATAGATGTGTTATTTGGATAATACGCAGCAGGCCGCAAATGGCCCTCAGGCCGGACTTTGGACACTCCTGCCCGAATCATTGATTTTGCATTTTCATATAGTCAACTGCCAAGGTTTTTTTTTTGCTTTGTGTGATCATGTGGTCCAAGTCGTGACAAGCGGCAACAGGAGCGCCTCGTTATTGTGGCGCAGGTGCGTGCAATGGTGGCTAACGAGTTGCGTTAGTTAAGCAGCAAGCGGCCGTCCCCGTCACAGACCAGCTCGCGTTCTCGTCGGCGGTCCTGCAGAGGCTCAGCTCTCCGGGTTTCGAAAATGGGGCCTGGACTCGCTGCGAGGTAAGTTGCCGCTTCAGCGTTTCACGCTTTCTTCCGAGCGGTTCCCAATTCTGTCGTTTGACTGGAAGCCGATTTGAAAGACTTTTGTCAATCACACGCTCATTTTGGGTGATTGTTGTCTTGCTTTTAGTTTGACTTGTTTTGTGTCCTGCAGGTTTTCTTGGATCTGCTTGTTGTTGATCAACAATGCCGCAAGTGTCCCTGTGCAACCAAAGTGTAAGTGTCCAATAAATGTGCCTTCATCAACGTCGACACATCTGGCTATTTTTTGCTTTCCGCCCTCCTCAGACCACCACTGGCCTCTATCCAAGTCCAGTTCTGGGCTAGCCCCAGCACCAGAAGGTCTGCGCCCTTCCCTCGTGACCCTGCAGCAAAAACGCTCCCAAGTGTACTCTGCAGACCAAGATGCCAACCCCCCCTCTGGAAACCCCTCCCTCTCTGGTGCAGTGTCCTCAGACTATGCCAACAAGCGCCTTGTGGCCTACGCAAGCAACTCCAACCCGCACTCAAGTGCTCCTGTGCCTCCTGCTCACACGTACGCTAGTGCTCCTGGTTCCGATTCAAGATGGGCAGTTTATGATCCGACATCCAGCTACAAAATTTTAAATGCCGGCAAACAAGTTAGCACTGCGACGTCACCACCGTCAGCCAACCTGGACCTCCAGTGGCGCCAACGTTGGGCATCCTACGGTCCAGTCCATGAGCCACCTTCCGGCTACCAAACTACCTCAATGGGCGGTTGGAAAGTCGACTCCGTCAAGGGCCAGTCGGTCGCAAATCCAGGTAGCGACCTGCCACCAAGTTGGGCCGAATACATTTCAGTTTATGAGCCACCCACCAGCTTTGAATCCCCAACTGCTCCTTTGGTCGTTCCCGTCGGTGTGAAAGGGAGTCGTCCTGGCATCGGAGAAGGACCCCCTGAGTACCGTCACGTTGATGTGCGACCTTCCAGCTTCAAACAAACAAGGGTAGACAAAGTTCACACAGTCAAGGGGCAACGAGCTGTGAATTCAGCAGCAGGCCAACCTCTGAGCTGGCCAACTTTCAATCCAGTATATGCGTCATCTTCCGGCTTTGAGTCAATTGCTCCCGAGGTTCTGTCTGGTGGCGTAAAAGTCGGTAGTGCCGCTACAGGGAAGGGGCAAGCTGCAACTAATCCAGGTGGGAACCTTCACCAAGGTTGGTCAGTGTACAGTCCCGTTGATCTACAAGCTTCTGTCTCTGGGTCAGTCAAAGTTGATGCTGTGAAAGGGCGACAAACGCTTAATCAAGCAGGCAGCTTCCCTCCAAGTTGGGCCGTGTTCAATCCTGGCTATGAAGCCCCAACGCCTCCCAAGAGTCCGGTCAATGTAAAGGGACAACATGCAGCTAGTCCAGGTGGCAACCGGCACCAAGGTTGGGCAGTGTATAGTCCAGTTGACGTCCAGCCTCCAGGCTACAAACCCTCAACAAGTGCAGTTGACTCTGTCAAGGGGCAGACGGTGGTTAATCCAGGTGGCATCCTCCCCCCAAGTTGGGAAGCCTACCGTTCATTTGAGGTGCAACCTTCCAGCTCCAAACCTGCCACTGGCGGAGATGTCCAAGGGCAACAGACATCTAGTCTGGGTGGCCCCGTGCACCAAGGTTGGGCAACATACAGTCAAGTCTATGATCCGCTGACTGCTCCTGACAGGGTGAAAGTGAGACCTCCTGGTACTGTTAAAGGTCAGTCAGTTTTGACTCCGAGTGGCAACCTGCAACAAAAATGGACCACGTACACTTCAGTTGATGGGCAACCTTCCATCGCCGGTTCAGGCAAAGTTGATGCTGTGAATCCCACGGGCAGCCTCCCTCCAAATTGGGCAGTGTTTAATCCTGTGTATGAGTCATCTCCTACCTTTGAAGCCCCGACTCCTCCGGAGAGCCCCGTCAATGCAAAGGGACACACCACTCGTCCAGGTGGCAACCCGCACCAAGGTTGGGCAACATCCGGTCAAGTCTATGATCCCCTCCCTGTTAAAGGTCAGCCAGCATCGAGGCCGAGTGGCAACCTGCGACAAAGATGGACTTCATTTGAGGTGCGACCTTCCGCTTCCAAACCTGCAACTGGTTCAGTCAAAGTTGATGCTGTGAATCACGCTGGCAGCATCCCTCCAGGTTGGGCCGTGTTCAATCCTGGCTATGACACCCCAATGCCTCCAGAGAGCCCGGTCAGTGTTGGGGGACAACATGCAGCTAGTCGCGGTGGCAACCGGCACCAAGGTTGGGCAGTGTATAGACCAGGTGATGTCCAGCCTCCTGGCTACAAACCCTCAACGGGTGGCGACCGGTCACCAAACTGGGCGTCCTACAGTAAAGTTTATTCGCCAACTGCTCCTGTGGTTGCTCCTGGCACTGTGAAAGTGCAGCAGCCATTTAATCCGGGTGGTAACCTGCAACCAAGTTGGACTTCATTTGAGGTGCAACCTTCCCGCGCCAAACATGTAACTGGTGTTGTCAAAGGGCAACAAGCATCTAGTCTGGGTGGCCCCCTGTACCAAGGTTGGGCAAACTACCGTCAGGTGTTTGAGCCACAACCTGCTCCAGGTGGTGTGAAAGGCCCGCAAGTATCTATTCCAAGTGGCAAGCTGCCCTCTAATTGGCTTGAGTACAGTCAAATCCATGTGCCACCTTCCCGCTCCAAATCTGAAACTGGTTCAGTCAAAGTTGATGCTGTGAATCCAACTGGCAGCCTGCCCCCAAGTTGGGCAATATACAATCAAGTGTTTGGACTACCTTCGAGCTATGAATACCAGACTATTCCCGGCACTGCCAATGGACAACCTCAAGATCCGGGTGGCAACCTTCCCCCAAGTTGGGCCGCTTACAGTCAAGGCTACTACCCACCGTCATCCAGCTACAAACCACCAACTGCTCCTGTGGTTTCTCCTCCTGGCAGAAACCTGCAACAACGTTGGACCGCATATGGTTCAGGTGATGTGCTACCTTCTGGTTCCAAACCTGCAACTGGTGAAGTCGTCAAAGGGCAGCGAGTGTCTAGTCTGGGTGCCCCCCCGCACCAAGGTTGGGCAACGTACAGTCAAGTCTATGATCCACTAACTGCTCCTGACAGGGTTGAGGTGAGTCCTCCTGGCGCTGTTAAAGGTCAGTCAGTATGGAGTCCGAGTGGCCACCTGCAACAGAGATGGGCAGCGTACACTTCAGTTGAGCAACCCCCAACGGCTCCTGTGGTTTCTCCTCCTGGCGGAAACCTGCAACAACGTTGGACCGCATACGGTTCAGGTGATGTGCTACCTTCTGGTTCCAAACCTGCAACTGGTGAAGTCGTCAAAGGGCAGCGAGTGTCTAGTCTGGGTGCCCCCCCGCGCCAAGGTTGGGCAACGTACAGTCAAGTCTATGATCCACTAACTGCTCCTGACAGGGTTGATGTGAGTCCTCCTGGCACTGTTAAAGGTCAGTCAGTATGGAGTCCGAGTGGCCACCTCCAACAGAGATGGGCAGCGTACACTTCAGTTGAGCAACCCCCAACGGCTTCTGACACCCCCCCTGATGTGAGTTATTTTGGCATTGGACAGCCAGCACCTGACACCAGTAGAGAATCACGTCCCGGTTGGGTGAAAGTGGGTGCACCTGCTAGCAAGAGGCACGATACCTTCTTTCAAACCCTCATCGGACCCTCAACTGGTGGCGTCCAAGTTGACGCTGGCAAGGGGCAACCAGGAGCAAATCCTGGTCTGAACTTGCCTGCAAATTGGGAAGCAAACAATCGAGTGTACCTTCCTTTCCGCTCCGAAACAAGTGTTGTCTCTGGTGGCAGTGGAAATGAGCAACTTGGCGGCAGGTGGCATCCAACCGGCAACCCATCGTTCAACAAAGTCCAATCACCGTTTGTGAAGGGCCAGCCGGCAGCCCCTCCAAATTGGGCCGCGTCCAGCTCAGCCTACTGGCCAGCAAGTTTCAACTCCGCAGTTGCTCCTCTAGCCTCTCCTGGTGCTGCTCACATGAGTCTTCCTGCTGGCACTGCAACAGGCAACGTCGGTTCTGACTCTAGAACGTTGCTCTCTGGTTGGCAAGCATACGGTCAAGTCAACAAACCTTCAACGTTTCCTGCTGGCTCTGGGCGACAATCCTCCATTCAAGTGGTGTCTGGTCCACTTCCAAGTCTTCAAGTGAGCCCTCAAAACAGGTTGCCTCCCAATTGGCTGTTCCAATCTGTGGATCTCGACAATCAAGCCGCTTCTGGACTTGAAGGCTACGACTCTGCCCGTGTTCCCAACTGGAGCCCTTCTGAGGGCAGCTCTTCCCATCCAGGATACGCTGGCCAAGATCTGGAGCGGCCTTCCGTCAAACCCGGCGACCCTTGGCTGTCCTCTCAGCAAACTTTCAATCAAGACATGGAGGAGTTTAACAATGAGGCAGATGAAAACAAGGCGGCGCTTCCAACTTTTGTTGTTCGCAACCGAAACGGCTACCAGCAAGAGCGCAAAGAATTCTCCAGAATGCATTATTCCCAGAAGGATGCGTATCCTTACGTTCCCGACTTGCAAGACGACCACCGATGGCTTCCAAAGGCTTAAGGTAAGAAATATATTTTTTTAATTTGAATTTCCCCAAGAATCATGGTTTTAATTTGCACTTTTTCCCGTCTTCTCTTACAGGTTAAACTTGCAGCTTTGGTTCCTTGCTGAGTAAGCTTCAATAAATGAAAACAAAAACTCAACTTGTTTGACTGCATCATTCTCTTTTCAGGTTGAACTTTCATTGAACATAAATAAAAGCGTTGAAATGATTTGGACTTCTGTTCTGCTCCTTCGCAACATTAAAGTTCAAATTTCTGGCCCTGCCGCCAAATTTAAAACGGGTTGTACACAATGTGGACTTGCTGTATAAATTTTTTTTTTTTTTTTTCCCTTCTGGTCAAGTTTTGACTAACGTGTAAAACTGCTCAAGTTAATTTAAACGCAGTTGGCATCTGCCGTCTTATTTTTAACCACTGAATGAGCAACTTTTAGGTACTTGGTCTCAAATTTAAAATGTGTCACGCAAGAACTTGTGGCTGAGAGGTTTGGATTAAAAAATAAATAAATAAATTACTGCCCTCAAACTTTGTACTGAGGACAATTTGCAGAATAAAAAAAAATTGAGGGCCAAGATTGATTTAGCGATTGTTGCTCTGACAAAGTGACCTTTTGTACTAATTTACGGCGATGCTGTTAATTTAAAGAATGTAATTTCCTGGTCCGACTCCCTTCATGCACTTCAAAGACAACTTGGAAATTGTCGTGTGGTTGGACAGCATGAGGCTTTCTGTTGACAAGCGAGCCGCGTCGAGGTTCGCTCTCTGACATTTATGTAGAGTGTCATCTCCCAAGATGAGCTGTGAGTTCTCGCTGCCGGCTAATGGCGTCGCTGATTACTGGAGAGGTGCCGTGAAGGAGTCCGAGCGGACCACTTGTGCGCTCCGCCATCAGTGCTTCGGGCTCTGATTTTGGCCCTTCAGTGGCAAAGTGTCGCTAAGCTGAGGATGCCAAAGCTTTGTGCTGTTCAGCCGCTAGAAATGAAAAAAAAATCCAATTGGTACCAGGAAACTGGACCACACCCGGCTTAGAATATCATTACTGGCTTTGCTGCGGGTCACAAATTGATTTTGTAGTCTTGCTGTTGGGCTTGTGCATGAATATATTCATAAGCGTTTAGTTCCCTCTTGCTGTGATACTCAAGTGGAATGCCACCAATTGTGGAAGTGAATGATCAAACTGTTAGAGAGGCTTCTTTTTTTTCCCCTTGTCAGGTTGTCACGGTGATGTTTCATTTTGCCAAGATCAGGAGGTCCACTCCAAAAGTCCCATCTCTTTGTAATTTGCCTTCACGTCTCGATGCGAAGCAGCCAGGAGCACATGATTAGCAGCTTGTATGTGATGAGCCACTTTGATGAGATCATCTTGTGTTAGCACACGCGGTCGACGCTATCGCTTAGCATCACACAACTTCACTGACATTATATATATATATATATATAGAGAGAGAGAGAGAGAGAGAGAGAGAGAGAAAGATCTGTATGCAACTCCCAGCTTGTAATACAAAACATGAAACGCGTGTATTATTTGTCCTGTTATTGAATGGATCAGATATATTTAATTTGTAATTGACGATGTCCATTTCATTATTTGCAAATATATTCCCGCGATTTGCGAAGATGCGGAAGTAAAACTCGGAAGTACCTGTTGTAGGCGTGTCTTTTCAATACCGGGGCGGAGCTAATCGTGTTTCCCTCCATCAACGGCGATCAAGCATGGCCGCCTTCGACACTCAACCAAGTTTGAATTTAAATTACTGTTTAGATTACGAGCGTCAGCTTGTTATAAGACCGAAGAATTGAAAAGGAAGATCATTCTGGTGCCGTCCCAACAAGAAACTGTCTGAAAATTGCGACGAGCCCATTTTGCTCGAGCATCCAATTAAGCAGCAAACAGGGAGAGCGACGAGGGAAGTCAAAGCAGCTCGTGGTATGTTTGTTTATATATTTATTTAGATTTGACATGTTTACCATTTATTTAATTCTCGTAGTAAGCCAACAAAGCAAAACAAACGTCAGACGTCTGACTAAAATAGTCCTGCTGATGTAGTTGTGTGATTTGTCCACGTGGTGGTGCTGTGCTCTCAGTCGTTGCTTCCAAAACGCTTGACTTTTTTGCGGGGGAGTGTGAAGTTTTCTTTGTGATATTTTTATATCGCATTTCAATTTACAAGGCGCTTTGGAGACAAATAAAGGAAGGGCTGCTCACCGCTCACTTTCAGGGCACAGAGAGAGAAAAACAAGCCCATTCAATGACAAGGCAGGTGTATGGAATGGTCTCCAGTCAGTGGTGCAAAAAAAGAGAAAGAGGACTTTTGAAATGAATCAATCTCTTTGTTTGGACAAATAAAGATGAACAAACATTTTGCCGTGGAGGAAACGTTTCATAGCGTGGAAGTGAAGCGCTTCACCGACTCCGATCGGTCGTCCTCACACTTTCAAGCTCCACCTGGCCGGTGGACTGAGACGTGGACACGGACGTGGATGGGTCGCCTTCCTGCGCCCGGGAGCACCGCAGTCTCGGTGGCACAGCGGCCAGGAGCTGCTTCCTGAAGACGGAGCTGGAGAAGACGTAGAGGATGGGGTCCAGGGCCGAGTTGAGGAAGTTGAGGCCCAGGGAGACGATGGTGAGCTGGGTGAGCGCGTAGAAGGCGGCGCAGTCCTGCGGCCGCAGCGCGCGGCTCAGCCACAAGCCCAGCGTGGTGACGGTGGTGGGCAAGAAGCACAACAGGAAGATGGCCACGATGGCGGCGCACACGCGCATGGCCTTGCGCACCTTCGCCGCGTTTCCCCTCTGCCGTCGCTTCAGCGAGCGCCAAATCCGCACCGAGCAGAAGATCAGCAGCGCCAGCGCGATGACAAACTCCAGCACCGTCAGCACGCGGTGCATCGACACCAAAATGAGAATGCCTGCCGGATTTCGAATTTCTGCTTTTAGTGCCAACATTTTCAAACTTTTCACATCAAGGCAAAACAAAAGAAAGTCGTCTTTGAGCAAACTGTTTCTTTTTTCCTCCAAAATACAATTTGCAACTAAGAGTATATATCTTTTCCACCCACTAAATTGGCACTTTAGTTTGTTTTTCCCTCAAAAATAAAAAATTTTTTTTTTCCAAAATCGACAATTTTTGTGAAAATCTCCAAATATTTTCTAATTATAAATCTACTTTTTTTGTATTTTAAGAAAACATCTGTAAAACAATGCGAGCCTTTTTTCCGGACAAAATCAAATGTTTTTCTCCCAAAATGTAACTAACTCACTTGAGTGAAGGCTTTTGCCTCAATTTGCGATCGTGCCGCTAGGATGGCAAACTTTTGCTACGAGTGACCACAAACGGGTATTCGTCGCTTGCGGCTGGATGTGAAGAAGATATGGACTGCGGATGTTTTGCGTGGCTACCTCGAGCGGCCTCCTTGTAGGAAGTGAAGAAGAAGCACTGTGTGGCGTCGCCGCTGCCCTTGAGGTGGTCGTAGGCCAGCAAGGGCACGCGAGGGCCGCTCACCAGCAGCCACACCAGCAGCGACAAGACGCCGGCCTGTCGCTTGCTCATGCGGTTGAAGCGGTGGTGAGGGTGGACCACCTGCACACAAGCGCTCAGTCAGTCGGACAAAAACCCTTCAGCATCTTAGCTTCTGGCAAGACCAACAAATTGTCCAGAGGTGGCAACGTTTTTTTTCTACGTGAGCTCAGTTGGCCGGCTCAACTATTTTGGACATTTATCATTTCATTTCATGACAGAAAAATTGTGAACAACGCTTTTTCTTTCCAGTGCACATGATGTGTCGAACTGCCGCTCCATAGCGCCAGCTACTGGCGAGGAGGACTTAGGCCATGTTAGATTTTATATTTTCTATTTTACCTTGTGTGTGGCAGGAATCTGCATCTTCCATACCTTAAAATAAGGTTTGTATTGGTCAATACCGATACCAGTGAGTTAAAAAAAAAAAAAACAAATATATATAAACACTGACCAATTTGATCAGAAGATGGACCAATATATCGCTTGGTAACAACACGTTTGTTTAGTGGACAAGAGCAGCACGACCCACAAACGGCCATTGAAATATATCGGCCAAACAATAATCATTCAGCCCTAAAGAATTATCCGCAAAATGCTGATAAATATTCAAAGACACCTGGCACCAAGTCATTGAAAGTTGTGGCTGTTCTGACCTTGACGTATCGGTAGAAGGCGATGACGGTCATGAGCGCGATGCTGGCGGTGCGGTTGGAGAACATGAGGAAGAGGTTGAGGCGGCACACGACGTCGCCGAACACCCAGTGGCCCCGCAGGAGGGCATCGATGCGCAGCGGGAGGCTGACCAGCGCCAGGAAGTCGGCCGCCACCAAGTTGACCAGGAACACCGTGTTGGCGTTCCACGACTTGATGCGCAAGCAGAAGATCCACAACGCCACCGCGTTGCCCAGCAGGCCCAGCGCCACGTCCAGCGTCAGCACCGGTGGCAGGATCACGCCCTCCAGCTGGATGCCCACCGGCGGGCACGCGGCGCCGCCGCCGCCGCCGCCGCCGCCGGGCGCTGGCGTGCTCCTCAGGTCCGGATCCATTGCAGAGTGTTTGTGTTTTCAAAAGGCAGGAAGCTTGCTGCTTCTGCTTTTTACATTATGAAAAAAAACAACCTTTCTTTCAACATCTGCAACTTTTTTCCTCTTCAGGTTTTACACCAAAAAGTGAAAGTGTGGAGGCAAAAGAAAATGTTCACATAAAAATGAGACAACAAAAGACAGGAAAGAAAGAATTTTGAACTGAATTAATCCAAGGTGAAAAAAAATAACTGGAGCTGCAAATAAACGACTCAATCGACGACAATCTATTCATTCATTCGTTTAAAGATGACATTTGACTTCAAATTGTCCAAACGCTTCTCAGCAGTAAGCCTCAACTTGAAAAGCCCCAAAAAAGAAAAAAGCAATTTGACGCTTGAGCAACTTTACTTCCCCATTTTCTGTTTGCGTTTGACCAATTCATATTTGTGTTCGGGTGCGTGTGTGTGTGCGATAGCTGCTTATGTGTGCGCAATTTCTGGATATGATGGCGGTTTGTGCGTGAGTGATAAATGTTCTAGTCTGTGAATTCTGTCTGTCGGTGTGTGCGTGTGCGTGTGCGTGTGTGTGTGTGATTTGCGTGTCACTGTTGGGTGTGTGTGATTGTATTCTGAGTGGATTTGTTTTGTGTGCGTGTGCGTGGGACAGGTATCAGCCGGGATTAATGTATAAAGGTGTGTGTGTGTGTGTGTGTGCGCGCGCGTGCGCGTGCACGCCTAGGCGGATTTCTGTCCCACACAAGCACACACACCGGCCTTGTCTCATCGTCTTCCCTGGAGACAAGCGGCATTTTGTCACGGTGGCGTGTGCCTAGCATGCGTGCGTGTGTGTGCGCGCGCGTGTGTGATTGGCTGTTCGTCCTCTGGCTGACGTTGTGCAATGACGTTTCTCCCGCAGGAAGGCGAACACTTCAATGGACTGTCGCTGCTCTACTGGTAAGGTCATTCCTCATTTCCTGCGTCCTTGTTTCCTTGGAGGAGGTAAAGTGCTTGTTGTTGTTGTGGTGGTGGTGGTGGTGGTGGTCCATGTCTTTGTTTCCGGGCTTGTGCGTCGTCCACACGCTGCTGATGTGACGCACGTGCACGCCGGCCCTTTAAGAGAATCATGACAACATGGAAAGGCTTCCTGTGCAGATTACAGTTGTTGTCGTTCATGTTTTCCTTCCAAGATGATTTCCACATGAATTGCCGAATTTTCATGTTTTGCACCGAAAAGTCTGAATTGTTAAATCATTGACAAACTATTTTAAAGTGGATCCTTAAATGGTCCTCTTGAAGTCGCAAAAAAAAAAAAATCAACGAAAAATTGAGTTATTTATTTTTAATTATTATAATTTTTTTGGGTGCGTGTGTTCAGGACCATCATGGGCCCGCACGGCAACAGCCGAGCCGTCCGCCGGCTGGAGTTCTGCCACTGCAAGCAAGGACTTGGTGGGTTGGCCGGCAACTTCTTTGCATTCTTTATGTTGCGTTGATTGGTTTCTTTTTGGGTGTGCGCGCGCAGGTGTCAAGATCATCGGCGGCTACCGAGAAACCACAGGAGAAGACTTTGGCATCTTTATCAAGAGAGTCGTGACCGGTGGACTTGCTGCACTTGATGGTCTGCTTTGTTATTTTTTTGTTTTTGTTTTTTTAGTAATTTTGGGGGTTTGTTTAAAAGTGCCCCAAAAAGTTCAATCTTTTTTAAATGAAATCTATTTTTCATTTCAAGTCATGTCTTTTATTTTTGCAGGTCGGCTTAAGTCAGGTGACCTGATCGTGGACGTGAACAACGTCAGCCTGAGAGGCGTCACCAATGAGAGGTGATGCCCTTTTTTTTTTTGGGTCACACAAACGACATTTCACGTAGTGGTCGGGTGCAATCTGTTTTTTCATTTGATTGTGATTACATTTAGATGATTTTTTTATTTTTTATTTGGTGAGTGCGTGTCGGTGTGATTATACTCACCCGTGATTATTTTTGGTGTGATTGTAGCCTACGATTTTATTTCTTGGATGTTGTTCTGCTTTTTTTACACTTGATTAGATTTTTTTTTTAATTGAAAGCTGAAGGTGTGATTGAATCCAAATGCTGTCACGTGACCTCTGACGTTTGTGGCGTTTCCTGGCAGGGCGGTGGAGATCCTGAGGACGGCGTCGCTGTCCAATCACATGTCACTCCTGGTTGCCAGGGACGACGACTCCAGGCGAGTCCACTTCTGTCAGTCTTTTTCCAACAGTCTGTTGTCTTTATTTGCCGGCATTTGTCTTGTCCGAAGTGCTTTTGTCCGATCGCATCTCGTCTTGTGCGTTGCCACGTCGACCTAATCTGCCCGGTGTCGCGTCGGCCCGTGCGACTCGAACCCGAAACTTCCGACGTAAAACGGTGTGCGGCTTAGGTGACGCGAGCGGACACGCTGTTGTCCCGGCTGCTTTTCCGCATCACGCCGCCTCCTCATCAGCCTAAACGCGACCTGACACAACGGGGATGTCGATGACGTCGCCCGGCCTGCGGCTCCGTGACTCGTGCATTTTCAACCACCTGCCCGCTCATTACGATTTGCAGCATGCTGACGGGAACAACAACCATGGAGACTAAAAACGTCAACGACAAAAAGAAAAACACACGTTGTCATTTGTCCTTTCGTGTCCGTGTGATGGAGACAAAGTACCTCGTGCTAATGCTAATGCTAACCTGAGGGTGAGCGTGGAATGTATTTAAAAAAGAAAACGCTGAATATTTTGCCGTTCACTGTGCAAGTGATGAACCTTTTCATGTTATCTCCTCAAGGCGGGAGTTTTCCGAGCTGATGGAGAAGTACTGCTCCGGCTCCATGGCGGCGTCCGGTCGGATCTCGCCCGCTCAGCAATCTGCAGGTGAAACCCGAGCGCAACCGCCTCAGTGCACCTCTCAAGTTGAAGCTCAACTCTGCTTTTTTTTTTTCTTTGTGTGTGTGGACGCAGGGAAGATGCTGGACGCCGCCTCCTCGACGTCTGAGAGCCCTCAGCTGCTCAGCCCCAAAGAAGCGGGCTGTGTCTCCAGCCTCGTGCCCACGCCCGCCTTCAGGTGCGCCAACACATGCTTGAAACGTTCACAGAGACAAAAGAGGAGCACCTCATGAGCCGAACGCCATTGAAGCATAAATGCAGCGACGCTTCGAGTTACACGTTTAAGTTTAAAGCGGACGTGCGACCCGTTTGACGGGATTGGAAAGGAAGTGTTACTTAACGACTCTCCGTGCGTGCGTTCTTCTTGTGGCAGCGACAGCGTCATCCAGTTGATCTGCATCGCCAAAGGCGGCGGCCTCGGCCTGGTCATCAAGGGCGGCGCCAACCGTGCCGACGGGCCCATGGTCGTCATCCAGGACATGTTGGCGGGAGGAGACTGCCACAAGGTCGGCTTTAGCTTCTCGTCTCCTTTTGCTTTTGGATGCAACATTCCTTACTTAAATGTTGTCTCATACAGGAAATATGAACATCATATGCAGAAAATAGATTTCCTGGGGAAAAAAAGAGAATAAATAGTTAACAGTGAGAAAAAAATCTAATCTACTGTAAGTGATGTTGCTTGAAGTGACTTTTTCGTTTTGTCCGTGAAGGACGGCAGGTTGCAGGTGGGAGACCAGCTGGTGTCCATCAACAAGGAGTCGCTCATCGGCGTGACGTACGAGGAGGCCAGGACCATCCTGACGCGCACCAAACTCAGGTCCGAAGAAGAAGGTTTCCTCGAGCAGTCTCTAAACTCCGTGATTCGCAAAACTTTCTCATTCCCGACGCGCGACACCACAGGACGTTCTTGGTCAACGATGTGATGATGTTATCGCAAGCATCCAAAAAGACGATGGCTAGAGAGGCTGAAGATGGGCCGCACGCAAAAGAAACGTAATTAGGTGGATTCAAGAATGGCGCAGCCCAAATCGAATGTTGCCGTTTGGTGTTGCAGACCGGATCCCACCGTGGAAGTGGCCTTCATCCGCCGTCGGACGTCCTCCAGCTCCAGCAGCGGTCCTCACAGTCCCGTCGTGGGGGCCCACGCCCACGCCCACGCCGCCGCACCGCCGTCCCTCGTGGTCACCAAGCTCATCTCCAGCCGCAACCCGGCCAGCGAAACGCTGCCGCCTGTCAACGTCTGCCAGGTGTAGCCTCAAAATTGTGCTCACATGACCTCCGTCAAATTGGACACCTGCACCGTCGCTGCATTAGAAAAACCGACAAAAAAAAAACACACAAAGACATGTTTGTCATATTTACGGTGACGCCGGCACTCTCTGGTCTTTGTTTTTGAGCAAATACGACAACAACGACATGTAAGACGCCAACGCCGACGTCACGCTTTTTCTTCTTTGCAGGTCCGCGCGAGTCCAATCGTTAGCCAGCACGTTTCGTCTTTAGATGAGGCTGATCTCAATGTGGGTACGAATCTTTCAAATCCAATGAAGACATTTTCTTAGGCACAAAATATTTGACTTGAGCAAGTTTATTGAGTCTAACATTGTCCTTGATTGCTCGGGAAGGCATCTGCTTACGTACAACTAATAATAATAAGATGTTATTAATATTGTAACTGAATTAGTGTTGTTTGCAGACGGCTGTCGTCTCAAAGTGGAGCAAGTGGAAAAGGTGATCATTTTCACAATTCTATTTATTTTCAAGTCTTTTTTTTTTTTTTTTTTTGGGGGGTGGCGTCATAATGAAAGTGGACACCAGAGGGCAGACTTTGACAAGAATCCGTCCAGACAACTCATTTCACACAAGCGCAGCATAATTCATTCAAATAGTGTGCAAACTACTTGACTTGACTTTATTATTTATATTTCCTTTCGGTTGTGATCATTTTGACGATTTTAACTTGCAGCTCGTGAACATCCCAAATGTTGAGAAATTGTAATATTAGAAACAAAATGAGCCTTCTGAGAAATGTTTTGTTTTTGTGTTCCAACAATCTAAAGTTCCAGAGACTCTTTTGCTCTTTGGATTAAACTGTTGCAATAAATGTCACATTTCCTTTTTGGGGTATTGATTACGCTGTTGTAAGCAAATGTACAACGTGCTGGATGCGTGTTCGACGTGGAAAAGGTGAAAGTTTAATTCTGTTAGCGGAAAATGTTTTTTCAAACTTTGTCGTGGACGTATGCGAGACTTTGGTGAATCTGATTTCCACGCATTCATATTGATCTGCTTTTCTGGGTGTGCGCGCGTGTTCAGGCTCTGGACCTGCTCGGCCTCAACCCGTCAGATGCTCAACGTCAGGCGCTCTGGTCCCGACTGCGAACCGATCCGGCCGGGACGGTGGACTTTGCCGGTAAGAGCAAAACTCTGATGCGTCCCCAGTCTGCACTTTTTTTTGTTTTCAGCTGCTCTGTCCTATTATTTGAGTCGGGGAGGTGTGAAGCCATTCCGGTGGTAATAGTTGTGATGAGTGGCATTGACTGAATTTGGTGGCGGTGGGTTATGTCAAATGTTGGTGCGTGGCACGTGAAGGCGACGACAACAAAGAACGCTTGAAATGACTTCGCCGCCGCCGCCCGTTTGTTTGCTCGGGCAGAGTTGGAGCGCACGACCAGGGAGGCGTTCGAGACTCAGCCGGACGGGCCCACCGCCGCCCAGCCGGGGTCAAGGTTCACGTGGGAGCTCCTGTTGAATCTGCTGGAGGCGCCCGCTCGCCGACGGGTAGGACGACAAAGTTGCCAACTTTTGCAAAGAGGTCGCTGGCTTTTCCCGCAGCGATCAATGCTGGCACGACAGTCAGCACGCGGCTCGGCATCGACACATCCGTCCACGCGCCGCGACTAATTACAAACATGCAGTGTCCGTGTACATGCACACAACAGGGCCGGGGAAACTTCGGCTTCTACTGTTGCCATGACAACATGAAGTTGCTTTTTGTGTGGCAGTCAACGTCCGATTGGGACGAGATGGATCGACTGAGGAAGGAGAACGTCGAGGCTCTGCGGGAGGTCAAGGCCGTGCAGGTGCACGTCACATTTTGCACTCGTGGTTATTTCATTTCCGGTCTGTTGGCGGCGCCGGCGGCACGCGCGGGCTAACTTCCTGTCTGCTCTGGTGTGGACGTCGTCGACGTCGTCTGGTGTTCAGGATCAGCTGCTGCAGTCTCGCGTGCTTCGGCGGCAGATGGAAGAAGAACTGGACCGCGTCAGACAGGTTGGACACCGCGCCGCTCGTCCATCAATACGATGAATTAGATGTGCTACGTGAAGTCGTCGGCGGCGTTTAGACACCTTCTTTCATTTAAAATTGTACAAATTCCCGCAATTGTTTCTTTTTCTACGCCGCGCACTGTCGCGGTCCAGCTCACCACCGTGCCGACGTGACGGCCATGTTGGGAGGGGCGACTTCCGCGTGGAAGCCAAAGCACGGACATTGAAAATGAAACGACAGCGTAGCTTAGCGTCACCGTTGGCACACGATACGCAGCTCAAAGTGGGCGTGTCAGATCCATCAATGATGGTTGCTGTCATTGGGAAGCTGCGATCGTTCTGTTTTTATTTGACGATGCCAAAAGTTCATTTTGAAAATTCATTCTGCTGCCGTGGCTCACGTTTGTCGGTTGTCACTTGCGTCCGCAGACATCACGTCACCACTTTGTGACCTGAGAAAGCATTGTGATGCTTTCAGCTGCTTGATGAGATCCTGAAGCATCCTGATGTGTTCAGGTACCTGACGTAATTGTGCATTTTGTGCTGGGATGAAATGCGCTGGTGCATGCCGACGCTTGGTCACGTGATGCGCGATGCGGCTGCGTCGACTTGACTTGCGGCGCGTGGGAGAGCGCGCGTGGGCTGGTGCTGTTGAAAATAGCTCAGCAGGTGAATGTGGGCTCACCTCCACTCTTCAGCTTCACTTTATTTATTGATTTTTTTACCTTTAAAGCATCCAAAGTGGTCCTGGCAGGCGTGGGAGGAGTGAGCAGCCGTCGTTCACAGAAGAAGAAGAACAAGAAAAAGGCTTCCTGCTTTATTTGTTTGTTTGTTGTGATTCACAGCCTCGCTCGCTTATTGGCTCCTACTTGGCGTTGCGTAAAGCGATCAATTCATACAACAAACACCGGCTTAAAAAAGCAGGTTTGTTTATCTTCGAGGATTATATTTATGTCAGAGCAGAGAAATATTCTGGAAATAACAAGTTCCAAGAAATCTTGTCTACTTCCAGAAATGAACGTGCTGCTCGCTAACCCGTTCATATTTGCTTTCGACAAAACTGCGTCAAATGAGCTCATATTGTCGTTTCAACGATGACGGTTGTTGTTGGGTGTGAGTGGAGAGTTGGCGAAGTCTTAAGTCGTGTGTGTTTGCACATGTTTTCTTTTGTTTGTTTTGACTTGTTTCATCTTTCCCGAAATTGACAGCGGTCCTCGAGTGTCAAACTTATTTTGGAAATGGCGGCGTCACGAGCGAGGCTGCACCTCACCGACTTCCTTCCCGGCAGGAAGCCAAGGCGGCCGCGGAGGAGACGCGGACGCTGCGGGCGAGGGTGGAGCTGGCCGAGGAGGCCCGCAAGCAAGCCCGCGGAATGGAGATGGACTACGAGGAGGTGGTCCGCCTGCTCGAGGCCGAGATCGCCGAGCTGAAGACTTGCAGGGCCAAAGAGAGTCTTCATCCTCCTCTTCTGGACAATAAGGTAAAAAACCAAAAAAGCACAGATGCGGCTTATTCATTGCCAGCCATTTTCTGAGCCTCCTCGTCCACTCAAAAGACGATAGAAACGCGTGCGTGGGTGTCTCCTTAAAAGACGTCAAAGTCCGTCCTTGGCATGGAATGAGTCATTAAATGTACTGCAATGGAGAGCGCACGTCACTGCGAGTCACTTGGGCTAACATTCCGATTGGACCGACAAATCTTCCAGTCCTCCTCTACAAACGGCAAAGCGCCAAGCGTAACGCTCAAATGAAGACGGGTGGCAACGAATCAATCCGATTCGGCGACTCCAAACAATCGCATTTCGCTTGTAAATATGGTTTGTTGTGATGACAGGAGGACAGCGAGCGGCTGAAGACGAAAGCGACCGTGCTGGAATGTCAGCTGAGGAAAAGCGACACTGCCAAGAAAACTTTGGAGATAGCCGCCGCAAAACTGCTGAATTTTGTTCAGGTCAGAAAGAGCGACGTGGCGCTGGTGTACCTAATGAAGTGGCCACGACAGGACGCACGCATCCGGCCGTCACCATTTCCATTGTTTGTTTCCTCTTCAGAATGTTCAAGAGTTCCTGCTCGAAGGGCTCGGAGCTTCCAAGACCTTCAGGTACCTCCAATCTTCCACTTTTGCTCGGCACCTTCATCGTTTTTCTTGTAATCTTTCAACAAAAAAGCTTTCACGTGGCTGTCACGAAGTTTCGCCCAAGCTCAGCAGCAGCATTTCGAAACATTTCCAAATGCACTTTCATCAACAACTCGGTTGCAAAATTTCCGAGTCCGTACTTCAACAACCGTCTCGAAAAAGCCTCTGTTGGCATTTATTGTTGGAAACGCGAGAATTTATTGGCTTCCAAATGGCTTCATTGATGACTTTTGGAGGCGCAACGTGAAGCACAAGGCAGCGCTCGAGTCGCTCGTATTGATTCTTTCCCTGTCCGTTGATGAAGCCTAATCTGACATCTATGGTCCCATCTTTGTTCCGTTTTGCTTGACGGTCATTTTCCGCCTGCGTGCATCCTCTTGTGGCGCGCGAGTGCGATTGATTTCCGTGCGACGTGATTCTTGTGTAAGTCCACTTCAGTCAATCAGGTCAGTCGGTCGCACGGCTAAGTGAGATGGTGTGTGTGTGTGTGTGTGTGTGTGTGTTGGCCGAGGGTGAGGATGGGGGGTCAGCGTGTCATGTTTCATAACGGCGTCCTCTCAGAGACTGCTTTGTCCTCACCTGTTCTTACGTGTTTG
Source organism: Idiotropiscis lumnitzeri (assembly GCF_059441095.1). Classification (NCBI taxonomy): domain Eukaryota; kingdom Metazoa; phylum Chordata; class Actinopteri; order Syngnathiformes; family Syngnathidae; genus Idiotropiscis; species Idiotropiscis lumnitzeri. The sequence goes on along the minus strand of NC_142410.1, from coordinate 12,741,646 downwards.
TAGGCCACTGGCTGTCTTTTCAAAACCAAAACATGATGTGCGTGCGCATGCACGTGCGCGCGCTGCTGCTGTGTAGGTCACGTACAAAAGCAACATGCAGCAAAACATTTTATGACTATCAAGTCTTTAGTGGTTGATATTTTCAAGCATGACAGCATATTAAACAAAAATGTTTTGCTCTTATTGCACCGAGAATGTCATTTAGTTTTTGTTTTTGTTGTTTTTTTGGGGTGTGTATGTGTAAGTTTGACTGAGCAAGTGTTGGCCACACTTGGATTTGAATTGCAACTCTGTGAATAAAACAGTTTGTTGTGTGCGTGTGCGCTGATGTCAAGAAGCTTGGTTGTTTTTGTTTGAAGTTGCACCGACGTCAAAGGCGGACCGTCGCGCAACGAGAGCTCGGTGGCGGCGGCGGCGGCGGCGGCGCTGGCCAAAGAAGCGCTCGAGCTGAGCACAAGCATCAGGAAAGTCCTGGAAGTGGACGGTAAGTCCGACGTTGAAGTCCACATTTGGACCTTGAAAGATTCCACTTGACTGGCGACGTTTGAAAACGGCATTTTCCAGGTTTATGTCTTCAATGTTGTCGGCTAAAGCGTTTATTAACGACTAAGTTGCTTTCCGTTTTGTCCAACGTGCATTTCAACAAATAACGAGCGTTCGCATTTATGACATGAATAGTTTTTAAAGAAAAATTGTCTCAAAGAATTTTTTGAGTCACATTTTTTAGCGACGTTCTTATAATTTGTCCCAAAAGAACTATTTTAATTTCATTTATAATTTTTTGTTAAGAATCAAATTTGGGAATTATATTGAAGAACCGAAATAGTCGAAATTCAAACGATGCTCAACCCTGCAAATTGCTTGGACTGTTTGCGCCGCTAAAAAAAGGAGCACAGGTGCAAAACTATATTTTGGCTAAACGAGATTGATTGCGTGACTTGACTTAGGACTTGCTTGATTTCTTTTTTTTTTTTTTCTTTCCTCGTAGTTTTGGACTTGCATGAAAGTTAACGCGAGTTCCTTGTGGCTTCCTCCCGCCTGGCTCTTCCTCTTCCTTTTCCTCTTCTCTCTGGAGCCCCGCCCGCATGCGCCCCCTAGTGGACGGCCATCGCCGATGTGAGCGAGCGGACGTCGGCGAGCGCCACGTGGAGCAGCTCGGCCGCGGTGCCTCGCTTCTTTCTTCTCCATAGATGCCAAGTGTGCTCTTCAAACCTGCATGCGTTCCACCAAAACTCCATCCGTGTGTCCTTTCAAAAAGGAAAGTAGCACTCGACACGTTTGTGATTTACAAAAAAAACATTTAGCTTCCGTATAACATCATCATTGAGCCGTTTCCATTTTTACTGCTCGTTTGAATTTAATGGACATTGTGTAGTTCCTTCTGGTGTGGGCATCTTGGCCTCAAGGGGGCGCTAGAGCACGTACACAAAGAAGGCTGCAGTAATATTTGTTGCGGAGCATAAAGAATATATGCCCGGAAATCTAATTGGTTTATGGAGTCATCATGTCAGCCACTTGCAAGCTTACAGCAGAAGGTTGCACTTACCTAATTAACACGCTCACACACACACACACACACGCGAGCAGCAGGAGGACGACGATGACGGTGACGATGATGATGATGGCCAGATGTCATGAAAAGAAACAAAGAAAGAAAGTAGGTCATCTGGATGCAGGAGAGTTTTCCTTCCGTCTGCTTTTCATCCCGTCGCCTGTTGCTAGGATACCCAAAGCTGCTTGGCCTCGCTCGCTCGCTCGCTCGCTCGCTCGCACATCTAGATGGAGGTGACGCACTGTAGGCGCTTTTTCTTTCTTTTTCTCTTTTTCAAGAAGCCAAAGTCGGAAGGTTGCTTTCCAAGCAGGATGCTTTGCACGTCTTTGTCAAGCCCAAACTTGTCAATAAAGTTTGTCTTGTTTGACGTCTTCTGGCCGCTTGTTGTCTTTCTAAACTTGGCTAAATGTCTTCACTGTCCTCTGACTTTCTCAATTCTTCTTTTTTTTTTGTGTGTTATTTGTCAATTTGTGTCACTTTTAAAGAGTTTTTGTTTCTTTTCAAGTCAATTTTGGCATTTTTGGTGACTGTCACAATTTTGGTGGCTATAAGTGGATTTATTTTTTTTTTTACTTTTTAGGTAATTTTGTAGTTTTTTTTAACTCAGTTTTTTGGTTGAATTTGTGTCCCTTTTTTTTAAGTTTTTGCCATTTTTAAACTTGTCTTTTTTTGTCAATGATTTTGTTTTGTTGTCTTTGTTTTTGTACGTCTCATTATTTGTGTTTTGCGCAGGTTGTTTTTGTGGCACTGGAGTGAGCCAAATGGATCCCGCTGCGTCCCGCTTTGCATTGTGGGCCTCACAAAAGAGCTTCAACGTTCATCTTTCCTTCTCACCACCTTTTGCGTGTCTTTGTTGTTGCGGAGGCGACGACAAGCGGGCGCTGACAATTTCCAATTTCCCCCCCTCCCCTCATGTGACACCAGCACAAGCGCAAACAAAACTTGACAGGTGCACGTCGACATGAGGAAATTGGGGCAGAACAATTTTTAATAACAGTGACTTGTTGACATCAATCAGCAGTCGATGACATGATTAAAATAAGAATCACCTCGTTCTTACTGTTACTTCATGATTTTACTTTTTCTGCATCAAAGGTTTTGTTTTTTTTCCTTTAACTTGTTGGTCCTGGTTGGTGAATTGTTTTTTTGTTTTGTTTTTTTTGCTTGGTACTTTTCTGTTTTTTGTTGAAGTATTCCTTCTTTTTTTCTTTCTCAATGTTACAATTTTCAAACGTTTAGTTAAATCGTATCACTTTTTGTTTTTGTTGCTTTTTTATCCTTTTTAACCATTCTCTTGAATTATTTGAATATTTTTGTTTCAGTCCCATTTTCCCCTAATGTTGGCATTTTTTAAAACTTAAAATTTCTTTCTTTTTGTTTCTCGTTTGTCATTTTCTTGCATTGAGCAAAGACGAAAAGGTGCGACTGTATTGCGTTGTTCAGTAAGTGCGTTTGTGACAGGCAGCTTGCTTTTTTTCTTTTTAATAAAGAAAGTATGTCAAGGGTTCCACTTAGGATCCTTGAGGCACACCTCATTCAGTGGAATCTATTGATCGCCAAGGCTTGTTGACATTATCTCCAGGGTGGCACGTTGATTTTGTGTGTGTGTGTGTGTGTGTGTGCCGCACAGCTCTTCCTTTCGTCTGGGAGGAGGCGTACGCGGAGCATGGCGTCAAGTACTTCATGGAGTACATACTCTGCGTTCCTTTTGCTTTTTGGACTTTTTCCAGCTGTCCACTCTTTGTAATGTCACATGTGGAGACCAAGGCAACCTTTGCTGCAGTCATGTGACGTCGTCTCGTCCTTTTTTGACAGTCATGTGAAGCAGACCACCTGCTGGAGCGCACCGATGGTTGTCACCATGACGACAAGATCCTCAGAGGAACTAAACCGTGAGCAGGAGGCCGAATTGTCGGAGGAGGAGGAGCTTCTTGTTGCTGCAGAAACTAATTGTGTGTGAGTACAAATACGAATAGATAAAAAAAACTAGCTGTATTTTCCCTGCTTTGCTTCCTTCTTGTTTTTTTTTTGCATCTTTTTCAAATATTTTTGTGTTGGGCGTTTTTCTTTGTTTACATTTTTCTTTATGTATTTTGTATGCGTGTTGTTTTTTTTTTATTTTTGGGTCTGTTAACGTTTTATCTTTTTATGCGTTATTCATTTTTTGTTAGTTATTAGTTCTGTTATTTTTTTCATTTTCTTCGTATTTTGTGATATTTTTTTGCATTCTTTGGGGTCTAACGTTTTGTTTTATTTTTATCTTTTTGTAACATGTTCTGGAAACTAGTATGTCTTGTAAGTATGAAAACTGGACTATTGAAAATGCCTGAGCCAATCAGAAGATTCAAGAAATGCATTTTTTTTAATTCAATTCATTTCATGACCTGAAGCGCCATTAGAAATACTTTTTTGTGTGCGTGGTAATGTTGACGCCCCGCCTTTATAACATAAAACACACACATGCACACGCCATTATGTCATAGAGACAAATCGGTGTGTGTGTGTTGGCAACTGGGAAACTGATTTGTGCTTTTCCTCACAAAGTAACTGAATAAGACTGCAGTAATCTGATTACTAGACTACACTTGGCGTCAAGCAATGTGTGTGCGTCGGCAGCATCAGGAAGGATGAGAAAATCTTGTTCAAATCCACAACAACAACATTTATGCGCGTACAAATATTGAGGCAACAACGTTACACGAATATTTATGACAAACTTTAGCACGCAAACGAGACGTTTTCAATCCATTTCGTTAGTCAGCCGGCTGTTTTGTGTGCTAAATGCTAAAGTGATGCTAACATGACTGCAGAAAGATGTCGGCGTGAGCGTTACGTAACACGGGAATAATCCAAATGAAATTAAACAAGCTGGCACCATAAAACTACACTAAAATGAAGTGGTACTTCCAAGTGAAGCACTGCCGTCAAAAGAAACATGAAATAAAACGCTACCCAATAAATTACATGCGAGCAAATGGAAGTACAACAAATAAAAATGAAACGACATCAAATGTTGTCGTCTTCTTTTGTTTGCTTTTGTGCTGTGTCAAGCCGGTTGCTGGTTGCCATGGAAACCCCACAGGTTGTCCTGCGCCAGATGTTCCCTACTGGTCCACTAGGGGGCGCCATCCGTCCCGGCCCGAGACGTTGGTTCTGCGTGTCCCCCGCTTGCACTCGGGAGTACCGCTGTGACCTTCTCAACGATACACTTCATATTTATACACTTTAATTAACACTTAGTTAAATTCATCCAGTATAAAAAAATATACTTGTTTTTTTAACTTGGATCTAGTCCAAATTGACATGTAAATAAATACATGCATACCATACAAGATCTTTATCAGACACTTTGCAGTATTTGCATATGCAGTACATTTATACACGAACACGCGTCAGGATTTGTCCTGTTCAAAACTTTCTCGACTCCTTTCCTTTTCTTCCTAGCTTCCTCCCTCTTTCCGTTGTCTTTGCATGTTTCCTTGCCTTGGTTTGTTTTGCTCTCGCCGTGGCGCACATGAGGTTCAACGTGACATGGCGGGAGGGGGGCGTGGCGGCTTGTGTGCGTGCATGCGTGTGCGCGTGCAGGTTGGCTCTCGCCTCTGATTGGTCAAAAGTAGGTCAAGCCGGCCCACTCATGTGACCCAGCATTCCACTGTGGGCGTGTGCGCGCGGTTTGTGCGCGTGCACGATTGTACGCGGCGACAAAGGCAAACGTCATGAAAAAGTGTGATTGTGATCTTTAAGGGTTGTGCTTTCCAAGTCAAAGTTCGCGCAAGTGCGCTTGAAACAAAAAGGGCGCTTCCATGCCAAAAATAAAACACAAAAGTCAGAGTGAAAGTCCAATAACAACAGCAGCAAAATTCGACTGACAGCCTTTTGACTTGAAATATATTTTATTGTAATTATTCACGTTTTATCAGGTTGTTTAATCCTCCTGTTACCCCAAAACACATTCAAAGAATATTGAAGATAAAAATGAAAAGCCCTGATTTTCTTCTTTCAATTTGAATTCAGATTATAATCATTTTAATGGCTACATTTATGTTGACTTCTTGATTTAGCAAAAAATAAATAAGTAAAATAAGTTTAAGAAATTAAAATGTTGAACGTTCCGATATGGATTGATTTGTTTTTTGTGCGTGTGCCATTTTTCCAGGTTGGCGGCGTTCAATGACGGGGGGCGTGTCTTTCACCGTGACGTCACCCACCCTCCAAGGAAAAGGGACGGGCCGAGCCGTTTTTTTTCTTTGTGATTCGAACCACTTGTGCTCATGCACGGACGATTCAAAGATTATTTTGTCGCCGTCGTGTAGATTGTTCATTTGTCGACCAAACAACTTTTTAGTTTCGGTCGTCTCGAGCGCCAATAGATTTATTTATTTTTTTGGGGGACAGCTGCTGGTCGTCGTTTATGCGATTTGCGGAGTCAGTTTGAAGAGTTGCTCGGAAAGCTCGCTTCGTCCGTGACGTGCTCGCCGCCGCTCTTAGTGCGCGTGCCCGGCCACGCTCGCTCCTTTTTGCTCTCGTGACGCCAAGGCGAGACACCGCAAGACTTTGGTAGCCTCTTGCGGACGTTCTGTCGGCTTTTTTTTAGGGGCTTCGAGATGGACAAGATGTCGCGAGTGCACGCGAGCACCTTCAATGCAACTTTTGCGCCCGCCGTCGCCGCCGCCGCCGCCGCCGCGCACGGAGTCCTCAAGTCGCTTCTGGAGAATCCGGTCAAGCTCCCCGGCAGGCAGCAGCAGCAGCATGACGGTAAGCGACATTTGCGCATCTCCTTTTCGGTTCACTTGTTCAAAACATGCGGACATGATTTTGGAAATGTTAAACGTGGCGTTTCGCATTGAAGCAACGTCGACAAAGTTGACCGAAAAGCTTTTATTGGAGGAGAAAGAAAAAAAAAAGTCGGGGATGCGAGAAATTGGGATGATCGGGAAGATCGGATGGGATTGAATTTTGCTTCAATCATTTCATGGCATGTGTTTGACACTCACGACAATAAAGACGGAACATTTGCTTTCAACGCTTTCATCCTAATTGGTACATGAAATTATTTGGTGAGTTACACAACATTTTGTCATCATGGACACAACAAAAGAACTGCAGCTCAACTTGAAATGAACACCGACACAAAATCAATATTCTTTATGGTGACTATTCTTGTTCAAAATTAATTCTTTTTCCTCATTTTAATCAAGTGTGATCGTATTTAAATGTTACTTGGAGAAACTTGGGATGGAAAAAATATGATTTATATTGAAATCATGAAAAATAATTAAACCCCCAAAACAAACTAGTAACAAAGTCATAATAACAATATATAAAAATAATAGCAATTTAAAAAAAAAGTGTGTTCCTGCTATGCACACTTTGGCCTCTTTGGGGCAGTGTGGTGCTGCAAATGCACGGCATTAGAATTAGAATTAGAATTAGAAATCCCTTTATTGTCATTGTACTCAAGTGTGCAACGAGATTAGAGGGCTCCCCTCTCCAGTGCATATACACTTACATAAAAATAAAGAGTAGAAGAAGAAACTTGGAAAACTTTTTTTGCCACCGCAGATTCACAATATTAGACGCCTTTGCGTATTGCGACATTGAAGTTGCTACGACAATGTTTATGTGTGATATTGGACAACTTGGAGACCCATATCGCACATGTTAAGTGTTTTTTTTTTATCACCGTGAGGAGCTAAAATCCAAATCACCATAAATTTCAATTCCTTCCCCAGCCCGACTTTGTAATAATTGAACCAATAGTAACGTTTCCTGACAGTAACTCCGCCTTGGAGTCCTCATCTTTATCGGAACAAGTACTTGGAGTTCCTTTGTGTGTGTGTGAGTGTCGTATCGTTTTAGTAAAGGGTGTGTTTGGTTTTTTCTTTGTTTGCCTTAGTGTTCGTTAAGGATCAGGCTCAAGAGAAGAAGCTGGACGAGGAGTGCAGCGCCCCGCAGTCGGCCTTCCTGGGGCCCACCTTGTGGGACAAGACGCTGCCCTACGATGGCGACAACTTCCAGCTGGAGTACATGGACCTGGAGGAGTTCCTGTCCGAGAACGGCATCCCCTCCAGCACCGCCCAGCCGCCGCACGTCCCTCTGCCGGCCCCACCCACGCCCACGCCCACGCCCATCAGGGTCCCGCCGCCGTCCTCTGTGATGGACCTCAGCAGCCACGCCTCCACCTCAGTTCACAACGTTTCGCCTGCTTGTCTGCTCAGAAACCCCAACAGACCAGGTACTCTTTGTTTTTGTTTTTAAAGTTCCTGCTTCTTTGTATGCCTTTGTTGTTGCTGCGCTTTGCTTTGAGTTTTAAATGCATCCTAGCAACGGAAGGATGTGTTAGCTGGGTTAGCTTACTAAAGCACAGCACAGGATGGTTTGTCACAAGAACGTGACAGTTCAGCAACACGCCAGCATGCACTGTAAATTGTGCTTGTATGAAACCGTGAAAAGATGGCGGAACAGGAAAGGAAGAAGTGATTTGGTTTACTGCAGAGAAAGGACTTGATACCTCGCAAAGCTCAACTCAGCGTGAATCCGGAGAAAGTTGCGGCTGCTGTCTCGGATTGGTGCTTTTTCTTTTGACGCGGTGGTTCATATGGCAAATTCGCTTCTTATGGAACATCACAAGCTAAAGGAACGTTTTCCATTCGCACAGCGAGAGTGTCGCGCATGGTAAGTGAAGCTAACGTGCTAATGGTAGCTAATTACCACCAAAACAGCTTTTATGTATACATGAAGCAACAGCAACACCCAGTGGGTTGGAGGTGTCCACGCTCTGGTGTCGTTTGAACAATTTGCTTACGACGTGTCAGTCATTGTGCGGAGCAAAAGACTTGTTGGCTGTCTCGGTGTCGGCCATCTTTTGTGGAACTTAATCTGACAAATGTGAACCCTGGCTGATCAAACGGCCGAGCGAGGCCGCACACAAGCTAAAACAAACACAAACATCCTCGTCACTTCCTCCTGTTGCAAACACGGAAGCTTTTCCTGCGCACGTCCAGAGCAACCAAATAGCAAAGAGCAGACATATTTTATCAAGAGAGCTCTTGAAGCAAATTGCAAGGCAAGGCCGCTTGAAGCATGCGGCAGGCTAACGCAGACGTGAAAAGGTTTCTGACCTGTTTGGATGGAAAGCAGAAGTTTAATTTGAAGACAAAGGTAGCCTGAAACAAAAAGTAGGGCAGTTGTTGCCCTCATAAAACATTGCCTGGTTTAATTGTTTCTTTTTTGATGATGTGTTCACGTTCCGCGTCCAATGAAACGATGTCCGCACTCCGCGCTTGAAAATGACTTTGCATTTGTCGCCACCTGCTGGCTGCAGTCTGTCACTGCATCATTTGCTCAAGATGGTTCACACGCGTGTTGGTGTCCTGCAGGGCTCCCGAACTTCCGAAACACCCCGAGTCCGATCGACCCGGACTCCATCCAGGTTCCGGTGGGCTACGAGCCGGACCCGGCCGACCTGGCGCTGTCCAGCGTTCCCGGCCAGGAAATGTTCGACCCGCGCAAACGCAAGTTCTCGGCCGAGGAACTCAAACCTCAGCCCATGATCAAGAAGGCTCGAAAGGTCTTCATTCCCGAAGATCTGAAGGTAATTTGGAGCTGGTGCTCATTCGCTGGGCTTTCGACGGCTTGCAACTCTTTGGAACGAGGCATGTTTAAATGCCATGTCTGCTTTTTGCTTGAGACGGTTTCAAGTTGAACCAGGAGGCCGTTTAATAGGTGGCAGCTTTCAACGGGAGGAAGGTGTCGCCATGTTTAAAAAGGCAAACACGTTGAAAATAAAATCAGCAGATTTGAGCCAGTTTAAACAGCAAGCACTTTCAACGACATGAACAAGGTTGAGGCTTGGCGAAGGAAGGAGGGAAGGCAGGTTCTTGTGGGAAGTGACGCCTCTTTTCTTGTTGCCTTTGAGCAGGATGACAAATACTGGGCCCGGCGCAGGAAGAACAACATGGCGGCCAAACGCTCGCGCGATGCCCGGCGCCTGAAGGAGAACCAGATCGCCATCCGGGCCGGCTTTCTGGAGAAGGAGAACTTTGCGCTCCGTCAGGAAGTGGGAGAGCTGCGCAATGAGCTGGGCCGCACCAAGAGCATCCTGGCCAAGTACGAGGCCCAGCACGGACGCCTGTGAGGGCCCTCGCACACACACACACGCACGCACACACGCACACGCGCACACACCTCCACGCCACCGTCCGATTGGCTCGACTCACTTGTGGTGAAGCAGCAAGTGGCGCCAAGGCCTTCTTGGAACGGCTGTTGACAGTTAACTCACACGACGTGCCTGAACACCCGCCGCCGATTTTGGCGAGCGTGTGCATCGAATATTAGGGCTCCCCTAAAACTCATTCTGGGGCACCAGCTGATAATTTAATGATTTAGTTTTTTTTGTTTTTTTCTTGTCTTTGGGAAGAGCCCTCGCCCCCCACACCAGTTTGACCGGGCGAGCCGAACTTGAGTGCACTTGCCAATTTGGTTTGAAGCGACAAATTGAGCCTTGTTGGACTTTGACTTCCTTTGTCGGGTCTGGTCAACACGTTGCTCCGCCCAAAGTGAGTCGAGCCAATGAGAGACCAGAATGTATTTGCTCTACCGTCGTTCCCAGCATGCACCTGTGCCATGTACATACAATATGCACATGTATGTAACATGCGTGCACTTTTGTCTTTTACTATCTTCTCAGAAGCATTTTATACCCAAACTGAGAGATGTGTTATGTGCACACGCACACGCATAGAGAGCAGAAAATGCCAAAACAAAGAAGGTTTAAATCCATAAATGAGTCAATGAGTTATTTTTGTAACACTTTGTCTTCGGTCTAATTGAAGCAAAACTGCTTTGACAGCTTTGGTGACGTCCTTTGAAAAGGACAAAATTAACCCAAAGAGAAATATAAACAGAATAATATATACAAAATGATAAAGAACAAAAACAAAATCTGACAATTTCATATTTTTATAAATAAATGCTGAGTTACAATGCATTACAAATAATAAAAACAAATGATTTTATTAAAAAAAAAAGTCCTATTTTACATACAAACCTTTTTGTGCAATTAAACCGACCCAAAACGCCGCCAAGTGTTCGCTCCGCCCTGACTTAGCGTCTTCTCGCACATTAGCAGTTCTCCTCCGAGCTGCAAGAAGTTGCCACACGAAAGGAAAAAAAAATCGACTTGACAATTCCGTCCGCAAACATGGCAAACAGTTTTGTTATTCATGTTTCGACTGTCAACAAAGAAAACATTTTACTTGTTTGGAAGCAAATGATTTCAGCCGTTTGTCTCGTCTGCCGTCAATTATTATTAGTGCAATAATCCTTTGACAAATGTGTAAGTTGTCTTTGTGCATAGCTCAGTGCTGACATGAATGTATACAGAGGTGCGCGCGTACGTGCGCTATACATCAACTGGCATTACAGACCAAAAACAAAACCTATTTTTTTTGTACAGCCGTGGCTATTTGGTGTGTACTTTTGGATTTGGTTACACAACTTGAAGCACTACAGTATTGCAATCAGCCAATCCAATTTTACTTTAGTGACTTTTGAAGACAGTGAGCCCTTGTGTATCGCCGGGACATTTTGTTGATTCCAAACCTTCGAACAAACACTTTACACACACGGCGCAGCGACGCATAAAAACAGCTCAGGCAACAATATTATGCAATACAATACAACTTTATTTATACAGCGCATTTCACAATGGCCGGAGCCGAAACTTTCTCGTCTTTTCTTTTTTTTCCGTCTGTGTCTTGTTTGTTCGTAAACGGCAGCAGCACAAGTTGCCACGCTGCACAAGACATTTTCTACCACCATCGTTTGGAAAATAATACAAAACATATCCATTACACGCGTAGATTTCAGAGCCTTCACTCTGAGTGGCTGCCGTGTCGCTAGGAAATGACACGTGTGCCTTGCATCATCGCTGCACGCGTGATGTTAAATCAGAACAACCCAATCGGCATCCAACTTGTTCGCAACTTCAAAGCGTGATTGACACATCCAAGATGGCGGCCGTATGACGTTGTTAGCGACCAAGTAGCATGCTGGCTAAGCTGTCCAGCACTCAGAATGTTTGCGACTTTTGCGTGTTGCGCAATGATCGACTTGGATGGAACGTGAGATTGGATTTCAAATAAGCCGTTTGAAACGTTTTGAACGAAGCGACAGCAACGTGTGTCTGCCGTTGATGTTCATATTTCATTTTTGTAAAACATTTTGGGCACTCCAAAAAAAGTCAATGAAAAATGTGAACTGAGATCGCAAATGTTGTCCCGCGATAAAACGAGGTTTCACTGTCTCAACGCATCACACGGGCATTAAGGAAGCAATTTCTTCTCTTTTCTTTCTTTTTCTTTTTTACCTATTCATAGTTGAAAATACCTCAAATGAATCCAAATTGAATCAACCGAAACGGAAGCACCTGTTTTATTTCCGTGCTGAATGAGCTTTATATCATCACTGTATCAAAGAAAAAAACTTTAGTGGCTGTATTGGACCTCGGTGACTGTAATCACCTGACATCGAGCACTTACTTGTTTTGTTTTTTTTTCTTTTCTTCTGGTGTAATTTATCTTTGCGTTCTCGCTGATGTTTCCATGCTCACTTACTTTATTTATCCTGACTTTTCCCATGAACATGATGAATAAAAAAAATGGAGAAACTCAACTATCTCTTTTATTGGCTTGAAAATCATCCATGGATCAACTGTTTGGAAGATGTTCATTTGAATACAAAATTGACATTTGGTAATACAAAAAGTCGAGAAGGATAGTTTCAAACAGATCACCCATTTTAGGCCTCTTTTTAATTGGGTCGAAATGTGTTAGCGTGTGACTGAAGTAGCTAATCAGAAGGCGTGACCCAATTGGAAATTAGTCGTTGTCGTGTACGCGCAGGCACAGTCACGCACGCTCACGTGCAATCAGTCACGGCTGCGGCGTGTCGTCGCGTCGAAATTCATTTGTTTGGTTTCATGAACTTCGGATAGCAACAAAAGTTAAGAAAAGAAATTGGGACCGTCCTCGAGATAAATGAAGTCATGTTGAGCCTCGAAAAAGAACGCCACGCTCGGCACGTAAGTTGAAAACCTCTCGTTGCGTTAATTGAGTGAAAATATTTCGAATAAGCCATGTTAACTTAAATATCAAGTTGACATTTTGGCAAGCGCAAATGCGATTTGTAACGCGAACGTGAAACGTCCGTGAAGTCACACGCACGCGCACAAAATACGGCGTCACGTGGAGCAATGTTTACGGAAGGGTTTTTTTTTCTTTTTAAATATCCCGTGTCGCTTACAATCCTGACGCATTTGTGGCAAGTTAAACAGAATGTCCAACATACATTTGTCCTCTTTAAAGCCTTTTCTTTTCGACATTGATTTGTTTACTTTGCCGTTATCCACAATTGCTATTCTTTTGTCGAACAATTGTGACGTGTGGCGCATTTTGTTGACGTTGAGACGACTGGTTCTGATTTTGTTGTTTGAGCACGTCCGGCGTTGACCAGCAGGTGGCAGCCTCGTCACAGAAATATGGTTAAAAAGACACGTTGTTTTCATAGGATTGTTTTTTTTTTAATCGCAAGAATATATATAAATATGAATAGCTATATATTAAGTACATAAGTAAACATCAAATTCTTTGTTGATAAATTCAAAACATAATTAAATATCTAATCGAAACTGATGTACTAAAAACAAATGAAAAAAAAATAGTTGGATTAAAAACTAAGTTCTAATTTAATTAAATTACACAATTAAGTTATTAAATGTTTTAAAATAGAAAAACATTTGTGAATTGACATTATGGTAGTTGATGTGTTTGTGAGTGTTGTTTTTTTTTTTAGCTACAAACTTGAGTAGTATTACATAAGGTCATTTTGAGGTCATGAAAGCAATATTTGATTAATCCTTTTTTTTAGCATGAAAATCGGCAAGCAGCAGCCGGGCCATGATTTAAAACGTCTCTGCCGCATATTTTTCACATGATGACAATATTTTGAATGACTGCTTCCTTGAGCTTTCGCTCCAAACAAGGATTTCAGTTCATGTCAAGGTCAGTTGAGAAGTGAAATGAAAAGAATTTCATTAAAATAAAATGATGTAAAAATGATTTATGAAGTGTATTGAAGTGTTCTATTGCAAACATTACGGCGATCGCCTTTAGAAAACAATCTCAAAGGTATTTTGTGATCGCCAGGGGCCTTTTATTCACGTTGACATTTTTTTTGCGGCAATCTAATATGACAAATACAAAGCGCTCTTCATATCCAAACCGACTTGGAAAAAATGGACATGAAATCAAGCGCCCTGGGCGGGGTCATGTGTGACATCATCATTATCATCCTCACCATCGTTGCAAAGGCTTGCGTGTTTGCGCCCCAACAAGGTCCAGGCTTATGTAAGCCCCCCCGACGGACGGACAAAAAAGCACAAACCCATTTTTAATACGCTGCCGCCGCTAATACTCTGTCGACAGAAAATAATCCACGAACATGGCAGATAATTGTGCAATTCCTCTGATGGATGATTGACAGGCTGCACTTGGCCGCTTTATGTAAGAGGATTTGGCGCAAATCACTTTCCCTTTTTCATGTTTTTTTTAGTTAAACATCCTTTTGTCCTTTTTATCTGACTTTTGTCTTTTGGCATTTTTGTGCTTTACAACGGAAGACAGATGACGCTGCTTTTCCCCTTTTTGATGGCAAAAAAAACAAAAAAAAAACATTTTGACCCATGCGTAATAATAGCTCAAGATGGACAAACAAATGATGGAAGAAATGTTTGATTAGCCTCAGATCACTTACTAAACATTAATCATCATTTTAATCCCAAAACAGATGCTAGCTTTAGCTTTCTGGCTAAAACGGCTTGCTGTTGCGAGAACGTTTTTTTTTATTGTTGTATTTGCCCGCTAGTCACTTAAAAGTCAATATTCTGTCGTCAGTTATCGTGGCTACGTCGCGTTCCGACTGAAACCGCTTGCCATCGTTCTAGAAAGACAATATTCGGTGATAGATAACATGCTAGCTTAGTTCTCAGCAAAGTTTCGTACTGGCTACCATTGTGACAAACAACTGAGGCGATGAAACGTGGACTAGTTTTACTCGTCGTTGTTTTTTTTTGTTTTTTTTAAAACCTAATCATTAATTAAAGTCAATTATGTGTCAAGAAACCGGAAAAGTTAGTCGCAAATATTAGCCTTCGGCTAGCATGACAACCAACTTGCACTTGCTGGTCTGCTTGTGAAAGGTCCGACAAAATCCAGCATCGTTAACTGAAAGTGGTTAAGCTAACACGGAGCCAAGTATGACGATTTCGTTTGCGGTGGCGAATGCTGCAATGCTACTTTTAGCTTGCGGCCCAAACCAAACGCTGGATGCGTTTTGTCCCAAAAAAAACACAAACAAGATTTGATGTCAATGAACACGAACAAGATGGTCGCGCAGCAAACGTCACAACGTGTCGCAAAATGGCGACTTGCTGGTCTGCTCTTATCGGCCCGCCACAAGCGAGCAGGCGTTCTGGTTGGCGTCCTGTCTGGCTTCTGCGTCATGTGACGGATGGGTCACATGACGCCCGGTTGCGGTTGTCGGCGTTTGGAAAAAGTCGAAGGGGGTTTCTGGGAATTTTAGTCCTCGTTTGGCAGAGCGAGACCAAAGCCTGCAAGAAAAGAAAAGATGAAGCGACAAGTTAGCGCTCATCATGAAATGCACAAAAGCAGATTTGAGCAGCTGTGACGATAATTAATCATATTCCAATGCCACGTTAATCTCGTAATCCGATGAGATGCTCCCGTTTCACGACTCCGACTTGATGTTGGGCTTGCTCTCTGATTGGCTACTGCAACCACCAATCAGGATGCAAGTGATAATAATAATCGTATAAAAATAATAATAATAATAATCAATAATCTTCCTCATGACAACTCGCGAGAGTTTCTTGAGGTCCGTTTGGTGAGAAAGGGCGGAATCTTGAAGACGGCCTCCCACCCTAAAATGAACACCGTAACAAATTTGATTGCGCGACTAATTCAAATGAAATCTTTTCGTCGCCAACTTTTTGTCCACATGACCTCGTCGTCCACGTCGGGCAGAATTTTGCCCACCTGGCCACTTGGCGCTTTTTCTTGTCATGTGGTCTGGTCACATGACTTGCACGGCCCGTCGAGTGTGTTTACTTTGGACTTGGAGGTCGACCGTTTGTTTGGGGTGGGGGGTGAGGGGGGGGGGGCGAGTTCAACAACAGAGGTCATCGTCTTCAGTCGGGAAAAGTTGAACAAGTTCAAGCATGTTGCGCGCCAACAACGAGCGGGAAATGAAGAAGGAGCCGAGCTTGCGATTCCGTTCAATTCGTCTACGCTCGCCTTTGGCGAGTGGCGTTCGCTCCGCGAGGCGTACGCACGACGAGCCGGCGCTTTTGAGTACGCTCGGTCGTCGACTGTCCCCTCGCAATAAGACGGGACGCGTGAGTTGGCTCGGGCATCGGGTCAGGACGCGTCCCGTCTTGAGGTGACCCGGACGCGTCCCACCAGAACGAAGCCCGCCGACGACCCAGGACGCGCCGGAGCGAAAATTCTCCCGGTCGGATCTCGTTGGAGGACATTAATGAAGTGGCTCGGGAGAGAAAAGTCACCCGTCGACCCGACCTCGGAAAAAAGTGGATGGAGCCGAATATTCATGACGGAACCGGCCAAAAACACGACTCGCGTCCAACTCAAACGCTCCAACGCTTGTCCGAATGTGCTGTCAAATAGTTTGCGAGCCAAACCGCGGGAGCCTCGTTTTCTAGCTGCGGGTCGAGCGTGACGTCATCTTACCCGTCGTGATGCGCGGCAAGCCGAGCGGTCGCAAACGCTCGGAGGATGAAACGGCGACGGCGACGCCCCTCACACCAGGGTGCTCCTCTTCTCGCGATCGCGGCTCAGGTCGGGCGTCGGCGGCGCGGCCGTGTGGTTGGGCTCGTAGCGGGCGGAGGCGGGCGAGTTCTGCATGACCACCAGGCGAATGGGCGACTGGCTGGGTGGCGGCGGGACGTTTTCGGGGGCGTACTCCTTGGTGGGGTCCTTCCCCCGGCAGTCGTACAGGATGCACGAGATGAGGAAAACCAGCAGCAGGATGACATAACTGGCCACCAGGATGATGAGGTTCAGCGTGACCGGGTCAATTTCCAGGTAGAATTCCATGAAGCCCATTTTGCCGCTTCATAGCGCGACCCGAGGGTCTCGGTGGTGGGGGAGGGGGGGGCGGCGTGGGCGTCCTGGGGGCCGGCCGACGCAAGATGAAATGAGAGCAGCCAGCGACAGCCGGCCGGGCTGCACGGGAATTAATCCGACCTTCAATGTCAGCGACCAATCGTTAAAGCTGCTCACGTTTAATAACTTAAGCCACGCTGGGACGCGTCGCGCGATGACGTCGACGGCAAACGCCAGCAGCCAGCTGAAGTCGCAGAGTGCCGGCAGAGCGTCACATTTGGCCGACGCCGCAGGATGTTGCGACCTTGAAACCACCAAACGGAAGCTTCGACTCTTTGCTTTTGAAAGAAACGTTTGTCTTTTTTTTTGGGGGGGGGGGGGGGGGGACTTCGAGTGCTGAGCGTTCAAGTGCATCTGGTGTTCATCAGTTGAGCTCAACACGTGAGCCGACACGTCTTCCAATTGCAATTCATGTAAGGAGAAAAAAAACAAAGTGTGAGTGACTGAAGGCCTCATCACAGGAAGTCCAAAATCTCGTCCAATAACACGGGCAGGAAGTGGCGCCACCCAAGAACGCGTCCGCACCTGCAGGTGGTGAGCGCCTCAGTAGAAAGAAAATAAAATAACGACCACGTCACAGATGTTGAAGTTGAAAACGCGAAGATCCAAACGGAGCAAAGTTGGCGTGAGCTGATGATGCGCTCGCTCGGATCAGCGTCACGCTCGCTTTGAATGCAGAACGTCATCAATTATTCAAAACGGCAAAACATCAGCAATCGAGTACAAAGAACATTTGGACGCCGCATCGATTGCGTCGTCGCTTTGAAGAAATAAAGGTTGCCGATCAACTTTTACATCCAGTCCTCGTTCAACACTTTTCAAATCGTTTTTTCTACTATTTTCTTTGGCTGCACCAATTTGGGGGGGCAGTACCGCACCCCCCCTCTTCTGGGGGTCAAAGTTGAGGCAATGGGCGTGGACGAGCAGCAAACGTCTTCCTGTTCTCCGGCGGGTCCCTTTCATCCAGTCTCTTTGCGTGCCAGGCCTTTTCCGCCCGGGTGTCGGGGGGGTGATTCGTGTTGGGGGCAGGGGGGGGGGGCACTGCCACTGTGCTCCACCTCAGGAAGGGAGGGCACAGATGGGATATCCCCTCGCTAAGAATCCAAAGTCGAGGAATCGTCACTCGCTCGTGGTGAGGACTTGATGAGGAACACCTGAACAAGCGGCTTTTAAAAATGGCTGAATGATAACATTTTAGTTGGTATCCTAATTCAGTAATGCAACTTTGGTTTTGAAATGTCAGAATTGGACAATTTAAAATGAATGATGTCACTTCCTGTGAACGTCCCAAAACAAAACGTCACATTCCTTGCACGCTGCGTCCAGGTCAGGATAAAGTTAGCTCGCAAGAATTGACCCTGCAGCAACCCCCCAACCTCCACCGCACCGGTTGCTTAGCAACATCAACATCAACACAAACACAAACTTCTGGTGCCTTTATTCATAGAAAAGCATCCAGTTGTGCCCCAGGGCAAATGACACAAAATAATAATTAAATAAGGCGCTTACAAAAAAAAAAAAATACAAATACGCTTCATGCTCACTGTTTTATTTTTGTGACAAACTTTTACTATTAAGAATAAAAGTAAAAGCTCTGGCAAGAAAGTTGCGTATTTTGCGGGCATTTGTGCGTGTTTACAAAAAAAATCAATTTAATCTCCAAAAGCCTAGAACACACATACGATCTTTAACCATTTTTTTTTTCTGGTGAAGTACCAAGACTGTCCTGTGAGAGGCAGCATAGTACAATAAAGTATCAAACCAACAGAAAATACAAAAAACAATTCTACTGACGTTAATTAGAAGGAGGGAAATTTAGCTCAAAAGGGATTTGATTATCGCTTAGGAGGTGTCACCATTTTTATCGTGAATATTAAAAAAAAAAAAGTCCAAAAGTACCATTTGTCTTATTGCGTCCTAGCAGCATGTTCGCATTCTAACCTCTGCCTCTTAAAAGTTTATTTTAAATCATTTCAGTCAAACTTGGATGAGTTCATATTGACTGTTTAACCTCCTGACCACAGGGGGGCGCCACCCAGCAAACTAACAACTTAAAGCAAGAGTGGAAGAGCATTTGATGTTTTCGAGTGGACTGAAGGAGCGAAAATGTTTATTTTCGCAGTAGTTTTTGTTAACTATTTACAATAAAAGGATTGACTAGATGTTTTTAAAAATACACCTTATAATTTCATTTCAAACAAATCAATTTATAATTTAGATTGTAAGGTCATTAAAAAAAATAATAGTGTCCATCCCTGGCTGGAACAATTCATCCGATTGGCCCGGCGGACGAGACGCTCGTTCTAGTTACAGTTGGTCAAAGTCCTTCACGTTTCTTCTCGTTTTGGTCGACATCTGATCGTTAACTTTTTGGGTCCAGAAAGGGACATTTTTCTAAAGCCCGCCTCTTAGTCGGGACGCCAATGAAACCAAACTGCCATTTGCACCACGAAACGCCAGCGGAATGAAAAAGTTGCCGAGGTTCCAGACAAAAGTCATTTTGCGACGACGACGACGGAAAAGGCGGCGTCGTCGTACCCCTGCGCGGCCACCAGGTTGGCCTGGCTCTCCCTCCGGCTTCGGTCCCTCTTCCCGCGCATTCGAAGCCTCCAGCAGGTGGCGCTGGCCCCCAGCAGGCCCAGCCCGGCCCCCAGTAGCACCAGGCCCAGAACGGAGATGGTGGAGCCGTGCGAGTTGAAGGTGTAGGCCACGCCCGTCACCACCACGCCGGCGATCAGCACCACCACGCCGAAGGGCACCGTGCAGCGGTAGCACGACATCTCGGCGCCCCCGGTGGCCGCGCTCAGGAGCTGCGCCTCGTCCCTGCGTGGGGGCCGCATCGCCATGACGACGCCGTCGCCGTCCTTGGCGCCTGAGCTCAGCTTCTCGTAGGAGAATGTCGCCGGGTTGGCGTCTTCCGGCGGGACCGTCTTGCCGGCCGGGAAGAGGTGCGACATCTTCCTCAGCCGATCACAGAGCCGCTGAATGAGATCACAAGGTGGCGAGGAACCAATCCCAACCCGATCGTTACGAGACGTGAAATGATCCAATTTCAGACTTCAACTAACAACATTTCTCGGTTCATCTATCGACGGCAGCAACGTATCGTGACTAGCCGAGCAATTAAAAGCTCTGCCACTAGATGGCAGAAGGCGCGATTAACCGTTCACATAAATGTCAACTTTTGTTTGGCTTTAGCGAGATCCCTTCCATTGAAAATCAATCAACTCACAAGTGAAGCGTGTCGTTTTTCATCTCGCTGGCATCTTCCTTTTTTCTTTCCTCCCGGTTCCCACGCGTGGTCCCGACTAAGACAAAGTCAGAGTGAAGATGACTATCAATAGAAAACGGCTCACGCCTCCTCCTCCTCCTCCTTCAGCACCGAGCAGCCACTTTTAACTCTTTCCTGCCTTCAAATTGCCATTGCGGACTCGAGCTGGTCCACAATTGCACCAATTGACGGGAAAATGCGAGCCCGCGAGTCGCAGACTTTTGGGGCTTGATGGCTTTGTTTTGAAATTGGGGAGGTGGCAAGCGAAAATAGATTGGATGGAAAGTCAAAGGAGAGTTTTCAAGGGAGGAACGTCGGTGTCGTCCATCGCTCAGCACCGGAAGATGTCACGTGACCTCTGCGAGCTGAGCCGTGGCTTGGCGGAATGTCTTGCATTGAAAACAAAAAGGATCAAATGTCAACGCTAAAAGAAAGTCACGACGAGTCGGCCTCAAAGAAGTCAAATTGCGGCGACGCTTTGAATTGGCGGATGAAGTGACGGCGTTCCGGGACAAAACTGTTCTGAGTCGGTTAGTTGTCGGTCTGACGCGGCGGCGGCGCGATGATGATGCGCCCGTCTTGATGGAAGCGTTGCGTCGGAACGCCGTTGCCCAAGGGGTTAAACTCAAGTGGCCAACACAAGCGGATCCTGCTTTCCATCTTCTCCATCCAACTGGGAACATCTGGCGCGCTTCCTTTTTTTTTTTTTTCCTTTTTCCTCAACAGGCTCTGCTTGTGCAGCAGGAGACGCCGGTGAGGGTGCGAGGGGTCGGTGAGTGGCCCCCGTGTCCGCCTTTTGATCCAGTCAGAGGTCACCTCATCTGAAGCGGGATCGTGCGAGATTTTTATATCGTCAACCCGGATAATTCCAACCAATGGACGTGGAAAATGTCGCGGAAAACGATTGGCCCGACAAGACGGCAAACGGCGTCGCAAAATGCCGGATGCCGATCGTCGACGGAGGGAGGCTGCGATGCGCGTCCGAGCCGGCGCCAGCGCTCTGTGGCTTCCTTCCCGATTGTTGCGCGTCTCCATGGAAACGTCATGAACAACAGATGCTGCTTGCGCGCAATTGCCGAGCTTTTTCCTTTGAGATCCCCACAAAGTCAAGCAAAAAAAAAAAGTTTTCTTTTTTGTATTCCCGAAGGAATGTCACGCGAGATGTTGTGCTTGCCATTTCACATCATGGGAGAAAAAAAAAGTGTTCTCGGCAGATGTGCGACTCGCAAAGTAAACACTGAACACTCGACTCTTTGGCCTTTTCCTGTTTTTCTTTCTCTTCACCTTTTGTGCTCGAGGGCCACTTGTGAGTTTTGGCGCTCAAGAAGCCAGCAAAAAAAAGTGTGTGCAATATTTGAACAAATATGCTCATGTTCCAATTTTATTGGTCTCCAGTCATTTTTTGAATAAAAGGTAAATGTAGTGGGCGCATATATTTGAAGAGTAAAATCTTGAGCGTTGTCCTTTATCGATTTCCACGTCAGGTTTGTTTGCTGAACTCTGGTGACACCTGGTGGCGGTTCCACAAAAGACACTTTGTGTTCCTTTTTTTTCTTGTCATTTTATTCCATCTTTACATGAAGACAGCAAGTGCACATCAACGATCACAATGCAACTTGTTCTCGTCGATGATCACTCAAGCTAAAAAAAATAATAAAATTGGCATTAGAGCAACACTTCACTTAATGAAAGTGTGCTCCAGTTTAATTGTTGCCGTGACGACAGCAAAGTTGGCAATACGAGTCAAGCAATTAATGGGATCATGATAAATGATGTAATGTTGTGTATATATAATATGAATTTGAGTGGAAGCCACGGTGGCGCGGCTAATGCTACATGCTAACACTCCCAACGTAAGCGTCGCAAGCGGGGGGGCGACCCAATGGGCTTCATGTCCTCCTGAAGTGGATCAGGATGGCGTCCAGGGTGCAAAACGCTCGATAGAATTCATCCTCCGTTTTAGCGCCTGCCACGTGAAACGGCAAATATGATGAGCAATTTCAAAACAAACCAAAAAAATAAACGTCATTCTGAGATCTATTTCATGAAATTGTTTGCATTTGTACCAAAAAGTCTACCCTCTGTGCCCATTAGACATCCTCCCTCTCTCCATGTATGCCACTTACCGACCAGTGAGACGGAACCTGAGGAAAAGATGGACGCCGTCATGCCGGGCCGGAAGTTGTATTGCAGAGCAGGAAACAGCTCCGGTTCGTAACTGAGCCAAGGTAGTGGAAGAAAATCAAATATTTCAGCGTTTGGATGATTGTGTATCGCGACCCACGCAGCGACGCTCATTTCAAATGAGGTGTTTGCATGAAGCTGGCTCAATTTTGCTTTTCTCTTTTTTGTCTGCAATGTCTATTGCTTTTGTTTATGACAGCAAGAAGAGTGAAGGCCTCTTCTTTGCATTGAGACGGTCTTCTTTTCAGTCGCGCAAAGTGATGTGATATGATCAGAACCGATTTCTTCACCATGAGAGAGCAGGCGGTGAGGACAACTTTTTCAAAAATGGATCGGAAAAGGAAGGAATAAAATGGGTGAGTTTTGGCGAGGCCTTGAGCTGACCTGCAGTGGTCCTGGTGGGCCAAGAAGAGATCCTCCAAGTTGATGGGGAACGTTTTGCAAGTGCCGCCGATGTTGAGCACCTTGAAGTCCAGAAAGCGCACCGGGTAGCCCAGCTTCAGGATTTTGAAGGCAAACTTCCTGGCGGCCACCCGAGACTCGTCCTCGCTGCCAAAAAACAAATGGCCCTCATTCAACCCGTCGCTTGACAAGCGGCGGCCACACACGCACCTCTTGGCTCCCGTGCAGAAAAGGATTCCGGACTGGAAGATCCTGGCTGTGGTCTGAGGCTTGCGGATCTTCATGACGAGCGACTTGAAGACCTGACGCACAGCACCACACCAACGACAACACGTTAACGTTTCGGGTCAGTTGCTGCGGAAGCTGGAGAAAGTATCCACCCAAGCCTCCAATTACAAGCCATCATCCTGCTTGTGTTGCAATACCACATTGATCCACAGTGAGTCGCTGTAGTGCGCATAATTTGCAGCCATCCTAACTTTACTTAGCCTGCAAACAAACGTTTACCATGAACAATGGCAGCTCTTCAAACTCTTTGCATGAACAGTACAATGTAACAGGCTGTTGCAGTATCTTGACCAATACTTGATTCAAAAAATGTATGATGTTGGCTACAATCTAGCGTGATTCATGGCGACTGCATTGCCGAAAAAAACAACAACAACACAAGCTTCTGGCAGTCCTAAATTCTCATTTTGAAAGCAAAAAAACAAATGGAAGATCACATAAAAGTTGACCGCTCTTAAGTGCCGAGTGTTGACTACTTTTGCCACCTCTGTAACTTGTTACTACAAAGCTTGCAAATATGCGCAGTACCGTGGAGAGGTGCTGCACATTCCACGAGTTCCGAGCGATGAACTCCAGATCCAGATCGCAGCCCAGCTTCACCGAAGACGTCACGTTCCTGCACAAAAATACCTAAAATGCTATCTGCACTCAATGCGAGGACACACTTCGTCCTCATTATTGAATCAATGGGCATAATGATGCATAATTATTTTATACCCATGATACGTGTGCAATTGTGGAGCAAAAACTAGCAAAACGTGACAATTGCGTGCATTCGTGCACACAAAATCATATCGAAAAATGGAATAGATTTTGGGGCTTTTACTGAATTTGCGGGCCGGTCCGCGGCTTGACGGTCCAGCGGGCGGCAGGCCGGCGCGTGGATGAGGAGGAGGAAGAGGAGGCGCGAGGAAGCGAGGCCGGGCCCGGAGGAGGAGGAGGCAGCAAAGGCGGGGAGTCCACCAGCACCGGGAGGAAGGAGGCCACCGGGTCGGGGGTCCTGCACAGGGCCTGCATGGCCAAAAGTCTGCGGTCGTTCTCGGACAGTTGTCGGCTTTCCACGGCCACGAACATCCTTCCCAAAAACTTCGGGAGGGTTAAGAAGGCGGGCGTACTTTTTTTGTGACTAGACCCGGATCGGTGGACTCAGTGCGGGGAGATGAGAGCAAAGAAGGAGCGTGTGGCCACGCACAAAGCCTCCGCTTTCGATGTGGACTCACAGCAGCTCCCACGCAGCTCGGAATAAAGTGGACCGTAACAGAGAGCCTGACGACACACAAAGACTTGACGTTCACGTGAGGGAAAGTGATTGTGACGTCACGCAGCGCGTCGTGGAGTCAGAAACATGCAGGGGACCCCCCCCCCGCCCAAAAAAAAGAAGTCCACCAGCCCTGAATGGCCCAAGAACTTTCCAGCAGTATTTGTTTATATTAGAACACACTTGGCCACTATTGATGATCTGGACGCAAATTTGATTGACAGTTACACTCATTCTGAACATGACAACACAATCCAAGCATGAAAACGCATCTTTGAATAGATGTGTCAACGCCTTACCACAACTTCACAGTCAGGCCCTGCAAAATTTAACCCTCCTATTAGCTTGAGGGGTGGGGGCGTTGTTGAAGTTTTTGATTTTCTGGGCCTGAATTTGACACATCTGCACGTCTCCATGTAGTACTCAGTCCTGCCTGGCAAGTTCAGCTACTGCACACACACACAAAAAAATAAAATAAACTACTTCTAATAATAATAGAGTTGATTATTTTTAACTAAATAATCGCAATAAAATCATTTTTTGTCAAGCTTGTAACAGATATTTAATGTAAAATCACCAAATATGAAATGCATTTTAAATCAAAGATTGTTGTAATAGCTTCTTTGATCCTTGAATACGATGTAAACGATGTCATCTTTACAGGCATTTTCCTGGGAAGCATTTCTCCAAACTTGTACATTTAGTTGTGCCCACAAGCATCACACTCCAGTGTTGGTTTGCAAGGCCCAGTGGTAACTTGAATACGAGTACTAATTGAGTACTAATCATGCACAGCTAATATGGTACCGTGTTAGAATTTGGCTTTGCAAGATATGCCAATTATTTTCGAAGTAAATAAAACCGAGTTTAGATATTTAACTGCATTATAAAATGATTAGTACTTGGACTTTTATATGTATATATATTTAAGAATAGCAACTAGAAAAGCACCAATGTGATATCAAGTTATTTGACCAAAGCGTGCGCGTGCTTCCTTCCTGTCTGCTCTTATCTGTCCTGCTGAACACTTTTTCCCCTTTTTTTGCCGCCCACTCCTCATTTCAGCTTCAAAGCAACCGACTAACACTTCATATCCTCCTTCCTCACTTATTCCTTCAATTCTTCCACATTTCTGATTTTATTATTCACTTTCCACTCCTAATGTTTCATTTTCTTTTCCATTCAAGCTCTATTGCCACTTTTCCTTCTCCGTCAAGTGTCCTTCCACGCGTCCTTCCCTCCTCCACTCCTCCCTCGCATGTATCCTTTTTCTTGTTCCCTTTCAGCCTTCCCCCTCCATTTCTTCACATAAGTTCCACTTCAAGTCTTGTAGCGCTTTAAGTTAACTTTTTGGCCTCTTTCGACTCCCCCGTGGTTTGTCAGGCTGGCCGCGCGCCCGACAAGTGCGCATCGCCAACGTGTGGGATCGCGGCCGCGGCCCCCAGATGTTGTTGGCCCTGCTCGAGCGGCGGAGATACCGCAATGAAATGTGAGCCTGCTCAGTAATTTTGGGGATGTTTCACAAAAGACACGTTAGCAGGCCACAGCCCAGCCGGAGCAGATGTTGCAGCTCCGGGAAAACGAGGCCGAGCCACACTGCGGGGAACGCCGAAGAAAGGACGCCGCATGACGGTAAGCAACAAGTTGTTTGCCTTTCATTTCGCTACGACGTCGCCGTTTGAGGCCAAATCTCGCGGAAATATTCGACTAGATGAATGTCGGGAGGGTTTTGACGGCAATTGTCTCAAACGTTAAAGTTGGAAATATTTTTTGTGTGTTTTTTTTTTTCTGTTCCAAGGGAAATGTTCATCCTGAAAGTTTGTCTTGGCGCCCTGGCTCGTACGCGTCAATCAAACTTGGCCAAACGGTAGCACGTCGTTTCACGTCGTTTCACGTCGTCTCACGTCGTTACGGCACATTGTTTAGACGCATCTCTGGAACAGTTGTAAGTGGAGAAGTGCGACACGTGCCCATGGCGACAGTTCACACACAAAAAAAACACCGACAGCCACGACAAACTTGTCAGTTTGTGTTGGTGCGTAAAACCTGCCAAATTCGCCAATGCGCGTCGGCGTTACGTCATTTCACGTGATTACGTCACACTCCACACGTGCAATTACGTTGCTCAACACATTTTTTAATCAGCTTTGCTAGTAATTGTTTCTAATTATTTTTTGTATGCTGATTCCTAATGTCGTTTTTTCTTTAGCACGGCAGTTTTTTATAATATAATAATTCATAACAATAACATAATATATAATGTATTTATTATATCTATATATTTTTTTTAAATTAGCGTTTATGTTCAGTAACAGGTAGAATTATTTTTTTTCTGCAACGTCAATGCTAAATGCTAATGCTAAATAAATGACAAAAACATTTTGGGCAGACTTGTGATTTTCTTTTTAAATCAGCATGCAAAATACATTTAGGGACTGCTGAAAATTTTCTTTTATTTTGACCCGCCATCTAATGATTTGACGATACTGCAAAAGTTGCAACTACAAATGTGGGGTGAATTTTAAACATAACTTTTTTGCAGCAACAGATGGAACCAACAAACTTTGCCCGAAAGTGTTTGTCACATGTTAGACAAGCTTTCGCCTAACTAATTTATCAAGGAGTACTTTAAAGGTTTTGAAGGGCTCATTCCATTATTTTTTAAATGTATTTATTCATTTCTTTTAAGGGTGCTTGTCAGAGATGGTCCAAATGGGCCAGTACCAACTAGCTGCTTCTAACCGCTGTCTCTCTTTGCTGGTCTTCCCATGCAGATATGGCTGAAGATGTCTGTGGATTCTGAGAATTCCTGCGTGTTATTGTCCTCCCGCATCTCCCGCGTCTTCCAAGCGACTGACGACAAAGATGACGACGCCCAGGCCACTAGAGAGGAGAGGTAGATGTCATGGAGGTCAGGGGCGTGGGGTGTGAATAGACGATACATCGGCGTGAGAATCTGTGCTGGTTTTGAGCGCTTCTTTCTCACCATGAATACCGTTGACCCGACTGGTGCTCCTCTCGCAGCGTTTTGGAGATGCTGAGTTGCTCCAAGTTCTCAGACTTGGAGACGTGGCTGTGCATGCCCTCCTCGCTCCTGCTGCCCAGACTCTTGGACTCCACGTGCGCCTCCTCGTCCTCGTTGTTGTCGTCGTCGTCGTCGTCGTCGTACTGCACCACCAACCGTCGACGCTCCATTTGCAGCGATGCCGGCACAGCGGACAGGTAACAGATGATCTTTGTAGTTGTGGCTTCTTGAATCTGACCTTGATTGACATTATCAAGAGTACCGAAAACAACTCAGAAAATGGGGCTTGAGCCACTCCAAGTTGGCCAAGTTGAAGTTTTGGCTCGGTCCGGTTTTTGACCAAAATATTATTATTTAGGCACGCATTAATGAATTGTTCCCTTGATTTTGCCCCATTCATGTAAAGCGCAAGTAAATATTTTGTGTGGCCATAAAGTTGAGTGTGATTGAAAGGCAAAACCAGGAGCGACTCTGCGCCGGCTCCTTCGCTTGGTTTCTTTTCAAAGAGCTGATGGGCCGCACTTGATAAGCGGCATATTGCCGCTCTTGTTGCAACATCTTGATGGGCGCTCCCGAAGGAATCGTTTCCCTTCAAGGCGCTTGTGACGCCCCTTTTTTTTTTGGGGGACTTTGGCCATCTATCGAACCAACATCATGTTGACTTGGACCGAGCTGCTTGACTTTGTCCTGCGGCGGAACAAAAAGGGCGGTTGCGAACGGCGCTCGTGGCGAAGTCGCAGCTACTTTGTCTCTGACGCCAGGTATGAACAAGCACGAGAGACGCTTCTTTTTCATTACTGTCCACTTGGCGACCAAATATTTTAAGTTTTGAGCGATCATTCGATGACATTAATTTGACTTTTTTAAACAACAATACCATTTAAAAAAGTTTGTTGAGAAACGAGATCTAGCGGGCGTGTGAATGATAAACTGCAAGTTTTTGTATTTTTTTTTTTTTAACGGGTGTTTATCGAAGACATATTTACACTGATGCCCTTTTATGAGGGGAGAGCACTTTTGCAGCTTGCAGTTTGTTTTGTGTGCTCTTTTCAAAGTGTGTTTTAACAATTTTTTTGTGTGTTTAAAGAGTGAGCGAAGGTTCAAATCCAAATACTACTTTATATGGTGTGTGTCTCTCTCCGGTTTCTTCAGCCGCAGATTTGTTGGCAAATAAAGGCGATCACGTTTACGTCGTTGTCCAGGTTCCGTCCAAGCCCACAAAAAAGTGGATGTAACAGTCCAGTGAAGTTTCCCTCCTTGGGAAGCTTTTGGGACTACGTCTGTGGGAATTTGTCTCCAAGAGCATTTTGGGGTCAGAAGGTTCCAGTTCATCCAAAGCTTTGATGTAGCAAAAAATAAATAAATAAATAAAATGGAAGTCCCCAAAACGCTTCCCACAGAGTTGGAAGCATATCGTTGTCCAAAAGCACTCGCATACACCAAGATTTAAGATTCAGGGACAACCAAGAACTTCGCACTCCCAATCAGTAGGGGGCGGCAAATTGCTGAGTCGACAGAACATCAACTCATGTTTATTGTCATCGAGTGCCACCGCCAAATTTTGGGGAGGCGCGGCCTGATTCAAACTTTTTTTGTAGCTGTAATGGCAAATAGACGCACGTTATTTTATTGATTTCAAAAGCTCACATGACTCGGCATCACTCGTGCTTTCTTTTCCTACTTCTGTTTTTCATCAAAGGATTATTTTGTTCCCGCGATAGATGATGTCGCCAATGTGCTAAATACGATGTCGGGCAATCAAGCAAACTGTCGACTGTCCGGCAGGACTCCCGAGAGGGCCGCCGCCTTCCTGGCCCCGTCGTTGGGCAAGGAGTCGCCCTTCCTGGTGACCCCGCTGCTGCCCATCCTCTCGTCCACGCCCGATGCCGCCTCTGCCGCCGTCGGCATCAGGAAGCGCCGCCGCCTGGCTGCCAGTCCCGGAGGACTTCACTGGAACTCTACAGGTGGGCAGAAAAACAATAAAGGATGAACAATCCAAATGAGAACAAGAATTGTTGTATTTAACTTTTTAGTGGTCAGGAGGTGTTGAATGAGCGACGATTCCGACTCACGCACTCGTCGGCTCGTCCCGAATGACCGCGACGGGATTTCCGGTGGTCGTTTAGGGAACGATTTAGCTGCGCTTATCAAAATGGGCGTCTCGTGATTAGACGTCGGGAATGCGTCCAAAATCCAAATCTTTGAATTGAGCGCGTGGCGCAGACGTTGCAGCCTCGGACTGTTTTTGTGTCCTTTCTTCATGCGCGAAAGGTCAGCGGGGAGAAAGCGGATGTGCGAACAAGTGAAGAATGTTTAGTCTAAACACGCACGCTTTGTTTATCAAGGCAAGCGGCTTCCTGCGTTGCTCGCGCCGCCGGCGTCGTCAGCGCCACCCGTCACAGGAACGTTAATGAGTTTCCTGTCGTGCATCTTGGCCTTCTCGTCGGATTGCCGCCTCTTTTCGTTTTTCCTTATTTTTTTCCCTCAAATCTTGAAATGAAGGTATCTTACAGAGCCGAGTGTACGTTTGAGTATTTGAAGTGGAAAATTGGTGGGGTCAAATGAGCAGTTTTACTGGTTTAGGTTATTAAAGCCCTCCCCACCCTCCCAAAAAAAAATGTTCGCTCAGTTTTTTTTTTAACTCATCTGTCCACTTGAGGGAGACAAATCTCCTTTTGACAAACTTTGTTCGAGCAGAGTGGAAAATGAGCACAATTATTTGGCCAATGAGAGTCAGGAGGTCATTCCCAACGGGTATATATCTGTGTGTGTGTGTGTGTGTGTGTGCCTACTGCCCCCTAGGTCGCCATGTCGTGCACATCACAATGAGCAGATCTAATGTCAGTTGAATTAAAGCAAAAATAAAATGTGGCCTTTACATTTCAAGTCATTTTTTTTTTTTGCTGTATGCTTTTAATGGACTGCGATATTGTCGACGATTTGTAGTCAACGGAAGATGTTTTGATGCAAAGCGAGATCCTCGTCCTCCTGCTGCCGTGTCACCGAGTCGTCTCGTGCACTTTTAATGCGAGCGCATTCATCGGATATCTGATCGCGCACACGTGCACGCTCACAGAGTGGAAACTTGAAGCTACCGAAGCGGCACAATGTGACAAACATCCTGCATCACAACACGCTCCTTCCAAACTGCTCCTTTGTCTGCTGCCACACAACATGAAAAACATTCTCAGCCGCCACACAAAGTTTAAGTCGCGCACATCACTTAATTGTTTGTTTGCAAAAAAACATGGTTTCTCTTGAAGTATTTTGAACTTTTACATTCAGGGACCACATATGATTTTGAAGCTGCACCTCATTCATAGATGAGGTTAAAAAAATGTGTATGTGCAATAGTTAAATGAACCAGGCGGTTTATACCGTTGTGATTTTTTCCAAAAAGTTTCAATGTTTTTACGAATTCTATCATTTAAATTGAGATCGCAGTTAATTAGTCAATTTAATGAGTGATAATTATCTTATGTGGCGACGTCGTAACGTTATCATAAACACAGAAATACTCACAGATAAATTATTTAGCGTCTGCAAAAAAACGACAAACTTACTGGTGCGAGTCGTCTTTGTTTGTCTTTGCGATTGTGTTACGCTGCCCACTGGTGGTTGTGTCGCGCACAGCAGTAGCTGGAATGAATTCATCCTGATGCACAAAACTCAAATTCTTTACATTCTACTTCATGATGTCATTGCTCTGTTTGCATTAAGTTCAATATTGTAGAATGTTGTTTTTGGGGGGCGAGGGATTCATTCCCGACACTTTTTCGCCGTTGTTTTAAAGTGAGAACAAGATCCGTCTCATTGAATGTGGAGCGTGTCGGGTGACGGCAACACGTCTCGGCTTACTCTCATTCAGGTTCGCTGCGGTCACCTGACCCTGGCGAAGAGGAGGAGGAGGAGGAGGAGGATGGCCGCGGTGAGCCGGCTGGAGGTCAGCGGGGGGGCGGGGCCGGTGAGCGGCCCCCCGTCAGGAAAACGCTGTCGGTGGACGAGCGACTGCTGCGGCCGGCCGGCAACGAGCAACGACATCTCAAGCTGCTCGGCCGACTGGAGAGAGGACGCAAGAAGCTGCGCAACATCCACGTGAGTTCTCAGCGCTTTCGTTCGCTTGTCATGCGGCATTGCAACGTGCGTTTAGCATTTCGCTAGCTATGCTTACGCTCGAGGTTGCTTTAGAGCGCCTCATTGTTGCGTGCATGTCACACAGAGAAAATGGCAGAGGGGAACTTTTTTTTTTTTTCCTGCTGTCTCCATGACAACCCAACAGAGGCATTTGTATTTTCACGCCTCAAGCATGATGTCAAAGAAAGTTGCTCGACAAAATAGTCGCATCCATTTTTCAGCCTTTTCCGGCTTAGTTTGATCTGTTTTATTTTCAGGCTGCAGCTATGAATTGATCGGAAGGCGCGTTGATGTCTCTGTTCGCGTTTGCGTAACGCCGATGTGGAGAGTCGGCTGCGTGCGCACGTGCCGCTTGACTCGTATTTGTGTGGCTGTGAGTCACAGACACAAAGGCCGCGGGCCAATTAGAAGCTTTTAACTTTTTGCCAGACTCAAAGTGCGCAGGTGAGGTCTCATCTTCACTTGGTGTGAAAATTCCATTCAGGTGTTTGGCTTCTGTTGCCGGGCGACCAAATGAGGGCCACTTTTGTTGCCATCAGGATGCTGACACGTGCCGCGAGCGTTGAAAAACATGCTGACTCATTTCAATGATGGGGATGATAAACGTGAGCCCGCTTGTAAATCAAAGTCGAGAGCACAAGAAGCGAGCTGGCTCGCTCGGAGTAGTAATTATCAAAGTTACTTTGATAATCGATGTGTTGTCGATTTAATTATTGTCCATCCCCAAATTTGGACTGAAGTGAACTTTTCTGACAAGGACATGTTGCCTCGTGCTGTCCGCAGATGGGAAGTCACGACAAGCAAATGTTAGCGAGTCGTGTACCTTTTCTTTCTCCACTTTTTCCTCTTTGGCTGCGTAATGTTGCGAGTTCATCTTTTTGACCATCTATTAACAGCAACAACAACAAAAAAAATTCAATTGTGGATGTCGTCTGTGTACACGATGTGCACGCACGCACGGCGGCGGCGGCGGCGGCGGCGGCGGCGGCGGGCGGCACTGCTGAAGTGGCCACACTAAAAGCTGCAATTACGACCGACTTGAATGGCAGTAATTGCAGCCATCGTAAGACCGAGAAGGAAAAAGTGAAGAGCTTGAAGAAAATGAGGTGTAATTGCCCGAACGTCGTCATCGGCGTGCGGCGTCTTACATTAGAGGAGGAGAAGGATTCTGCGCTCACGTGTAAACGTTGCCCAATCCGCCCAAAATAACATTCAGAAGCGTGACCGCAAAGTGTGCTGTGCTCTTACACTAGTTGACGGTTCGTTTGAGCTAATGCTGGGGGGGGTAAACGCAAAAGTTCAAGTTCAGTTTGGCAATAAATGGAAGTTGAGCCATTGAACAAAATGTTGCCTTTCCCGTCCGTCAGTTTACAGAACGGTTGTCCAACTTGAAAAAGTGGACCTTTTGGGGAGCTATCTGGGTCCACGATCCAAAAGTCCCTGACGAGGAAACGAGCGCATCTCACGTTAACGACCCAAACTCGTCTTGAGTCACGTGAGCGTGCGCCGTGTTGACCGACTAAATAATGGATTTCCTGGCGACGCAGGCAGCTCGGCGACATCAAGGTTGCGCGTGGAAAATCCCCGCTAAGCTTCACGGCTCGCTTCCCCTTCGCAATATTTGTCTTTTGATTTTGGACTTTGTGGGGGCGTGTCACCCGGTTACTGCGGCCACGGCGCAATCCTCTGCGTCCACATTTTTGGAGGCCATTCTTTGTCAACAGTGCCGCCACCTGAATGTTCGCTTGCGCTTCTCTCGACCGGCAAACGAGCACAAAGTCGGCCGGCGTTCACCAAATTCCTCTTTTCAGCGAGTCCCAATTTTCGGGAGGGAAGCGTTTTTGTTGCCTTTTGGAATTCCACTCTGTTGTAGTCCACCAGGGGGCGAGCTTGTCCTCTCCATTTGGGCTTCTGGAACAGGACTTTTTTTTTTTGCTGGATCTGTTTTACATGTAGAGTGGAAAGTGTAACGAGTTAGCAAAGTTTGCAAAGTGTGACGGTGAACCAGCAGCTGTTGTTGTCGTCTTCTCCTCCCTTGCTTCATCTTTCCACGATGAGAGAGGAAGCGACAAGAGACTCTGATGAAAATCATCCTCTTCCTTCACTTGTGTGCGTTCAAGCACAAAATTGAGCCTTGGTGGAGGTCACCTAAGTCAAAAATCAACTTGAAGACGGCACGTTTGTCACAGGGAGTCACGCGTGCGCTCACTTTTCTTCAAATAACATTTTTCTGCAACTGTTATGCTTTGTTCTAAAAAGTCCGTGTTGTGTTTAAAGAGACAAAAAAAAGTCACGACCGATGCGTCACATTGATATCCGCACGTGTTACACCATCTCCGTCCGTCTCTTGTACACCGACGGCGCCGTATGACGCGGCGGCGCGACTCATCGACTCAGCGCTCAAGTCAAGCAAGTCTTTTTGAGACCTTCATTAAGCCGCAGCGCCGCTTCCAAATCCGCCCCACCGTCAAATATTAGCGCCTACGATCTTATTCGACTTAATCCCTTCAAAAACAGGAGATGATTTGCGCCCCCCGAGGAGAGCGTCATGTCAAGCGATGCAAAAGGCGGCAGTGGCAAAGTCCTCCGCAGTGCAGGTGCCAAATAATGAGCTGCCGCTTGTGTCCAGAGCTGCTTTCAACTTTTCATTTGACGATCACGTTCAATATTTAATCAAGCGCCTCCAAACATCGTCAGCCGTTTTGCAGCAAAATCCTCCGCAATCTCTCGATTGGCTCAAAAAACGCCAAATGGTGAGGCTATGAATTGTGAATGAACGTCCGCCACGTTTCGCAAGTGCTCAATTAACCCGCGCAGACGCAATTTGGATGGTCTCCGCCGACGTGCTGCAAAGGAGCCGGCCAGACAGCCACGCCCCTTCTTGACCCTTTTAGCCGCTCAGTCCCCGCCCTTCAGCCCGATTCCGGCCTCGACCCGCCGGCCTTATTCATAAAAATTGTCGGCCCAGAAAATATCGATTGGCCGCAACATGGCGTCTTCTTTGATGTCTGCTGCGCTTTTGCGTTGTTCGTCACCCGAGTCAGCGCAAAAGACGACCAAGCAAAACAGATTTGTGAGCCGCTTTCACGCTTCACACCACTTTGGCCCTTTAGTTGCATAATTGTAGCGACGGCAGGTCTTTTGTGTGTGCGCCCGACGTTTGCGTCTTCACACCTTCAGATCATTCGACAAACGGAAGGCGGCTCGCGACACGCCAACGTACAATCAAGATCGGCCATCTTCCCACGCTGACCCGCAATACTTTTTGGGGATTGACTGCGACCAATCCGTTTCAAACCAATCAAGTGAAATTGTGTCATTTCCTGCAGCACATCCGATGATTTCGGCTGCAAATCGACGATTGACATGCAGGCCGACGCTCCGGTTCAGTTGTGTGTGCGTGTGTGCGTGTGCGTGTGACCGCTCATCAGCACCCGCAGGTCGAGCGATAATCTCATCTGGGTGCCGACGGGCGGTCGCCGTTTTATCACCACGCCGCGCGGCCAAATTGACCCGAGTCAAGTGAACACAAGCGAGGAGGCGGAAAAAGTCATCTCACCGTTTGTACTCGGACTGCCTTTTTTTTATTTCCCTCTGTCAGAGCGCAAGTAACTGTCGCAAGGACGGGAAGTTCTTGATCCGCAATTGCATCAATCATCGCGAATAAGGCGCTCATCTCCTCGGAAAGCTCGACCTGATCCCAAACATTTTGTCCTCTGCGCGACTGCGTAGGAAGTTGGCTCGACTCAAAATGCCGCGTTTCCATTTTTGCGTGGTCACTCTTGTGACTCCATTTTCAAAATCAGTCAGCGGCCTCTTGCATCAGATTGAAACACTCGCAACAGCTTTTTGTACCGTTGACGGCGCTTTTGTTGAAGCTCTTCAAAACAATTTGAAAATAATACCAATGCTTCCAAAAATCATTGAGAGTGTCTTTCAAAACTGAATTTCTCATCTCACAATCAAAATGAAGCTTTGGTCGTGGCTTTCTGTGAGCAAAAAATTCAGGATGTTAGAGAACCGAGACGTTCAATAATCTCTTGAGAACAAACACTTTTTGCCGCTCAGTCCCCCGCCGTCCGGCCGCGTTCTCGGTCCCGTTCCGGTGTCGACCCTCCTGCCTTATTCATAAACGTGCGACCAAATGTGCACTTACATCCCCAAATAAGAAAAGAGGAAATAACCGTTAGCAGTGGTCTGGTCCCTCCGTGGCCGTCGTCCTCTTCATTGCGTTGGCACAGAAGTACACACAAGCGCCACACTTCCTCTTCCGTTTTGACACTCGGTGCCGTCCCGAGTGCTGCCGTGCGCTTGAGTCGGCTTTTGCGCCTCATCTTCGACTTGCCGTCTTTTGCACACGATGTCATCCTCTGTCGCCACGGCGACCGTGTATGTTCACTTTATGATGCCTCCCCCTCGCCTTCAAAAATCTCACCTCGGTCGTCCGCGTCGTTCGAAATCGACACAAAGCTCTCTGACCGACTTCATCTTGACTGAATGCCAGATCAAAGCGTGGGCGTCATTGATGCTTTTCGCTGTGCGGGAATGCGAAAAACGACCTCACAACTGCTCATCTACGCTTGCGACCTCAATTCTAATATTTGTTCCGTGAAATTGTCGTCAATTTGTTGCCAACAATCTTTTCTCTTCATAAAGTCGATTTTTTTTCTCGGCTGCATTTTTGCGGACGTTGTATTCCCTCGTCCGATCCGATTTCAGCCTGTTGGTGTTGCGACGTGAATGTTATTTTGCACGCAATCTCGTGGTGACAACCGTGGTGTCGCTCATCATGGTCGTTCATTCCTTCTCATCCCTTCCTTCTCCGTTCCATCTCTTGCAGAGTCTGGGGACGCCGAGTAGATACGACTCCCGAAAGAAGTAAGTCGAAACTTTTTGACGGCTCCATCCGTAGCATTTCTTCCCATCAGGGCGGCTTGAGCTGACGTGGGCTGACACCGTTTCAACAAGTTTTGGCTTGACTTCCCCTCTCCATTCCATTTTGTTTCGTTTGAAATGCTTTGTCGTTGACTTCGCAACAAGTAGAAATGCACCAATCAGAGTACTCGGAGACCATTTTTGAGGTTCCTTTACAATGTGACTTACATGCAAAGCGCCCCCCGCTGGTCAGCAGACGCATTGATTCCAAGATTTTGCCGAATCAGTATTGCTTTGGGAGGTCAAATGTTTGCAATGTATCGATGAATATTTATTGATAATTTCACCCACTCGCCAAGATATTTGCAATACTTTCATGTATTTTCCCACTTTCCTTTTTTTTTTGTGGGTCGGACGAATTTCTTCCTCTCAAATAAATAGAATGGCGACCAACCAAATGAACTGCTTTTAGTTTCCGAGGGCAAAATGAATGGCGCCCTCTG
Source organism: Idiotropiscis lumnitzeri (assembly GCF_059441095.1). Taxonomy (NCBI): domain Eukaryota; kingdom Metazoa; phylum Chordata; class Actinopteri; order Syngnathiformes; family Syngnathidae; genus Idiotropiscis; species Idiotropiscis lumnitzeri. The sequence continues at coordinate 12,704,894 of NC_142410.1, read as the reverse complement.
GAAAATGCAAATATGGGACAGTCCCGCAAAAAGCTCCGGAGCTTGCCTTGTTCCCGTTGCGCCCGCGTCCCTAATCAAGTGTCCCTCAAGTGTACTCGTACACTTGGGCGGCAAACTCGATAACAGGCTGGATGAAATGAGTCGTGTTCGGGCCGCAATGTCGTTGCCGCTCGGCCGAGTGCGCCACGAGGACGTGATTTCCAGCAACAGCTCGGCTTGTATTTTTTGTTCTCTTCTCTGTTCTGCCGTAAACGCCGCTTGACAATTGCACTCATGGGCAGCCGCACTCCACAATCCTAACAACGCACGCAGGGGGGCCCAATGTAGCCATTAAGTCTAATATAGCCTCTGGCTACTTGTTGCCATGGCGATGGATGGAACGCAAGGTACAGTGCTGGAGTGTTGTCGTCTTTGAGCGAAGGCATCAAACCGCGGCTTTGTTCCCTTTTTCATCTCAATTGCGGCTTTGTGCCTTTTGAAACGTCGGCGGTGATTCGGACAACTCGATCCATTCCGACAACTTCCAAACAAACTCTTCATGAACACGTACAAAACGGGAGCAACATTACTGGCACCGTTTGCATGACATTAGAATGGACGAGCGCGCGCCCACCACCATCCAATTTGAAAGTCCGCTGGAAATCTGGCTCCAAATGGTTCGGATTTTCGCTCTTTGTTGACAAAGGATGGCTTTGGTCTCGTTCCTTCGTTGGCGTTTGACGTTGTCGCTGTTCCCGGTTTTGGGGGGGGGGTCATTAGCGGTCGTTATCAGAACACGCCGAGCGTCGGCGGCTTCTCAGGATGGCCCCGAGTGCCAGCCGGCCCGGCGTTGTGACATTTGGTCGGTGTCGGAGCCGTGCGACACCCGGCCGGGGAGGCGCTAATGTCACCTTCGTTGATCGATGTGAGTCATTTCCTCGCGCTCGCATGCTCCCGAAAGCGCTGCTTCAAAAACCTCCCCCACACACGCTGGGCTGCCCATTAAAGTTTGGTCTACTTGAGCTTTACTGCAGAATCGTGACTCGCTGGCCGTACAACATGTTGATGTTTTTCATTCTTGCCGTTTTCGTGATGAATCCGTTCCAGAAAGTCTGATTTCAAACCGACGAGACAATGACTGTGCAGCATTTTGGGGCTCGGGCTGCAGTGTCGACGTCGTGTTATTTATCCTCTGCAAAGAATGACTTTTATTAGTTGTGAAGTGAGACGCTGTGCAATATTTTGGTGGCCGAGATGCGTCACGCCAGCAGCATGAAGACATTTGCGTCAAATCCGCTTTGATTCTTTTTGAATTGTGTCATTGCCGTTTGATTTCGGAATGGACATTTTATGAAATGATGATAGTGAGTCCAAAAAAAACAAATCACCTTTGATGTGGGCGGTTCGATGAAATTGCGTCATGAGAAATTTTCTATAACTATTATTTGTTTTTATATTCTAGATAAGCTAAAGGGGCATTTGCAGCGATTCTTTCTGGATTTCTTCAAATCTTCCATTTGCATGGTCTGAGCCCCCCCCCGCCGCTTCACCCAATGGTGTGTGTTCACCTGTTGCTTTCAATGGGAGTCATGGAAACAGCATAGCCAATCAGCTGGCGCCGCCGCCGCTCACTGCCTCTTGATGTCCTCAGCGGAGGAGGCGGGACGCCGCGTCCGCATTGTTTGCATTGTTGCCATCTCGGAGACGTTGCCCATTTGCCACGCATCAACTTGAACACGCCCGCCCGCACGCACGTCATCGCTCTTGCGACACATTTTGTGCCAAAATCGAAAGAACAAATCCTTTCAGCAAAAATACTGAAGTTGCGAGCAACACTTTCTTTTCTCGTTCTTTTTTTGTTTCATCTTTTCAGTTCTCAGTAAAGTGGACCTTTGCATGCTCGTCATCCAGCAACTGCAGATTCACCTCTTCCCTGGCTTATTTTACTCCATTTTTGAAATGGATTGTTTTTTTGTTTTTTTTTTGATTTTTTTTTCCATGCTAGATTTCAAAAGCACTTTTGATTGCGCGTTTGTGTGCGCGCGAGCAATGCGCAAATGCCGAGTGGCCTCAGGCAGGCGTGAAATGGCGTCCTGTGCTTTTAATTAGCGTGGATGAAGCGAGCGCGGGCGTCCACTTGAGTGAAGCCGTTGATGATGCCGCACAGGCGATGCTGCGCGTTTGCCAGCCGGTTGGGCGGGAACCAAGATGAGGCGTACGACTTGCCTGTCTTCACGACGCAACACGCCAATGTCCGCGTGTGCGTGCGCAGCTCGCAGGCATGTATTTTTTCTCCTCTGTGAAGAACAACTCCTACTGAGGAGGTCTTCAACTGTCAAACAAATACGTCACTCACTAGGCCACGCCCCTTAAAGGGGCACGTCTCATAAATACTTTAGCACGTCAAGTATGCAGTGTTTTATTTCACCCAAAATATTGTGACCCCAAAAAATGAAGGCAGCCCGAACGCAGGAACCCTCGCAATGGTTGGAAATTGATTTGCCGCCGTTCAGATCACCAAAATGTTATGATGTTGCACGAAAGGACGTGTACATTTTGACATTTTCTGACCTAAGCTGAATTTTTCTTAAGAATTGACCTCAAATGATTCCTGTCCGTTTTTTTCCGGTCTTCTGGCCACGCTTCATCTTCATCATCAGACCATGCATCTCCTCCTCTTCCTCACCTCTCGATTTTTCTACTCTGCTGCCTCTGCCCCTCCTCAATGCACGCACGCACGCGCACGCACGCACACGCGTGGTGTGTGTGTGATATGAAAGGCACTCCTCGTCCGCCGTCGTTTGTGTCAGCGTGGCCATGCGCCTGGCCAGCACGCGCCGGGCGGCGAGCGCCACATGTCTGCGGCGTGCCGAGATGCGCCGCCAGTCAGCTCGGGAGCTTGACACGCTGCCTTAGGAATTTGCCGCTCACTTTCCCTCTGTGAGTACCGCCGCTGTTGCCGCTGCTGATCTTTTGGCACCTGTGAAGGAATATTTGGCTAAGAGGAGGTTTGGGAAAAAGTCTCAAGATGTCGTTCAAAAGGACTTGAATTGGCTTAAAAAAAAAAAAATTGTTTTAAAATATTGATGCTGGAATTCATGTTTGAAATACTAATCGTTTATTTGGGGGGTGGAATGTTTTGTTTTAGTTTCGGTATTACAAAATGTGTGTTTTAAAAATCCAGTAAGTATTTTGCGGTGAGAACTCAACCAAAATGTCGACCTTTTCTAAACAACGAAATGCATTTATTGCGAAAGAGACAATTCGGTGCGCCAAACTGCTTGTCTTCACAACGCCGACATCCGACTTGGATGCTCGGCTGCTCCGTCGCTCCTTTGACAATTTGCCAACTTGTAAAGTGGAATTGAATTCGACGACGAAGCACAAAAAGGAGAGACGTCGTTCTGCAACGTCGCTTTTCGGTCGGAGTTGAGGGAGGCCATCCGAGTCGCGCAAGTTTGTCCTCGACCACGTCTTTTCTTTTTCTCGGTTGCTGCTTGATGCCGTCACTTCCGGAGGAAGACTGTCTGGCGACCAGTCCCGGGCGTCGTCGGCCATTTGCCTAAAAAGTCAAACGACCGCCCCCCCGCGCGGTCGCTCTCCCGTCGACCGATCCGCGCGCTCTCGTCTGGCCGTTTGTCTCCTGACGCTCTGGTGTCGCGTTTGTCGGCAGGTCGGACAGCAAACTCTCCCGATTGGCTCAGAGGTGGAACCGGCGCACGGCGGCCGGAGATGCTCTGATCCAGGACCTCCAGTTCTACACAGGAGTCCCCCGCACCTCGCACAGCCTGGACAGGTGAGCGCTCGGGAAAAAAAAAAAAAGCAACAGGATCTGCCACAAGGCAGATGGCCTTTATTTGTTTTTGTTTTTTTGGGGGGGCGGGGTCAGAACGGGTGTACGTGTTGAAAGCGAGCCACCGCAGATGACTGCAGCGGTTGCGTGATGGCGAGACGGGCAAAGACGAGCCGCCGGCGGAAGCGCACCAATGCGAGCGTCGGGCGCGTTAGCTGCTAGTTAAACACTCGCTTCGTGTTCTCAGACGAGCCGGCCGCCGGCATCGCTGCTGTTGCCACGGTTACCAGCCGGCAGCGCTTTCCTGCGGACGTGGAAGACGTAAAGTGAGGCGTCCCACCTCGGCGGCAAACGTGTTGAAGGATGACAAACGGTTGGCGTGGAAGCATCGATTATTTGTCTGCTGGGCCTTTTTTTTTTTTTTGTCTTTTGCGCCAAAGCGACGCAGCTGCTGATTGACAGAAGGTCAGCAGAAAGCGACTCATTTCCTGTCCGGCTGGGGGTCAACAAGTCATAAACAAGCGCAATCGAGGGCATAAAAACAACAACAAAATAACTACATACCGAAAAAATAAACCTTTGCTTTGATCCTCTTCTTCCAAGCCGACTTGACAAAAAAAAACGCTGTCGATCCGTCGCGCCTTCAATGTGACTTTGTGCGCTTGATGTGGCTCTCCTCAGACGCCTGCCGGCTGTGATGACCCAGCAGATGCAGAACTTGCAGTTGTCCCAAGCCAAGAAGGTCGCGAGAGGGCCCGCCTCCCCCAATGCCGCCAAGCGTCTTTATCGCAACCTGTCGGAGAAGCTGCGAGGAAGCACGTCGTCCTTCGAAGACGCGCACTTCTTCGGCAAGAGCGATCGCCTTCGCAAGGCCTCGGTGAGCTGCTCACGGTCGGCTGCAGGCACCTTGTGACCTTTGCACTTTTTTACGCGCCGATCAAGGTTATTATAATGAACGAAAATGCTTTTGAAAAAAACAAAAAAAAACAGAACCAACTGAAAGTACATGTGGTGTTTAGAAAACGAAGACAAATGTCGTGTGCTTGCACCCAAAAGCGCTTTGGGGGTTCTTTTGAAATGTTTTTGTTGGGTCATCGCTGCACAACCGTAACAAAAGGACGGGCGGTGAGACGCTTGTTTGCGATTTGTCGTCGTCATGGTGGAAAAACGTGCTCGGTTTGTCACGGCGAGATCAATGACGACGCGCCACGAAATTGGATGTCGCCTTTGCCTGAACTCGCTGTTCCCTCATTGGTCGCATCCTTGATTCAATCTCCAATCACACGCCTGCAGCTGTTTTTCATCGACGGGCTTATGTCATCAAGTCTTGACTTCATTCCAAAAAAAGAAAAACATTTGCCAGGAAATATTGGAGCCCTTTTTCTTTTTTTTTTTTGCCGTTAATCAGTGAAGAAATGACCACAAATGAATAAATGCTTTCCATTAAAAGAATCGCAATGGATAACAACAGATTGACCTTTTTTTTTTTTTTTTTGGGACAAGTTTGGTCGCCTTCCGTTCCAACACGGTTTGAATATGTTCGACGTCGAGAAAAAGCCAGCCGTGCGAGGGAGTGAGCGTGTCGGTTGTGTCGACGCAGGCGATGCAGGGCAGCGAGTGTCTGTTGGAGGCGGTGGAGCAGCAGGACCTGGACACGGTGCATTTGCTCCTGTGCCAGCTGACGGCCGACGAGCTGGACCTGAACACGGCCGACGGCCAGGGCCTGACGCCGCTCGACATCGCCGTCATGACCAACAACGCGCCCGTGGCCAAGTTGCTGCTCAAGGCCGGCGCGCGGGAGGGGCCGCATTGTGAGTAGCGCCGCGCTCGCACATGTGCCGAGGCGGCTGAGCGGCCGCTAACGTGTCTGTGGCGCCCCAGGCGTGAGCGCCGAAAGCCGCCAGGCCCACCTGGCGGCGCTGCTGGCCGAGGCGGAGCAGCGAGACGGCGTGTCGCAGCGAGACGGCGTGTCGCAGCGAGACGGCGTGTCGCAGCGAGACGGCGTGTCGCTGGAGGCGTGCCACAAGGACAAGCAGCTGAGGGCCTGCGAGTGGAGGTGCAAGCTCTACAAGCACATGAGCAGCGCATTCCAGCACGCACGTGAGACCGCATCGCTCTTTGCTCGCACCCACAACTTCCTCATTTGGAGGAAAAAATTTTCAGCACTTAGTATTTTTCACATCTTTAGTTCTATTTTGTGCACGAAAATGACTGTTCTTTTTACTCCAACGTTTACCTGTCAGTAGCAAAATCAGAGAAAGTGATCTCTTTTTTTTTTTTTCCAGCTTTAACGTGCACGTAAAGAGCCACAAAATACTAAATTGTTGTTTCCTTCATCCAAGCAAATAAAAAGAGCGTCTTAATTGCAAAGCTGTCGTGAGAACGTGCTCATCAAATTCTTCTTTTCTTTGTGGCCACGCCATAGCTCGTACGAGTTTCGAAAAAGGTGTCGTTGAAAGTTGTCGTTGTCGCGCAGGCGCCCCCGAGGCCCCCGCGTTGGTGCGTCTGAGCGTGAGCAGCAGCTCCTCGCTGACCGTCACCTTCCAGGAAGCGCCAGCGCGAGTGCTCCACTCCGCCGTCATCACCAAGTACAAAGGTACGCACACGCGAGATGGGTCGCCCGTCGCCTCGGGTCGAATGTGCGGCTTCACGGAACAAAACAAGTTGCCAATGCTGTGCTGCCTGGGGAGTTTTTTTTTTTTCATGTGTGTGTGGGGGGGGGGGCTGTTAGTGGCATTTAGTTAGCCAGTTTGCCCGGAGCAGAGCAAGGCTAATGACATCATCAACATCATGGGGGGAGGGACATTATTGATTTGGAATTAAAGGACAAATGAAGCAATTGCTCGTCTGTGTGTGTGTGCGCAGTGGAGTGGAGTTGCCTGAAGGATTTCTCGCTGCTCGCCGGTGAGATGCTGCTGGAGAACTTGCAGAGCCTCAAATGCACCATCAGCAGCCTCACCACGGTACAAACCTCCTCCAGTCACATGACTCGACTTCAGCCGTTTTAGCACTTGGGACTTGATCCTTCAACTGGATGTGGACTTGAGCGCCACGCCTGTTTTGTGACGAGATGGCGACCATTCCATGTGATTGTGAAAGTGTCGCCATGACAAACCGTGAAGTGGCAAATGACTCCTGCGCTCGTCGCCGCTGAACGTTTGCTGTCGCTTTTGTGCCGCAGGGTCGCCTTTACTTTGTGCGAGTGTCGGCCTACAACATGAAGGGCTGGGGGCCGTCCGCGTGCTCCTTGCCGCCGTCTGCCGCGCCTTCCAGTACGTTCCTCGTCTTTCTACTCCATGTGAATGCGTGCGGCGTGCCGGTAGCGGCGAGCCGCCGAGCGTGTGGGCGTCTGTTTTTTGCACTCCGCTAATGTCCAAGTGGAACAGATGTAAAGAGGACTGTGAGCCGCAGTGCAAGCGCACCCGCCTCAGGGGTAGTCACTTGACACACACACACAGACAAGCCACCAGACTGAACTGAATTAATGAGCTGATTATTATTTTCTTCACTAAGCCATTGAAATGTTCCAGTGGAAATGCAATTTACAATTTGCAATTTGCTCGCCTCAACACGCTGAAATCTAAAGTTGCCGCATCGTGTACGTCGCTCGCCAAGTAAAGTCGTGGAGGCACTCTCGGTCGCTAAGCTGCTATAGCTAGTTAGATAATTGAGTTATTTATTTATTCGAACCAAAATTGAGTCAAAATGAGTTTTATTATTCAGATTTCACATTTGTAACTCACACTTGTTGACGTTCTTCCTCTTTTATTTATTTTGTTCTCCCTTCACTTCGACGTCAGACTGGCGAGAGAGCGACGGGCGCGAGCCCAGGAGGCGGAGCCACACGGAGGTTATGGAGCGCCTGCTGCAGCAAGTCCGCGTCACGCATTCGCACGACTGTAGCGGAGGTGAGCGCCACACCGCGCGGGAATCCTCAACTTAAGAGGTTTGCCAGATCCACGCCGACATTTGCTCATCAACATCTTTTGCTTTGTGTTGCGAGCGATCACCGTTAGAGTGAAATTGAAAAAAAAAATCCAATAAATAAATGAAGCACTTAAGGGGTGATGACGCGCAATCCAAAATGAACACACTCGCAAGGAGCTGCCGTAGGCCGCAGCTGGCAGTCGGCTCGTTTTGCAAAAGATTTCGAGATTTAAAGCGCTCGGCCTTGAATGTCTCGAGTTTCTTGTGCGTCAAACCTTTCGCCGGCTTCTGAAGCAGCTCAAGTTCGTGTTCGTTATGTCCGTGCCGTTTAAAAGTTGAAAGACCGCGCGGTGATACGGTCGGTCGGCCACGTGGCGTCCCGGCGTCAGCTCGACTTGTGAGCGTCTTCGGACTTCTGACGTCCGTTCGCAGGACGCCTCAAAAGGTCTGCTGTGCATCGGCGGCAAACGGAAGGAAAAAAAGACGGACCATCACGGGAGAGTGGGCCTGCCGAGCCGACCTCGTGGAAACCCCCAAAAAAAATGTTTTGCGCTTGTCTGTTTTTGACGCAGATGCTTCCAAGTTGCAGAACGGCAGCAGGAAGCAGTCGGTCTCCAGAAGTCTCAAACATCTTTTCAACTCCTCCAACAAGTTTGTGAAGACACTGAAAAGGTTTGTCGCTGTTGTCCAATCATTTGAATGTTGGAAACATTTCTCGTTGGTTGCAAAAAAAAGTGGGATTTGAAAATGTCACCAAAATCAAATTGCCAAAGAAAAGAAATTTGCGAGGCTCACTTCCTGCTGCGCGCTTCAGGGGCATCTACTTGGCGGCCGTCTTTTACCACAAGGACAAATTGCTGGTGACGGCCGAGGACCAGATCCCCATCGTGGAGGTGGACGACTCCTACGGCAGCTCCCTCATGCAGGACTTCCTCTGGTTCACTAAGGTTGGACTTCCGCCGTCAAATCAATCAAATGTCGTCCAAGCCACTATTTGGAAGTGAGTTGAGGAGTTTTATTGGGACAAACGTAGGACTTTGCTGCCCTCCTGTGGCACCTCGACATCAAAGTAACTTGAGGAGACCAAAGTCGTGCTTTGCCGCCTCCTTGTCGCATCTCGAGCCATAGTTTGACCGACGGCGTGTTTTGCGGGCCGCGCAGCTCTCGTGCATGTGGGAGGACGTGCGGTGGCTCCGTCGGAGCACGTCGGTGTCGACGTCGTCGTCGTCCACGCTGCAGGCGCGCCACAAGATGCTGAGCGCCGCCGGGCAGCTGCAGAACCTGCTGGGCACCCACAACCTGGGCCGCGCCCACTACGAGCCCATCAAGGATCGCCACGGCAACGTCCTGCTGGTGACGGTGCGCGACGCCGACGGCCAGCACGCGCTGCTCAGCGGCAAGTGGATGCAGGTGGCCAAAGTGCAGAGTCAGCGCAAGTCGCTGTCCACGCCCGAGGAGCCGTACGCCCTCGACATCCTCGTCATCACGCTGCAGGTGCTCGCCGTCCTTTGATTCCAACTGTTCAACATTTGATTGGATTTTGGAAGTACTAAATACAAAATAGAAAGTCATGATCAATGCATAAATCCTGACTTTAGTTTTTTTGGGTGCCGCGACCTGTTTAGGACATGGTGGCGTTCCAGCGCCGCAGCAGCCAGCGACTGGCGCCGGGCCTCTACCTGGGCTACCTGAAGCTCAGCAGCTCGGTGGACCAGATCCGGGTTTTGGTCTCCCAGAAGACCCCCAACGTGCTGTGTCACGCCCGCGTGCGGGAAAACGCCAACGTGTCCAGGTAGGTGTCCACGTGACGCTTTCTCTCTTGGGAAGCGAGCCGGACTTCCCGCTTCCTGTCTGTCGGTTGCAAGTTCCAAAAAGTTCGTCCATACGACGCCCGACGTTGAGCGACAACGCTTGCCTCCCTCCCTTCGCTTCTCTACCAAGCCGACCGCCGCCTTGTTTGTCGGCATGCGACGGACTGGCGACCGATCGTGGGTGTACGCCGAGCGCCGCTTGTGCGTCCGACCAGCTTGCAGGTCATCGTCTGGCGCCGTGGTAATAACGTCGTCGTGGCCTCCTCTTCCTCCTCCTCGTCTTCGTCACTTTTTGAACAACATGTTCCTGAGCGCTCCGTCTGTTTATTGGCCACCTGGAGACGGAAACCTCCAAAGTTTTTGTCACGTCGTCCTTCAGGATGCGCGCAGACCAAAGAACGAGCGACAGGAACAAGAAAATGTCTCGACGGACAGCAGATGGAATTGGAACCGCAAGACGGGCGAGCATCCCGCGAGGCCACCGTGCCGCGTGGCGAATTCACGTTTCCGTCGTTTTGTTTTCAGGGAGGAGTGGGATTGGATCCGCACGCTGTCGGCCGTCGGCGACAAGGACCCGGACGGCGAAGGCGGCTGCGACGAGGCCCCGCCCACACCCGAAAGCAACGCGCCGCTGCTCTACTACGAGCTCCAGACGGCCATCAAGACCTTGCTCAAGAACCTCAACCTACCTCTGCACCAGGTGCGCTTCTCGCTCATCAGCAAATATTTTTGCTGACTTGATTCATTGATGAGAAACGATTGCATTGAAATGTTGCCGAGCAATTTGCACGCAACGTGTCTCGTTGCAGGCTCGACACTTGCGCCTGTACAGCCAGGAAGTGGTGGAGCTCGGTCACGGCGTCTGCTTCCTGCTGCTGCTGCCGGCCGCCGACGACGTCTGCTCGGCCCCCGGCCAGTCCAACCCTTACACGCCGCTCTCGGGCTTTCTGCACCTGCCGCTGCAGATGTTTGAGCTCGGTAATAAAAAACATCGGTGACTGGGGGGCTCAAATCAAGAATACAATTTAGTTCTGTGTCTTAGTTTGCTGGGTCTTCCTGTGCAGCTCACTACTGCCTGGCACATTGTGGTAGAAAGTGGTACTACACGCTCAACTCCACTGTAGACTGTTAAAAAAAAAAAAAAGAAAATGCATGCTTGAAAATCTGCAATGATGACATTCTCGTGTGACTTGAATTTGTCTTTCTTCAGTGCACTTCTGCGCCTACAAGGAGAAGTTCATCAGTTTGTACTGCCGCCTGTCGTCCGTGCTGGATCTGGACGCCCTCATCACGCAGCAGGCGCTGCGGGAGGCCATCACGGACGGCGAGGTGGCCGGCGCCAAGCACAGACATCAGCTCATACTCGACTACATCCAGGTAAGCGCCGTGACGTTTGTGTTGCCAACGTTCTTTTTAACTCGGTCTGGCGTGACGAGCGCAAGCCGCCAAAGTGAACAATGGCCCATTTTCATCACAAACTTGTCAGTCTGTCAAAAAATTGTCGAGCGAAGGCAGCGAAGAAGAGAAATGTTCCCTAATGTCGTCGTGTGAAAAAAAATCTAATCAAATTCTTCAGTCGGCTGTCGGGAGCGCCGCCGCCGTTAATGCACACCGACGCCAAAACTGCAAGTGTGTGCTCCCTTGGCAGCCGTCCGTGCACTGAGTGTGTGTGTGTGTGTGTATCCATCTCCCTGTAATGTTTAAGTCTGGGAAATATATGCCCCAACCACAAATTGCCAAGAAGGGGGGGGTCACACAGTGTGTGTGTGTGAGTATCATTTTGTCATGTGTGCAAATGTTAACCAAAAATTCGGAGACAAAAATAACATGTTGAATTTAGCAACACGTGTGCGCGCTCGACGTTTGCTACCAAATTTGAAGTGAGCTTCAGGTTGTCAGGAGTTGTTTTTTTTTTTTCAAAATCTGTACTTTTTCACGTGGACTGCAGCAGCTGGACGAAACTCGTCGGGACCTCCGCTGGCTGACGGACGCGCTGCAGTACGCCCGCTACAAGAACCCCCGCGGCGGCGTTCCCGTCACCTGCCTGGTGGACGCCGGCGCCCCGGAAAGCGACGGCGACCCGCACAAAACGGACTCCACCTCCTCCGCCATGGACTACCTGCCTTCGCCTTCGCCCGAACTGTGCAGGACGAAGGCCATCAGTGGTGAGCGCCACCGTCGTCGTCATCATCAGCATCAGCAGCAGCCGTGATCATTCCCGCACCCGCCGCTGTGCTCAGACTCGCCGCTGGGCTCGGACGAGGACGCGTCGTCGGAGGTCTTCCTGCCCACCGACAGCGACTACGACTCCAGCGACGCGCTGAGCCCCCGCGAGCTGGACCTGCCCTACTCGCCCCCCCAGGACTTGTCCCAGCAGGCCGTGCACTCGCTGGGGGGGAGCGCCCCCGACGTGCTGCAGATCCACGAGCTCAAGTCAGTGTCGCTCGCTTTCACGTGGTGCTGCTTGCATGTCAACGCCGTTCCGAAATTGTTTGTAAAAAAAAAAAAGAAGAAATCTTTCCGGCCTCTTCATTCTATCAATGCTTCGTGGGCCAGATTCTTTGCGGCGGGCGTAGTTTTCTCATCCTTAAATGACCGGAACCCGCGTGACTATTTTTACTTTTGTCTCTCCACCCGTGTGTCGGCCTGACCATGTGGCAAATGTCATCTTCCGTCGTGCAGGTACAGCACCCCGCCTGTGAAGGACGTCCCGCTGTCGACGGTCCCGAAGGCAAAAGACGGCGCGCCGTCCAAAGACGTTGCCGCCTTCCCGTCGACTCTGCCTCGCTCGCCCTCCCTCCCCCGGCCCCTCCCCACGTCGCCGTCCCCCCGCTTCGCCGGCGACCTCCCGCTGTCCTTGCCGCTCTGCCCGGCGCTGTGCCACACCACCAAGACGCTGGAGGGCCTCTCGCAGCAGCTGAGGACGGTCCCCAACCCCCCCTCCAAGCGCAAGCTGCTCTCCCGGAGCCACCGGGGCCAATATTTCAGCGGGCCGCAGCGCTGGCTGAGGGGACACAGCGGGGAAAGCCTCGCGGGCTCCTTATCCGAGGGCGTCTACACCAAGCAGCGCGACCCGGACTTCCCGCCGCCGCCGCCGCAGGGCGCCACCTACGTGAGCCGCACCGACTGCGTCCTGGAGAGCCGCAAGGCGCGCCCCCGAGAGCAGAGACCCCACGTGCGAAGGATCTTCGCGGACGCCGGCATGGAGGCGGCGGCGGCGGCACAGGACGAAGGGCGGGAGCCGGACGGGGCGGCCGGACAGGACGTCGACTCGGACGACCAAACCAACGCTCAAGTGTCGGAGATTCTCAGCAGCACGCTGTAGACCCCCGAAGCCGTCGCACGCGTCCGCACGTGCATGGCCGCTTTTAAGCGAGCGCTGTTCCGTCTTCATGAAATCACGTTTGCCAATCAGAAGCTCCAAACATCGACATCACATGACTTGGTCGCCTCCCGGCGTGAAGGTACTTTTTTTTTTTTTTTCTCAAATCATTCCAAAATGAGTTTTCGCAGCCGTTGGATCGATAGATTTTGTGTGGACCAAAAGTCAACAGGCCATTTTTTTTTTTTTTCTTTTCTCAAGTGTCAGTGTGGCCATTTTAGGCGTAGCGCCCCCTCATGGCGATATCTGCTACTGTCCCGTTTCTCACTTGCTGTTGATGAGCATGCGAGGTCGCACTGTTCGAAAAGAAGCTCGTCTTGTCGCGTAGCCACTTCGGCCCAAAGCAGAAGCACTCTGGTGTCGGGTGTGCGCAAATGTGATCCGAGTTGGACCCGCCCACCTCCCAAAGTCCTGACGCGGCGGGACGTCAAGACATTTGCGCGCGTCGAGCGCCAATCGGACGTGATGATGGAAAACCAAAGTTGCTGGTTCAACTTGACCAAGCCTCGGACCTCCTCCCGGCGTCGACTGTTACTCGCATGATCTCCAATGCAAGCGGGAACTCAACTGGAACTTTTCACATTGTCCACCAAAACGAGACAAAAAAAGAAAAAAATGTGGTCAGTGGTGTGAATCTGGACGGGACCTGGTCTACTTGAAGTGACGGTTTTCTGACCATGCCGCAATTTGGGAAATACTTCCAATTGGAAACTTTTCATGGGAATGAAACTGCAAAAACGTGAATGTTGGTTTTTTTTTTCCGAGGCAGACGTCCATGCCAAACAAATGGCTCGACTTGCCCACATGCGAGTGAAGTTCAGAAGCAGAAAGTCTCAGCAACCCTTTCAAAATGTTAGGAAAAAATAACGGCCTCCCTTCTTCTTCTTCATCTGCGTGACGTGCGCCCTCACAACCAACAACGAGGCGCTCTAAAGCTGCCGTGCCAGCGCTCCAAAAGTCCAACTTTTGGAAAAGTTTTTAGCCTCTCCTTCATCTTCTGGCCGTTTCTGCACGACTTGCATGCACTCCTTGCCAACAACGAGGCGCTCTGATGAGAAGGATTATTTTCTGGGTGTCGTTTTGCAATTGCGCCACATCGTCACCGCTGCAAACCCAACAAATCTGTGAAATGACTTTGCAGGCTCCATTTTGTTTGATTCCCATGGCAAGTTTCCAACGTTGAAATTTCCCAGATTTTCATGAGCGCTGCGTATTTTTCGACTCGCTTTTGTGCTTGGCATGACGTGTTGTGCTCCAACTGGCATGCGCGTGTCGCCTCAGGACGTTTGTTTGCGTTTGCGTTGTTGTTGTCTTACCTGCTCGTCACTTCCTGTTGGTTCCTTCGCACGTTGCTGACGCTTTGTTTTGCTTTTTGGGACACACTCTTTGTTTTTGTTTTTATTTATGTTCCGAGGAGCACGGATTGTTCACGTCGCCTTTTTTTTTTTTTCTCTTCTCACAATTTTTAACGTGTGCACCTTGTGGAATAAAAGCTGATGGAACTTGTGACGGTGACGAGTCAACAAATGCACGCAGACGCGCTCGGAATTTGCCGGCCGCTCGCTGAATTTGGGATTCAGACGCCGCGTCGTCTTCGTCTCGTCTTGATTTATTCCCAAAACATTCCGTGGGCCGCTGTCACCTTTTGCGGTTGCGGCGAGGAAACTCTCGGTGCGAGCGGCGGCGGCGGCGGCTTGCGGAATGTCAGGGCCCGCTTAACGACTAACGTTGCGCAAGGCCAAGCTATTTGTTGCTAAAAGTTGCTAAATGTCACGTCTCATCTGGCCTGGACAAGCTAAGATGCATTTCCAAGCTCGCTTGTAATATTTGTTTTTGAAAAGTTAAGTAAGCGTCCCCCCCCCCCCCCCCACACAAACACACATTTTCAAAGTTGCTAGATCTAGCTTTGTTGGCGTGGAGGGCCGAGCCGCGGTGTCGGCGGACGTCGTGCACGTGGGTGCGAAGTGGACGGAATGAGCTCCTAAAAAACAACTTTAATATTTCACAAGCGATGTGAAGTGAAGCAAAAAAAAAAAAAAAGCCCTTCATCCATTTTGCGTCGATGACGGGGCCTCTTGGGAAAGGCGAGTTTTGCAACCTTTGAATCTTTGGCGAGGTCGAGGCCACGCGAAAAAATGTCTCCGCATCCTTTCAAATCAAGTCGAACGCATTCCTTCACTCCTTTTGGATCTTGAAGGCGAAACTTTGCGAGGATTTGCTCATGCCACTTTGTTGACGGCCAGTTGAAACGTACCCACAAATGTTTGTTTGTTTTCCTTGAAGTCATTTGGACATTTTGTCCTCACGGAACCGGAGTTTGTGGCGCGTTTGGCTCTCCATCTAGCGCGACTTGTTAACAGACACACACGACATGAAAACATAAAAACACATTGGTGTGTTCCCCCTGGTTCTGTCCCCCGCCCCGAGTCAAAGTGGAAGTTTTCTTATCTGAGCATCGCCTCAGCGCTTCGGACAAATTTCCGCAATCCGGCGGCGCCGCTCGCAAAATGACCGAAACGCTTCCATTCACGGCGGCGGAATGTTCCGTGACCTCCGCCAAGGAAGTCTTGTTTTTGTTGAGTGAGTCCAAACGTGAAAACATCGCATTTGGGTGGAGAGTGACAAAGTGGGAGAAGCAAAACCAGACGCGCTCGGCCGCTTCGCCTTCCGCGTCCGCCTGCGAAATTTTCTGCTGCTCCGCAACTTGGATGCGACACAAGAAAGCGAGCGCCTTCGTGCAACAAGCCAACAACGCTGGCACCGCGCACGTGCACGTGCACATGCAACACCAGCGCTGGCCCGACTACTGGTTCTCACATTCTGTCCTAAGTCAAGGTACATGCTGGTACCACTGATTTATTTTTACTTAAAAAAAAAGTACAGACTGAAACGACAAATATATTTTATATCATTTCTATTTGGAATTTTATGCAAATTGCCGTTTCGATCTACGGGGGAAAAAGCTGCTCTGCGCATAAAATAGTTGACTTCTTTTCGTTGTGTGTGTTGGTCGTTGTGTGCGCGTGTTTGTGTTTGTGCGTCATGTTTATGTTGCTTGTAAAAAGGAAATTTGTATTTTTTCTTCCATGCGTGTTATTACGTGCGTGTTTTTTGTTAGTCACGTACGCGTGCGCGTGTCTGGGTTGGTCCAGCATCCTAATGACGTCACGTCCCATGCAGCCCAGTCCAGTGGTGAATGATATTTGGGTGCACGCACGCAGCTCGGTCGTCAGTCGAGCGCAAGGAAGAAAAAGAAAAGTCCAAGGAGGGGTCCACCACAAGCAGAATCCGAACCTCGCCGAGACATGACGCGGCCCACGAGTCGTGACGTGACGTGAGGCGAGGCGGCCCAAACAACTCGACAGATTTGGGAGATGGCTCCCCGTGCGCATCCGCGACTTCCCTCCCTGCTGGTCTTGACGCTCCTTCTGGCTTGGGCCTCGTGCCAGCACTACCTGCTGCTAAGGCCGGTTCCGAGCGACCACCTTCCGCTGGTGGAGCTCAAGGAGGACCCGGACCCACAGCTGGACCCCCGCGACAAGGACTTGAACGAGACGGAGCTTCGAAGCGCGCTCGGCGCACACTTTGACGCGCACTTCATGTCCGTGCAGCCCCCGCAGGAGCAGGAGGGGGCCGCGGACGTCGCGCACTCGGAACCCCTTGCGCGCCTTCTCCTGCCCAAGCACATCGGCGCCCTGGACTTGGAGGCGCAGCAGGGCAAGAAGTCGAAGGCGAGCAAGAAGCTCCGTCGGCGGCTGCAGATGTGGTTGTGGTCGTTCGCCGCGTGCCCGGTGCGCCACGCGTGGAGCGACCTGGGCGTCCGCTTCTGGCCGCGCTACGTCAAGGCGGGCCGCTGCGCCAACAAGCGCTCGTGCTCGGTGCCCGAAGGCATGCGCTGCGCCCCCGCCAAGGCCAAGCGCTTGACGCTGCTCCGCTGGCGCTGCGTGCGGAGGAAGGCGGCCCTCAGGTGCGCCTGGATCCCGGTCCAGTACCCGATCGTGTCCGAGTGCAAGTGCTCGTGCGCCAACTGACCGACTGACAAGGGGCTGGCATGCTTTCGCGGCCTGGCGCATAGTTGTTAGATTTGACCGTTTACATGTTTTGCTCCTACATGACGATGCTATTTGGTCGCCCACCTATGGCACTTCCCATTTTGTGTTAGCATTAAGCAAAGCAGATTACGAAGAGCTAAATTTGGAATACACAATTTCAAGTGGGAGTGGCCAGAACGCTTTTCTTGTTTTAATCTGCAGAACTTCTGTTTGTTAAGAACGCGGTTCACTGCTGCTAAACAGTACTCATAGCTTCAATGTTTCTTCGTAAGTCAAAGCCTTGTATTGCGAAAACTCAAAATTGGGTCACTTGTATCTCAAGGCACCACTGTAAATATTCCCTAGCTTCTTACTATATGTAGGAATATTTATATGAAGAAAAAAAGAGGCTCAAAAACGAACACCAGGCCTTGTTTGGTATTTTGCTGAGTTCCTGCGATTACATTTTCTAAAGGACTTGTTTGTTTGGAATTGCGGAATTCTGTTGTCACTCGTTCTTTTTACTCAAACCTGAAGCTATTATGTACCAGTGCTCTTAATGTGTGTGTGTGTGTGTTTGTTTGTTCGTTCTCATCTTTCTGTCGTCATTTCGGAAGATGTCAACGTCCTCCTCCCCCCCCCCCCCCTCCCCTTCGTTACGGTTCAATTTCACTTCCTTTCATTGGGCCAATTTCTTTCGGAGTAAATATCCTGGTCACGCGCCCCTGCACCAAGATGCCACAAGGTGGCGCCAGAGCGGTGTTTACTAGACGGCGCTTTGTTGCCATCTTGTGGCGTCTCGAAAGGAGCAAATAAGTGAGCCGATTGTAAAATTCTGCAAATTGATGATTTATCTACTAATCGTGCGTGTGCGTGTGGCAACAGCGAACTACAGTGTTGCGTGCGTGTTTACTCATTCCAGCGCTGTGAGCGCGCCTTTTGCTTGTTTGCTCAAATTTCTTTGGGGAAAATTCCACCTCTGCAGCAACAACGGCACGAGCTCACGTAGTTAATATGATTGGATTTTTTTAAATATCAGTTAGGTGTTTTTTTTTTTTTTTACTTAATCCATCATGGATCAAGAGTTCATGTTAAAATCATTTCAAATCGTTTGTAGGCATCAATGAATCCGTTTTTTGTCTACGCTCGCTAATGAAAGCTCGACAGCGCCACCTGCTGTAGCGGCAGGTGAACACCATCAAGTCGTCTCCACTAGGTGATTTTATTTTGAAATGTTGAAAAATGAGGCACACGGTTGAGGTGGATAGAAAGATATTTACAGTATAAATTAAACGATCCTTTGTGTGTGTGGAATACTGCTGAGGAAACAATTAAATAACATTCAGAGCACCTTTGGTCCAAAACACACACACAAAAAAAAACAACAAACAGTCAAATGTCCAAATCGCAGATCACGAGTTGTGTCTTCGTAATGTTGTGGACCTGAACCTGAGGCACTGGCGACTTCCTACTTTCCTGTTTTGTCAATTTGAACAGGAAATGACAACAGCAACAACAAAAAGTGTCCAGCTGGAGGATTTGGCGTGACATTGGCGCGGTTCACGCTGCCCAGCGGGCAAATTGGCACATCGGAGGCGGAACGGTCGAGCCAGGCTGACATTTGACAGTCCCTCAATTAGATGATGACATGCTAATTAGCACACCTGTGAGAGCGATATCTTCACTCGGCCCTCGCGACTTCTCGCATTTAATTAAATGCGTGGCGACGATCGCTTGCGTGTGGAAAACTTCCAACGACCATCCCGCATAGCTACTTTACATTTTGCTGGCAGTTCCGCCCTCATACACCGCCGACGTTCCGCTTCCGATGAAGCTGACCAATTTGCGGCTAAACTGAGCCATCCGCCATCCCGCGCGGCGGCGGCCGTGGCGGACGGCGCCAGAGTGGCTAGTGGTTGCGCGCGTTAAAGAAGCCCACGCTGGTGGGTGACTCCTTGACAGTGACGGTAATGAAGTTGGCAGTGACATCGGTGACAGAAACGTGTTCCAGAAGGTTTCTCGTGGGCCGCCAGTCCGTCTCGGCGTCCAACTCGGTAGCGTCCAAGCTAGGCCGACCGTCGCTAGGATACGAAGCGGCGTCCCGCTCCCATTCACCGCTGCTGCTGTCGTCCGAGTCGCCGGTGCTGAGCTCGTTAAGCCCGCGGCCGGACTTGCGCTCGTCCGGCCGCCCGCCGCCCGACGTGTCCTTCCTGGCCTTCTCGGCGGCGCCCCCTGCAGGCACGACCGGACGCTGCCCACCGGGAGTGACGCACGAGTCTCGAATGACGACTAGGCTGCCGCTCCGCGAGCTGGAGCGCACCGCCGCGCCGCTGTTGCCCTGATGGCCGGCCAGCGGCGTCTTGGTCACACTGTGGTGGTTGAGCGCCCGCAGGCCGAGCGTCTGATTGGTCGGCCGCTGCGAGGACGACGACTGCGCTTTGACGAGCGCTCGCTTGTGTTGGAGCAAAGCCGCGTGGCCGCTGTGGCTATCCTGCCTCCTCAGCGGCGGCACGGGGCGTTGCGCCGTCAGCTGGCCGCCCCCGAAGACAGCTCTCATAGGGGGCGGAGTCCCTTTGAGGGCGTCGCCACGGCCGCTGCCGCCGGGCCCCGACATGGAGCGTTTGAGCTCGCCGTGCGACGTCTTCCTTTGCGGCGAGCCGCCAGCTTTGCTGAGCGAGTGCGACGATTCGGGCGCGGGGCGGTTCCAAGCGCAGCCCCCTTTGGATGCGGCCGACACCTGGGAGAAAACCGAGCTCTGTGCAGCGCCGTGGAGGTCTCTGGCACTCCGGCTAAGTCCCGTGTAGGTGAAGCTCGCCGGCTGCAGCGGCTTCTTAATCCCCGGCCGGGACTCCACCCTGGGAAAGCACAACAAAGCTTTTTAAAGGTACGTATCGACAGCAATTCATCCTTTGTCTTCATGATTCTGAATATATTGACGCCATTAAGTAGGAAATCACATTTTGGAGCTATTAACCGCACTTGTTTGTTTACATTCAAACGTGAACTGCAGCCAAGGCGAGTGACATTGTGCACGCCGTATAAACGGTTTCGTACTTTCCATACTTGCGTAGGAAGGCCGGCAGCATCTGGTGGTGGCTCGGGACCGAGGGCAAAGGCGGCGTCCTGCTTTTGGCGTGCCTCAAAGCGCCCACGTCGGCGTGAAGCGCCTTCCGCCCGCGCTTCTTGCGATGAGGCTCGGCCTTGGCGGGGAGAATCTGAGGCCTCCTTTGGGGGGCGGGGAGCAGCCGGGGGCCCGCCACTGTGGCTGTCCCCGCCCCCGTGGCCATCGCCGCCCCCTTGGCTTTCTTGCGCTCACGCTCCTCCTCGTCGTCTTCCTCGGACGATGACGCCGCCGACGAAGACACGCCGGAGAACGACGACGAGGATAAGCGGCTGTCCTTTGCGGCGGCTGGAACTGGAAGCTGAAGGTGGGCAGCGAGCAACAAAGATCAGAAAATACAATTTGTCAAAAAAAAAAAAAGCAAACCAAATAAAAACAAGGTATACATTTTAACGCATAAAAATAGTAGGAATTAAGTACAAATGTAATAAATATCCAAATAAAATACGAAAATATGAGCAATAAAAGAGATTTCCAAACAATGGTATGATCTCGAGTTTTAAATGACACAAAGACAAGATTTTCTTTTTCTTTTTTTTCCCTCGGCTTTTGAGAAGAAAATGAATAGAAATTACCGGAAACTTGCGCGGTCGTCCTCTCGGCCGCTTTCCTTTCGTCTGGAACAAAAGTTCTCGCTCTTGTTCCCTAAAATGACCGAAATGAATCAACGTCTCAATTCGCATGTCGTGTTGTTATTACAATCCAATTAGTCACAACACAAACCTTTTGTGAAAGGCCGCAAGTAACCTCGGGTCCAAAATGTTCTCCTCGGGCTCCCAACTGTTGTGCCTAAAAGCACAAGATCACAACACACGTGAGGAACCGCATCCGTCCAAATGTTACGCCT
This sequence comes from Idiotropiscis lumnitzeri, assembly GCF_059441095.1. Taxonomy (NCBI): domain Eukaryota; kingdom Metazoa; phylum Chordata; class Actinopteri; order Syngnathiformes; family Syngnathidae; genus Idiotropiscis; species Idiotropiscis lumnitzeri. Next base: position 12,684,003 of record NC_142410.1, on the reverse strand, counting down.
CGAACTTGGCCGAGGTTTTCATTTCTTATTCATTTTTTATACTATCACGGGCACACTATTTGCTATATTGCTCAAGTTGAAATAAGTTGCAAGATGCCGGTGATGAGCGTCCTACCCTGCACACTCAGGTTGACATATTTGCACACGTCTACTTTATTTGCTACCGAATTACAATTACAATTCGATGACAATGTGTATTTTGTTGCCTTGTTCTTTGACTCTTGTCAATAAAGTTGAATCTCATTGAACAGCCTCCGATGCGTAACAAGCTTGTTATAACAACAAAACAGCACAATACACAGCAAAATAGCAAAACAAAAATAGAGAATAAGACAGTGCCCACATGAAAACGTCACATTTGCTCACATTTTTTCTTATTAGGATTGATTCGATGTGACTTGTTGTTTTAGAAGAGGAAGAATAACCTAATTGAAAATAAAACCAATTCAAATGAGCTCTTCTGAAAACAAGCAACAAAAAGCAGATAAACGAGTACAAAAAGCGGCAGCTTTTTTTTTGCCTGTAGAGCTCGCTGAGACAAAAAGAAGGCAGCACCTCGCACAACGGCAACCAGAAGCGAGAGAAAAAGCAGCAACAATGCCCATGTTTTGCTCTTTTTCTTTTTCTTCTTCTTGTTTTGTCATTTTGTCGGCTGGCCGTTTTCCAGCCTTGCGAGCTCGCCATGCGTGCGCGTGCCTGCGCGTCCACGGGTGCATGTGTGTGCGTGCGTGCTCGATTAGCCTCTGCGGCTAGCCGAGAGAGGCTAGCTACTTACTTGGACGACCACCCTCTCCACTTGACAAGATACTCGAACTTGCCCTGCAAAAGAGCACAAAGGCGATCTTATAGGAGCTTCCTGGAGGGCCGCTGCCCCCCTCCCGGTCCGCCTTGGGGCTCACTCACCTTCCTCGGCCGCTTGCTGAGGATGCATTCGGCATCAAATACCTGGCCCACTGTCACCCCCTCCATTGCTCACACCAGCAGGACGGCCGGGAAACACACGCGCCTTTTTGGGCGCGCGCGGCCACCGTAGGCGCTTGGCGCTGGTTCGCGTCAATGCTTAATTGGCTTCCAAATTACAAAAGTAGATTGAAATGTTTGGTTATGGAGCGTTTTTCAATTTGGCACTTTTCTAAAACACAGGCAAAAACGTGCCACTATTGTGTTGTAATTAAATGCTAATAACTTATAAAACAAAAACGCAGATACTTATGTGAGAGTGTCTTCCGTTACTTCATTTCTCGCTGTGAATTCGCTCAAGAATATTACAAATGAGATGCTTTTGCATCAGTTGTTTCAGAATTATTGCAAAAAGTGAAATATAATATTGACTGTACAACTGGTGCAAATGGAGATGTGGATGGGCTGTCACTTGTATAGCGCTTTTCTTCCTACGGAATAATTGTATAAACACTGGTAAGTATATATGCACGCGTTAAAAAATGTTCAGTCGGTCTCGCCGGGCTTTTTTAGTTAATTAATAATTATAAAAAAAACTGTCACAAAATATGAAATGGATCATATGTGAGATTTATTGTTTTATCCAAAGCCGAACTTTTATATTCTCGCAGAATTTTCTTCAAAACAACCAAGAAATAATTTTTATTTTTTCATACAGAATCCAGGCATCGCAAATAGAAAATACAGTGCTTATTTTCACGTTTAAGTGCTCGATAATCGTACCCGGTTTTGTCGCTAATAAACTTTGTTTACCGTTTGGGGAACGTTTGTTTGATTTTTGTTCGCTACCGGACCCGGAAGATTTTAAGTGTTGCACGCCGCTTCATTGTGTAATGTGTCATCTTCAAACATGTCCACTTGTCTTTTTCTCCTCTTCCAGTGAATGACAAAGTGCAGAAAATGATCGGGCGACGCCTTTGTTATATGACTTAAGCGTTTTTTCTGTCATTTAATTCACTTGAGTTTTTTCCCCCTTCGTGCCAACTAGCAATCGGACGAGCTGCACTGTGGACACTTGCAGGTCAGACTTGTCCTCATTTGAACACTTTGCAATGTTATTATTATTTTTTAAACAAATTAAATAGGTTTTAATCCAGTTAAATTGCAGATATTTGCCATGATATCCGAGAGACGTCAAAATAAAAATGCATCGATAATTACGCCATCCTGAACTTTGACTGATGTATTCAAACAATTTGGGCATGGTCAGTGTTTTTTTTCCCCTCAATTTTATTTATTTATTTATTTTTTTATATACATCACGTCTCCTGACCGTAAACAGCGCCCAGTCCAATGTTGGTCAAGATTTGCCCTTGAGACCATTTCAAGGTGTGCGTTGCCTCATCCCGAACGAGGAAATAACAAATGGAGGATTGAATATTAATAATAATAATAATAATTGGTGAGTGTTGCAGTGTTGTGCACAATGCAAATGATTATGGGTCCATTATTGTAGCAAAAGCATTTCCAAATGTGTATTTCAATCACACATTTGCAGATTCATGTGACACATTTGTGACTGTGGTTACGAATACGTGTGGATTGAAATACTCAAATGGTTTTCCTCCAATAATGTCCCCATAGGTGATGCACTTGCTGCCATGTTGCTGTCGCCGCTCGTCCGCCAGTCGCTGGGCGGCCTCAGAGCCTCGATCTTCCCGCCTCCGAGATGCCTTAGGGCTCTTCACTGCGACGTCAAGAGGCCGTTGCACTTCCTGTGGCGGAGGATCGCCCTGGGCCCGCACTTTCAGATCCGAGGGCTCAAGAGCAGCAGAAGGCGTCCGAGCCTCGAGGAGCAGCGCAAGACTCGCAACAGGACGGTGTTGACGTACGTAGCGGCCGCCGGCGTGGCCATGGTGGGCCTGTCCTACGCCGCCGTGCCGCTCTACAGGCTCTACTGCCAGGTGAGTGTGTGTGTGTGCGTGTGTGTTAAGCGACGTCCGAGATGACGACACTGAATGTGTGTCCCTCAAAATTGGGAAGGGCCTCCTATATCATAAAACGCGGTGGTGTTTGTGACGCGGGCTTTTCTTCCCCGCCAGGCGACGGGACTCGGCGGCACGGCGGTGGCCGGTCACGACTCGGACGTGGTGGCCGCCATGCAACCCGTCAAGGAGCGCATCATCAAAGTCACCTTCAACGCAGACACGCACGCCAGCATGCAGTGGAACTTCAGACCTCAGCAGACGGAGATCTTCGTAAGACGCTCGCTCGCACGCTTGATCTCGTGGTTGTCGCCGCTTTTGCCAAACGGTGACGGCTTGCGGTGCAGGTGGTCCCCGGGGAGACGGCGCTGGCCTTCTACAGGGCCAAGAACCCCACCGACAAGCCCATCATCGGCATCTCCACCTACAACGTGGTGCCCTTCGACGCGGGGCAGTACTTCAACAAGATCCAGGTGGGCCGCGCTCGGGATGCCTTTGAGTTTTCTCTCGGACCCGTGGGCCCGATAAGCAAAAAAGAAAATATTTATGCAAATGTTTCAATGAACTCTTTAGTATTTTTTTGTTTTTCAAGTCATATTTTATAGGCTACCTTATTCTTCAGAAGGAATCCGGTAAACAATGATGTCATGGGATAATTGAATAAAGTAAAATAGTTTCTTATCAGACAAGACTTATTTAATGACCTCAAACAATTCAAATGCACTTCTTAAGGGCATTTGTCAGTTTTATTCATGTTTGGCATTTCAATTTCTTTATTTCTAATATTTTGGCTTTGCTTGAGCATGTGTCTGCTGCCAGCTCAACATTTCCAATGACCACAAGTCCTCAATTGCCCACGATGGCTAAATTAAGGTGGCAAATCCAAAAGGTCGTCGCGTAACCAGCGCCCCCTCGACGCTGGCGTGCGTGCCGGTGCGTCTCCTCCTCCTCCCGTTGTGTTTGCTCAGTGCTTCTGCTTCGAGGAGCAGCGTCTGAACCCTCACGAGGAGGTGGACATGCCCGTCTTCTTCTACATCGACCCCGAGTTTGACGCCGACCCCGGGATGGCTCGCGTGGACACCATCACGCTGTCCTACACCTTCTTCGAGGCCAAGGAGGGTCACGAGCTGCCGTTGCCGGGTTACGGCTACAAGTGAGCGCACTCGCGCCGACGCGTTTGAGCTGCGACTCTGCGATTGCGTCGCCTTGGATCACTGGACTTCAGAAAGCCTTCGCAAACCAGGATGCGACGACGCAAGATGAAGAACTTTGAAGGCTTGATTTGAATTCACCTCGCTGTCCATTTGTCATTTGGTGAAATGTTTTAAAGACTCAACTCAATAAATTCAGATCAATTAAAGCTGCTCAGTTTTATCATCCAATTGCAGTTTTAGGTTCTGGCTCAAACTAATTTCACCCTTCGGGAGAAAAAGCTCTAAAGAAACCTTTTCAAAAGCGATTTGCCTTTGTCTGTCCATTTTAGATTTGAGATTTTTTTGTCAAATTTAAATGACAGCATCTGTTCGTCATATTTGTAAAAGGTCGGAGAAATTTGGTCCTTGGTCTCCACATTTCGAACGGAAGCAAGAGTCATCCGTTCTAAAATGATTTTGACACTGAGCACAAGGTGGCGCCAACGAGCACATTAATCGACAGGCGCCAAACTCGGGTCCTCAAAGGCCGCTTTGCTGCCCATTTTCGATGTTTCCCTCCTTCAATACACCCGATTCAAAGATCAGGCTCCCGTCGAGATTGCTGATGAGCTGATCATTTCACTTCGCCGTGTCGGAACTCGCCTTGAGGACCCGAGTTTGACACCTTTGCGGGAACTCAATGAACCTGAATCGACGGGATGTGACGATTCAAATTTCTGTTCATGTTTTGTTGAAGAAGAAAAACGACGTCGTCGCCGCCCGACTTCAGTGCAGGTGTGGTGTTCCATTTTGGTCTGAAGCTCAATGAGAGTCAAAAAGGTCAACCATTGATTCAGCCGACACAACGCGATTTAATGATGCATGAAAATGCGGGACAGGAAAGTCCAGCACAACTTGTTGATGATCGGGCAAAAAAAAAAAAAAAAAGGCGAAGAGTACAAAGGCGGTGAGACAGTCGATGAACTTCCTCACCGGAGAGACTTGAAGTCAGCAAAAACGAAGGTAAACTCTGAATCCCCACAACATACACACACAATTGTGGCCATCGACAACACGGTAATTATTGACTTTGTTGTTCTCACGTGTGATCCTTTTAGACATGGCCGCCTGTTACTTGTTGTTGATCCTCATCAGCGTCTCGTCGGCCGCCGATGAATACTACACTTCCATCGGTGAGTTTGAAAAATGATCATTTATATTTTTATTTTTATTGTTAATCCTCTCCTGTTTTTGTGTCACGTGCTCGTGTGCATATTTGTTGTCCAACGTGTGATTTCACATCAGCACGAGCGTGTGATTCAAGCTAGCACTGTGGTGCCCAACTTGCGGGCTGCGGCCCGGTACGAGTCCGTGGGTCGCACAGATGAAAGAAAGAAAAACTTGAAGTACTTGTGATTTGTTTGAGAATGAAGGCTAAAAAATATTTTCTTTTGAATAGGAACCAACTTCTCTTTGTTACATCGGACTCTTGACACTTGTCAAGATGCTAATTGTCTCAGTCAGATTACGCTAATATTAAACTCACAAGATAGCAAAATGAGTAGTACAAAGCCCGCTCTCCACAATATGCGGCGATCATGACGTGCGCGTGTGCCACCAGGTCACATGACGGAGCTGCTGTACACGGAGAAGGACCTGTTGACCTCGCTGGAGGATTACATCCAAGCGGAGGAGAACAAACTGGAGACGGTCAAAAGGTTGGAGAGCGCCGTCGCGTCAACACGTTGACATCTGGCCCACGGAGCAGATAATGACGAGCGCGTGCGTGTGCTCAGCTGGGCCGAGAAACTGGCCAACCTGTCGGCGTTAGCCATCCAGGACCCCGAAGGCTTCCTGGGCCACCCCGTGAACGCCTTTAAACTTCTGAAGAGGATGAACCGAGAGTGGCGCGACCTGGAGAGCCTGGTGCGCAGCAACGTGTCCGACGGTGAAAAGGCGGCCGCCAATGTCCTCCGGTCTTAAGCGTGGCTCCAAAAAGAGTGAGTTTGGACGCCGCCGCTCTTGTCTTTCAGCTTTCGTGTCCAACGTGACCTCCAGGAGGGAGCAACTCCCCAACGAGGGCGACCAGACGGGCGTGGCCGAAGCCCTCCTGAGGCTGCAGGACACGTACGAGCTGGACACCGACACCCTCGCCAAAGGGGAGCTGCCAGGTGAGCGGGCCCACCGTGTCGGACGTCACCTGGACGCCTTTCTTGACGGGATCGGCGAAGACAATTTTTATCAATAAGGCCGGAACGTTACCAAGATTGCGGCCGGAGGGCAGGGGACTGACCGGCCAAAAAGGGTCAAGTGCCCGGCTCTGGTCCTTATCTATTGTGACTAGTTGGGGGCGGGGCTTACAGTGGGACAGGCACTGCACTAGACCACAAATGATGTGAATTAACGTGAATAAGCCGGGGAGAGTGGGATCGGTTAAAAAGAAACGGCAAAAAAGCAGGAATTGCTGTGAAAAACTCGGGATAGTCTCCAGATAAGATCCTCAAATGTGTGGATTTGGGAGCAATGGATCGTATGAGCGACCATCTTAGCACATGAAGTCAGACTCAAAAAGTCCTGATCCAGTGCCGGCCCCCCAAAACAGGAAGCTCTCGCTTTAGCGGCGGCCTGACGGCGGACGACTGCTACGACCTGGGTCTGGTGGCCTACAACGAAGGCGACTTCTACTTTTGCGAGCTGTGGATGTCTCAGGCCCTCAGGCAGATGCAGCAGGGCGAGACGCCCGCAAGCGTGAATGCCGTCATCCTCCTGGACTACCAAAGTTTCGCCCGCTACAAGCAAGGAGATCTGAAAGGCGCCTTGGAGTCCACCAAGCGGCTGCTGGAGATCGGTGAGTCCAGCCAATGGAACGCCTGCAAAGCCTGACCTTTTGGATCCCCCCCAACTCAAAATGCTCCTTGTCATTCCCGAGTGACGTGTGTCAGCTTCATTGCGACTTTTTTTTTACGTTCGCCACTTGGGCCGAGATCGTCGTCCTCGTGGAGGGCTTTGAACTTTTCGTTGGCTCCTGTCGAGTCCGACGTTTTTTTTTTTGTGCCCTTTTTTTTTAGAGCCGGAAAACGAACGCGGCATAGCGTATGTCAGGTACTTTGAGTACGAACTGGCGAAACCGAAGACGGGCCAGGAGACGCCGCCGGCACCCAGGAGGCTTCACGCCGGCTACGACGCGACTGCGTACAAGCGGCTGTGTCGCGGCGACTGCGTCGAGTTGGTGAGGAGACGGCGCCAAACCGCCGCGACGGAAAGCTGTACTCTTTCGGCTCATCTTTCTCACAGACGCCGCGGAGACGCAGCCGCCTTTTCTGCCGTTACCATGACAACCACGGCCATCCCAGCCTCCTGATTGGCCCGGTGAAGGAGGAAGACCTGTGGGACGTTCCGCGCATCGTCCGCTATTACGAGGTGGCGTCGGACAAGGACGTGGAAATCATCAAAAAGTTGGCCAAACCCAAAGTTAGTCTGCTGTGCTTTTTTTTGGTCCAAAAGAACAACATGTTGAGTGAAAAGTTCTCTCTCTCTCTCTCTCTCTCTCTCGTCGGCTGAGCTAGCTTTCGCGCTCCAAAGTGAGCAACGACACAGACAACTCAAGTGTGAAATCTCGAGTCAGAATCTCCGAAAAGTAAGAATGACTGAGTGGACACAACTGCTGACATGCGTGTGTGTGTGTGTGTGTGTGTGTTGTGGTGACTCACTTTTATTTTCTGTTCCATTTACTCGAGTCATTGCACTCAACACTACCACAACATCGAAAGGCGCTCCTCAGCTCATTAAAGATAATTTTTGCAGCAAAATTTGAAAAAAAAAATGTTTCAGGAGTTGAGTAAAATCTAAAGTTTTTTTTTCACTGGCGCTTATTGACTCGTACTCCAGTAATTACTTGAAGGACTTTGAAATTTTTTTTTTTTTCTAATATCTTGGCCGACCCTTTTGCTCGACTTCAGCATGGCAGTTTGACGGCACAACTTGTCCCTCTTCTTCCTCCTCAGCTGCTGGCTTGGCAACAACGAGTACTCGGTGGTGAACAAGGTGATCCAAAGAGTCGGTTACGTCACCGGCCTCGACACGTCCACCGCAGAATCCATGCAGGTCGAGTTCTTCTCACCTTCCACGTAAAAAATAAAAATTAAATAAATAAAAAATGTCTCAACTTTGTTTGTTTGTGCAGGTGGCCAATTACGGTGTGGGAGGACAGTATGAACCACACATCGATTTTCAAGGGGTAAATCTGCACTGTGACGCATACAAAACACAATCTACGGAATGATTGCATCTACTTGATGACTGAAGCTTCGACAGCCATTAAAGTTTAGAACGAACGGCTTTTGCTTCGTCTAAAACATTGTGTCGTGTTTTCGCAGAGTGATATCGCCACACCTTTCGCATATTTGGGAACAGGAAACCGAATCGCCACCTGGCTGCTTTATGTCAGTGACGAACACTTGTCTTCACTTTTTTGTGAAGGAAAAGCTTCACAAGCCGTCACCTTTTGTGCTTGCAGTTAAGCCACGTGCCGGCAGGGGGCGCCACCGTCTTCCCCAGAGCGGGCGCTGTTTCCTGGCCTGTCAAGGTTTGCGCTTCATCTTTTTCCAGACAGGATCCAAAGGAGTGAAGGCTTTCCGGCTCTTTGAATGATTTTATTATTTTATTATTATTTATTTTTTTGCATCTGTGCAGGGCTCGGCCGTCTTTTGGTACAATCTTCACCCCAACGGCGACGGAGACCATCAAACCCAACACGCCGCCTGTCCCGTCCTGTTTGGGAGCAAATGGGGTCAGTTTGGAGACTTCGTTTTTCTTTTTACGCTTTTTGATGCCACATCAGAGAAAAAAGTTCAGTCACATTTAAGTTTCACGTTTCAACGTTCAAATGTTTTCAGATGAAACATTTCACGATAAAGAAAACATTCAAACTTGATCATTTATCCCATTTGAATGTAACGTGATCTTGAACTATTTTTTCCCAAGCGTGACCGCAATATGCATCCGTCGTAATTGCTATCCTATATATTCCTCCAATCTAGCGAGGACGGTGTCGGGAATGATTTGAGAATAGTTGAGGTCTTTTGCAAGGACTTTTTGTGTTGGTGAAAAATGTTCCCGTTTTGTGTTTGGTCAGTGGCGAACACGTGGCTGCACGAGAGAGGTCAGGAGTTCAGGAGGCCCTGCGCCTCGCTAAGTCCGGCCGAGCTCGGCTTAACTTCAGACCCGACTCATTGGAATGACTTGTAGCCGTGTTGCCATGACGACCATCATCCGCCGCCTTTTGATAAAGCACCACCAGCCCATGTTCAACGTCACCTCTTCAAACGTGGCCATCGGAATGAGAATTCCAAGGGCGCTGACATCAAACTGTAACTTTTGCCATTGACACACTCCCGATGGACTCTTTGGAGACAACTTTTCCTCATTTTGGGCATGGCGGCGTGCTTACTTGCGCTCGCTAGGCTGACTCGGAGGGGCTGTCAGCTGCAGTGATGTCAAGCTACCATGAATGACGTCTTAGCTTTCAAAATGTTGCTGAAGTGATCAAAGCGTCTGGATGGGATTTCCTGAGCCATTTGCAGTTTTACAGTGTAAGCGGGGCCGTGTGAGATGTTCTTCTCAAATTTGTTTCTAGAACACAAACTCAACCACAACTTGAACAAAGTGCTGGACGGAAAGAAGGAATGAAATGAAACAGAAAGCCTTTATTTGTCAGGATTTGTATTGGCGTTTGGCGCGCTTAGCGGGTGGCAATGCAAGATGGCCGCCAATGGCTTCACTTCTTGCTAACCGTCGCCTATTCTTTGTTGCTTGGTGAGATTGCCAAATTGTTGTCTTGTTTGTTTTCGCGTCTAACTGGGAAACATGATCAAATAAAAAGCTGAGTGCACATGATTCATTCCGTCCTTCAACGACATGAAGCAAATTGTTTGTTTCAATGCAATTGCCACGAAGCTTTGCTGCAATGTGATTTTTTATTGTTAGCGCGCGTTTCCTCCCGTAAAGTTTGAGTTTCGTTTCCTCAAGTGACAGCTCAACGACAGCGGCATCGGGACGCACGTTGTGGTCAATTAGGACCTCGTCTTGGTCACGTGTGTCTGTGCTACTTGCTTTTCTGTCCCAAACACCAAACTTGGTCTTGAAGAAGGGGAAGGGAATTGTTCCACTTAAAACATCACCGGGACAACTCCTCTCTTTAAAAACAAAACAAAAAAAAACAAACACCGTCCCGTCTCTGATGTTGGCTCCTGCTTGTCTTTTTTTTTTTTTTTCCACGCGGTCATATGAGGCAATATCAGACCTAGCGTGAGCGCACATACTCTGACACACCTGCCACCTAGTGGTGATTGGGGATATTACAACTTGAAAGTACAGCCGCCACCTGTACGTTTGCATTTTGGCACCCAGAGGTTTGCAAATCCACAGATTTGTTTCTCTTTTAAATTGTACCAGAGCTTTCCAGGATTTGGGGGGGATAGCAAAAGGAAGAAAAAAAAGGAAATGTTTGAAAACAAACCAAGAAAAAAAAAAAATGGGTGGTGAAAATTGATCAAAGGGACACTCAGTAAAATTTGTGTTTGTGTTCTGTTGAAGAAGAAAAACGACGCCGTCGCCGCCCTACTTCAGTGTAGGTGTGGTGTTCCATTTGGGTCAGGCGCTTTGTGCCAAATTTCAACGCTAGTCTAAAAGGTCAACCGTTGATTCAGCCGACACGAACAAACGCGATTTAATGATGCGTGGAAATGTGGGACAGGTAACTCCAGCACAACTTGTTCTTGGACTTTACAAGCTACAAGATAATCGGCCATAAACAATAAGCCGAAGATTGCTAAAGTGGTGAGACAGACGATTCCTCCCAGAAGTGACTTGAAGTCGGCGATAAAGAAGGTAAACACACACACACACACACACACACACACACACACGCACACACACATTTGAATTTGCCGTAGCTTGTGCCTTGTCCGTCCGTTTGACGGGAACGAAGCGGGCGCGTTGCGTTGCCTTTGCATATTTTTGGAGTGAAATCCATTTTCACTCTGCAAATGTTGCTGCTGTTGTTGTTGAGCAACGAGATAATTCGGGCCAATTGTATCTCGTTGTTGCCAGGAACTCTTCGTTGGGCCCGACACCTCGTTGAAGGTGCTTCCTGTAGCTGGGCTGCTGCTGTTGTTTGGGAAACGCTTTAAACGCTTTAAAGGACTCGGTAGAATGTCGCACAACTCGCGGGCCTTTTGTCCAACTTTGCTTGGACGCTTGTGTTGCGACTCACATGTCGGCAGCTCGACTCCACGGCCTTTCGCTCAGCCGCGGTCTTCTGAGTGGACGTGTTGATTTCAAATAAGCTCCGTGAAGAAAGAAATTCACACCAGAGTTCAAGAAAGCCGTGTTGGATTTGTGACGCTTTGCCAGTTGCCACACAAACATCGAAGTTAAAATCGGAGAACGTAATCTGTTCGTTGAATCGGTTTTATTATGGCAGTTCCTGTCGCTTGTTCTTTTTTTTTGGGGGGGGGGGAGTCAGGCTGTGATTTGTTGATGTTTTTGATTTGTTTTTTTTCCCCCAAAATTTCAAGACTTTTTGATTGCCCTTGCAGCTCCACGCAGTTCGTTCACATTTTTCTTCTTTCATTTTTTCCACTCTGTATTTTTTTTTATTCCTTTTGGGAATCTTGCTGATGGCAGCAGCAAATGGTTTGAGGTGGCGTTCGCTCACTCGCCGTGCAAGATTCCTGCGTGGCGGTTGAAAGTGGATGAACTGGAATTCCTTTCCAAGCTGAAAAAGCGCCGATGATGAGCTTCACACCCAGCAACATTTGCGGGTTGACTCCCAATTTTCGGCAGCTCACTGATGAGAAAAATGCGCAGCCGGGGAGGGAAAGGTCTAAATTTAAAAGTTTACAAAAGTGTGCACACCCTCTGGATACTGGGGGTGTGGCTGCACGTCGGCCGTATAAATCAATCACCATCAAAGTCTTGTAATTAATCCCAAGTAAAGCTCAGGTGTTCTTGTGGGCTTTAAGAACATTTCCTTTGAAAAGAAAAAGGTAAAAAAAAAAAGAAGAAGCAAATGCAGTAATTATTGACTTTGTTGTTCTCACGTGTGATCCTTTTAGACATGGCCGCCTGTTACTTGTTGTTGATCCTCATCAGCGTCTCGTCGGCCGCCGATGAATACTACACTTCCATCGGTGAGTTTGAAAAATGATCATTTATATTTTTATTTTTATTGTTAATCCTCTTCTGTTTTTGTGTCACGTGCTCGTGTGCATATTTGTTGTCCAACGTGTGATTTCACATCAGCGCTGGCGCGTTATTGCAAATACGATTGATCAGCCTCATGTGAAGATTTTTTTTTTATTTTATTTTTTTTAGCGGCTTTAGACTAATTCTACTGCGGGCTGCAGTTGTTTATGTAACATGGGTCCACGATTGCGTCCGTGCTCCATGCATGCTGTTGATTTTTTGTGATGCTCTCTCTTTCATGTCTTGCAGCAACTAAATGCAATTACAAAACCCTTTTGGGGGAGGCAATCATTATTGGTGGAGGTTTTGCTCTCCGTGGCGATGCTTAGTTGCTCCCCCCACCCTCAATTTGGGGAGGGGTAACCCCAAAAGTGCTTGTCCTAGTTTGGCCTTTTATTGGGACATGAATGAGTTGGAAACAATGCAACTGGAGAGAGCAAGTTTGACAAACGTATCCTGAAAGTTGAATAAGCGATCATGACGTGCGCGTGTGCCACCAGGTCACATGACGGAGCTGCTGTACACAGAGAAGGACCTGTTGACCTCGCTGGAGGATTACATCCAAGCGGAGGAGAACAAACTGGAGACGGTCAAAAGGTTGGAGAGCGCCGTCGCGTCAACACGTTGACATCTGGCCCACGGAGCAGATAATGACGAGCGCGTGCGTGTGCGCGTGCGCGTGCGCGTGCGTGTGCTCAGCTGGGCCGAGAAACTGGCCAACCTGTCGGCGTTAGCCATCCAGGACCCCGAAGGCTTCCTGGGCCACCCCGTGAACGCCTTTAAACTTCTGAAGAGGATGAACCGAGAGTGGCGCGACCTGGAGAGCCTGGTGCGCAGCAACGTGTCCGACGGTGAAAAGGCGGCCGCCAATGTCCTCCGGTCTTAAGCGTGGCTCCAAAAAGAGTGAGTTTGGACGCCGCCGCTCTTGTCTTTCAGCTTTCGTGTCCAACGTGACCTCCAGGAGGGAGCAACTCCCCAACGAGGGCGACCAGACGGGCGTGGCCGAAGCCCTCCTGAGGCTGCAGGACACGTACGAGCTGGACACCGACACCCTCGCCAAAGGGGAGCTGCCAGGTGAGCGGGCCCACCGTGTCGGACGTCACCTGGACGCCTTTCTTGACGGGATCGGCGAAGACAATTTTTATCAATAAGGCCGGAACGTTACCAAGATTGCGGCCGGAGGGCAGGGGACTGACCGGCCAAAAAGGGTCAAGTGCCCGGCTCTGGTCCTTATCTATTGTGACTAGTTGGGGGCGGGGCTTACAGTGGGACAGGCACTGCACTAGACCACAAATGATGTGAATTAACGTGAATAAGCCGGGGAGAGTGGGATCGGTTCAAAAGAAACGGCAAAAAAGCAGGAATTGCTGTGAAAAACTCGGGATAGTCTCCAGATAAAATCCTCAAATGTGTGGATTTGGGAGCAATGGATCGTATGAGCGACCATCTTAGCACATGAAGTCAGACTCAAAAAGTCCTGATCCAGTGCCGGCCCCCCAAAACAGGAAGCTCTCGCTTTAGCGGCGGCCTGACGGCGGACGACTGCTACGACCTGGGTCTGGTGGCCTACAACGAAGGCGACTTCTACTTTTGCGAGCTGTGGATGTCTCAGGCCCTCAGGCAGATGCAGCAGGGCGAGACGCCCGCAAGCGTGAATGCCGTCATCCTCCTGGACTACCAAAGTTTCGCCCGCTACAAGCAAGGAGATCTGAAAGGCGCCTTGGAGTCCACCAAGCGGCTGCTGGAGATCGGTGAGTCCAGCCAATGGAACGCCTGCAAAGCCTGACCTTTTGGATCCCCCCCAACTCAAAATGCTCCTTGTCATTCCCGAGTGACGTGTGTCAGCTTCATTGCGACTTTTTTTTTACGTTCGCCACTTGGGCCGAGATCGTCGTCCTCGTGGAGGGCTTTGAACTTTTCGTTGGCTCCTGTCGAGTCCGACGTTTTTTTTTTTGTGCCCTTTTTTTTTAGAGCCGGAAAACGAACGCGGCATAGCGTATGTCAGGTACTTTGAGTACGAACTGGCGAAACCGAAGACGGGCCAGGAGACGCCGCCGGCACCCAGGAGGCTTCACGCCGGCTACGACGCGACTGCGTACAAGCGGCTGTGTCGCGGCGACTGCGTCGAGTTGGTGAGGAGACGGCGCCAAACCGCCGCGACGGAAAGCTGTACTCTTTCGGCTCATCTTTCTCACAGACGCCGCGGAGACGCAGCCGCCTTTTCTGCCGTTACCATGACAACCACGGCCATCCCAGCCTCCTGATTGGCCCGGTGAAGGAGGAAGACCTGTGGGACGTTCCGCGCATCGTCCGCTATTACGAGGTGGCGTCGGACAAGGACGTGGAAATCATCAAAAAGTTGGCCAAACCCAAAGTTAGTCTGCTGTGCTTTTTTTTGGTCCAAAAGAACAACATGTTGAGTGAAAAGTTCTCTCTCTCTCGTCGGCTGAGCTAGCTTTCGCGCTCCAAAGTGAGAAACAACACAGACAACTCAAACTTTGCATCTCGAGTCAGAATCTCCCAAAAGTAAGAATGAGCGATTGGACACAACTGCTGACGTGCGTGTGTGTGTTTGTGGCAACATGCTACATTTACTTTCTGTTGAGTATTTGTACTGTAATTTTTATTGAACATAAAACACCAACTTGATTGTGCTGCTCTTAAAGTTCATTTCAGGTCATTTTTTGTAGGTGAATTTGCCTTCATTTCTACTCCAATAATTACTTGGAGGACATTTTTTTTTAACTTGACCAACCTTTTTGCTCGACTTCAGCATGGCAGTTTGACGGCACAACTTGTTCCTCTTCTTCCTCCTCAGCTGCTGGCTTGGCAACAACGAGTACTCGGTGGTGAACAAGGTGATCCAAAGAGTCGGTTACGTCACCGGCCTCGACACGTCCACCGCAGAATCCATGCAGGTCGAGTTCTTCTCACCCTCAACGTAAAAAACAAACAAACAAAAAACGCTCAACTGAGAGTGTTCAACTTTGTTTGTTTGTGCAGGTGGCCAACTATGGCGTGGGAGGACAGTATGAACCGCACATCGACTTTCAAGGGGTGAATATTAAATGTGACACAAACTGAAAAGAAAGCTTGGACAAAGTTTCCATTTCAAGGGGCATTTTAAACCCTTAATATTCTTCCATCTAACATTTGTTGTTTCCACAGAAAGATGTCGCGAAGCCTTACGCATCTTTGGGAACAGGAAACCGAATCGCCACCTGGCTGCTTTATGTCAGTGACGAACACTTGTCTTCACTTTTTTGTGAAGGAAAAGCTTCACAAGCCGTCACCTTTTGTGCTTGCAGTTAAGCCACGTGCCGGCAGGGGGCGCCACCGTCTTCCCCAGAGCGGGCGCTGTTTCCTGGCCTGTCAAGGTTTGCGCTTCATCTTTTTCCAGACAGGATCCAAAGGAGTGAAGGCTTTCCGGCTCTTTGAATGATTTTATTATTTTATTATTATTTATTTTTTTTGCATCTGTGCAGGGCTCGGCCGTCTTTTGGTACAATCTTCACCCCAACGGCGACGGAGACCATCAAACCCAACACGCCGCCTGTCCCGTCCTGTTTGGGAGCAAATGGGGTCAGTTTGGAGACTTCGTTTTTCTTTTTACGCTTTTTGATGCCACATCAGAGAAAAAAGTTCAGTCACATTTAAGTTTCACGTTTCAACGTTCAAATGTTTTCAGATGAAACATTTCACGATAAAGAAAACATTCAAACTTGATCATTTATCCCATTTGAATGTAACGTGATCTTGAACTATTTTTTCCCAAGCGTGACCGCAATATGCATCCGTCGTAATTGCTATCCTATATATTCCTCCAATCTAGCGAGGACGGTGTCGGGAATGATTTGAGAATAGTTGAGGTCTTTTGCAAGGACTTTTTGTGTTGGTGAAAAATGTTCCCGTTTTGTGTTTGGTCAGTGGCGAACACGTGGCTGCACGAGAGAGGTCAGGAGTTCAGGAGGCCCTGCGCCTCGCTAAGTCCGGCCGAGCTCGGCTTAACTTCAGACCCGACTCATTGGAATGACTTGTAGCCGTGTTGCCATGACGACCATCATCCGCCGCCTTTTGAAAAAGCACCACCAGCCCATGTTCAACGTCACCTCTTCAAACGTGGCCATCGGAATGAGAATTCCAAGGGCGCTGACATCAAACTGTAACTTTTGCCATTGACACACTCCCGATGGACTCTTTGGAGACAACTTTTCCTCATTTTGGGCATGGCGGCGTGCTTACTTGCGCTCGCTAGGCTGACTCGGAGGGGCTGTCAGCTGCAGTGATGTCAAGCTACCATGAATGACGTCTTAGCTTTCAAAATGTTGCTGAAGTGATCAAAGCGTCTGGATGGGATTTCCTGAGCCATTTGCAGTTTTACAGTGTAAGCGGGGCCGTGTGAGATGTTCTTCTCAAATTTGTTTCTAGAACACAAACTCAACCACAACTTGAACAAAGTGCTGGACGGAAAGAAGGAATGAAATGAAACAGAAAGCCTTTATTTGTCAGGATTTGTATTGGCGTTTGGCGCGCTTAGCGGGTGGCAATGCAAGATGGCCGCCAATGGCTTCACTTCTTGCTAACCGTCCCCTATTCTTTGTTGCATGGTGAGATTGCCAAATTGTTGTTTAAATGCAATTGCCACGAAGCTTTGCTGCAATATGATTGTTATTATTGAATATTTTTTGTTGCTGGCACGTTTGGGGACATTTGTGAACAGCTCTTGTTTATTCCTTTTAAATTGCTTCATATGTTTTCTATAAAACATTGCTCAAGAATATTAAACGGCAATATTTCAAATCAAGTAATGTCGAGGTTGTTTCGGGTGTTGTCATCGATTCTTGTCAATATTTTTCACTTCCAGTCAATGTTTTCCATTATTCAATAATGACAGATCTCATCAGAATTTCTGCAGAAATTTTTTGGCCAATTAATTTAATCTAGTTTCTCCATGGAAGATATCAACAAAGTATGAAAAATTTCTCCTCCATTCTTTCTTCTCTTTTCAAACCACCCACCGACGTCCCTTCGCTCGAAACGTAACATTCGCGCCACTCACGCCGCGCCGCCCCGCACGCAACCGCCCGCGGGCGCGCGCGAACACCTTCAGCAACACTTCAGTCGCGCAGCCGGAAATGCTAGCAACGCTTTTGGTGCGAAGCTAGCGTAACACAGATTTGTCAATGTGTAGCTGGTAAGTAAAGTACAACGCGCAGGTAAACATTTCGTTCGTCTACGAATCCTCAATCTTGTTTTAGTGGGTGTCCTAATTCTGCGAAGGTTTTGTCGCCCCGCATCGACGTAAACTCTACAATTCATTGTGGAGATAAACAAAATAGCGGGAAAATGGCGACGTCTGGTGGAATTCGTGTGGCTGTGCCGAAGAAAATGTCTTTTCAATTGCTTCGTATTCGCCTCATTCGGTTCCAGCACTTTGTAATCCACAAAGTTGTGTCTTGTTGTATCTTGAATACGATAAGCAGCGAAATTACTAAATCTACATGTTTGATGACACTTTTCTTACACCGTGGCGCAAGTCGATGACGTAATAGGCACTATCCTAATTCGGCAATTGTCGACGCTTGAGAACAGTTTGTAGACTACGAGCACTTCTACAAGGTGCGTACTTTATTGAAGAACGCACGTGTAGGATCGGTATTGGGATTAGGTCTCATGGTGACCAGTCAAAAAGAAAATAAAAAAGCAGACCCAGGTTTTGTTCCATCTCAAGCTGCGCGCGCATCTTTGAATCACAACATCGACGACACCACCCACGTGCGGGAGAAGATCTGTGTTTTTGTTGTTTAAGTGTGGAGTTGTACTTTTTGAATGTTTTCAAACAATATCAACATGCCTAGCTGGCGTATGGATTGGTGTGGAAAGAGGTTCAATTTCGTCTCATTCTCGTTTCTAAGAGGAAGGGGAAAATTTCAGAAAGTCAGGAGGAGCTTGTGGCTGCAACATTTGCGGTGCTCGATTCATATCTGGTAAGTTATCATTTTGTTTATCTTGACATAATTGTCTTGAATTGTTGACTAAGTGATGAGGAACCCCAAACTATCCAGTGAAGCTATGTTATTGTTTTCAATTGTTTGGAATTTCCAGCCATATACAGGGGAAGTGTAGAAGCTACGTCAACACATCCTCAGCCTTTCGTTGTCAGCATGGATGGAAGATGGAGACCGTCAACCTCTCTCAACTGCACCAAAAATGTCCTGGTCAAATTGCCATTGACTGCCAAAAATGAAATTCCTGTCCTGATGTTCCACCAGTGGACGCACTCCCTGGATGCTTCAGGTTAGCGTTTAGTCAGTCGATAGTTTTGAATTTTCTGATGAAATTAAGTGTTAAAAAGCAAGTTTGACCTAAAATTTTATTTTTTAACAAAACTCCTTTTGAGAACAACGTCTCTAACTGCATGCTGCAGACAAGGCTTGCTTGTTTTTCCTGCTAATGTCTCCCCCAATTCGTACCGATTTATACATTTTCCAAACTAAAAATATTTACAAAGAAAATTCTTTCAATAATGCAGGAGTCAAAAATCAACAACGTGGCAACCATACATTTGCTTTATCATTTTTAAATATGGTGTTTGAATTCATAAATGCAAAGGCATTTGTATTTTTCTCTCTCAAATATAACATATTGACTGTATTTTGTTCTTTGAATGCGTCGCCAAATGATGAACGATGCCGCCGTCACAAAACACGGGCAGAACATACGTCGACGCTTTTGCACACACGTGCTTTCGTAAAAGTATAAAAACGTGGCAGCTCATGCTGAAACCGTGACGAGTAATGTTCTGGTCTGGCAATATGTCATTATTTGTGCATCGCTGTCATTCTTATTAAAGCCATCTATCTTATCGCGTGGCTGGCAAAACACGGACGTCTCGGCGCATTCGCCACGCACACGTGTCCTGCCGCTCACTCCGGAGAGCCACATGAATAATTGATCCAAAATGAATTGTAATAGCAGCCAAGGCTGCTGCTTCTTCTTTTTTCTTCTTCTTGTTGGATTGTCGCGCACATTCGGCCTTGCATAAATGAGCCACCTCTCTCCACGGGCACATTTGCATGGAAATCCTCTGCAACGGGGCGTTCAAAGCGAGCAATTAGGATTGGCGGCGGCGCCTCGTCTCCGGCTGCTCGGCTGTCACGTGAGACGGGTGCAGCTGATTGATATGGAGGAGCGTGGCCTTCCTCTTCAGGCCTGGTGGGTCGGGGATGGACAAAGTGCCGCCGCCGCCATCCTGCGGGTCTGGCTCTTCCTCTTGAGCAAGTGGCAAAAAGTGAGTTGGCATCACGGTCCTGCTGAAGCAGCACCTTTAAACATTATCCCGGGTCCCAATTTGTGGACACAGCCAGCCTTGTCCATCGTAGCCTCACCATGCTAGGCGGCTACGTGTTGGCGTTACATTTTTAGCAGATATTAGAAGGTGTCCCGGCAACAAAAGTCGGTTGTTGTGATTCTGGAACATGCGTTTGGTTCTTTGGGACGAAGGAACATTTTAATGAAAGCAACAAATATTACAGGACTGACATAATGCAACAAAGCGATTTCCTTTAAACGCACACACACTTAAACGCGTTCAACACCAATGTTTGCGTTCTTGTAACACCCGCCAGTGTTTTTGAGCCTCTGTGGCACTAGCGACAACAGGTGGCGCTTGTTCACCGGTGGAGCAGCTCTCACGTCTTCACGAATGTCGACTGCAAGCGAGGTGACACGTTTTCACTTCTTGCAACCCACACAGAGAAGCAATCTCATGGCTGCCTAAGTGTTAGCATGAGAGTTTTAAAAGTGAGACTCCAACACTGAACAGCATTTGCTGTTTTCGCGAAAAAGCAAGACTACAGCTGCGTTTAATTGGGGGGCGGTTCGGGTAAGATTTTGCAGCCATCTTCGAGCTAGCAGGACTCCTTTAGAGTGCCTCGTTTTTGCGCCGTGGAAAGCCTTGTGATGACTTCAGTCCCAGTAAAGTGCAAATAAATGTCTCCGAAATTTGACTTGAACGCTGAAGGCTCTGTTGTAGTCGACCTGCTCGTTGTCAGAAGAGCGCCTGGCCTCTGAGCCTCCGTGTGTTATTTTTTAACTGTGGGTGGCGCTTTCCCCTCACAGTGCTATCTTGCTACATGGCGTCAACCCCCAGCCTCTTCGCCCCCCCCCCCACCACCACACCTATTAGCATATTTATCATCAGCCTCACAGACTTCAAAGTCAGCGTTTGCACATTTAGGAGGAGGAGGAAGGGGGGGCGGTGTTCAGGAAACCGGCGCAGATTGCAAAGGTGCTCCCCGGGGATCAAGTATCAGTTTAGGTAGGGGGTGGGAAGAAGGAGCTGGCTTGCTTTATTTGCACTGCTGATGATGTCTTCTTGATATTTGCGAGGTGCCAAGCGCCATGTTGTCGTGTGAACGGGGGCCTCATTTGCATGTCGTCACTCACTAATGTGCTTAAAAGCTCGCATGGCCAAATGTTGGCCTTTTTCATGGATAAAAAATGAGTTTTGATTTTTTTCCAGATCAAAATGAAGACTCTTTGTGCTAAATGACATGCGATATCATTGTCAAACTGCAAATTACATTTTTTATTTTATCTCGTTCTTTATTTTTTTTACAACTTCCATTGTGGAGATGCTGTATATCAGTGGGGGGCCGCGGCAGGCCACACAGATGGGAAAAAAAAACTTGCAGTCTTCCGGTGTATTTATTTTTCGAGACCTAGAGAATAAATTACTTTGAAAAATTATCCAACTCTCCCCGTTACATCGGACTCCTGACACATGTCGATATGCTAATTGTTTCGTCTTATTATGCTAATATTAAACCCTCAAGATAGAAAAATGAGTACGACCACGTACCAAGCCCGCTCCGCACAATATTTGGCGAACGCCCCCCGTTGGCGGTCCACAAAACTTTGGGACTTTCTGCGCATGTTTAAATTTTTTTTCTTTCTACAAAATTACTGGCCTGGTATGCAAATGACTACATTTTCAGTTGTTTTTTGCTCTTCTGTGTAAATGATAATGAAATAATGACGCATTTTGCGCAACTTGGTATTACAGTAGTATAAAAGTTTAACTGTAAATTTGTAAAACACATGCGTGCCAAATATTATTCCAGTAAGCGATGAATTGCGATATTGTGGTCACCGCTGACAGGAAATGTTGTTGTAATGCTCGCTCAGGGCACTTTTTGTTTTGATCCCGCTAATGTGCACTGACACTTCCTGTGAACTACTAGCGTGTCAACGGCGTCCTTTCCCCTCTTCCAACACGCCCCCGCCTATTTGAAAAATTCATCCTCTTCTAATCACACCACTTGAATCATTACCGTGCCCCCCGCCCCTTTCCTCCCAATTAACATGGAGGACGTGTCTTCCTACAAGCGTATAATGCCACTGCGCGTCATGTGAAGCGGATGCTAATGAAGCTTGCACGCCAGAGCTTGAATATCAATGTCATCGCAGCCTCCCTGCCGGCGCTTGTTCGTCTTTGCCCGGCAAAGCGCATCTAGCGATGCTAGCTAGCGCTGTCACTTCTTCTCATGGCTGCAGAGCTCACAGGGCGGCACCTGCCTGCTGGCCACTGCCAAGGCAACGGCACATGAAATGGACGCAAGGCCGCTGACCTGGATTGGGAGAAGGACGCAAACAAGGACGCTTGCCACTTGGCTCTGGAAAACAAAAAGAATCATGACAATCAGGATGATAGTAAGAAGCATACAGACATGACAGAATTAATTTGTATATAATGCAAAAAAGTTCAAGTGCGTTTTGTGCGTCATGATGAATTCATTCCTCTCCATCTGGTGTGTGCCACCAGGGGGCAGTATAATACAGTCACATAGACACAAAGAAGATGTTCACATCCACTGCAAGTGACTCTGCTTTCCACTTCAGCAATATTAGTTGTTGTTTTTTTTATTTCGTGGAGGATAAAGAATATATTTCTGATTATGGATGTATTGTCAGTCTAAAAGTGTTGCCCCACCGCTTGTGTTCAAATATGCAAAGCTGAATGGATTATATCGCCGAGGTATCAATGCTAGTTTGTAAACGTTCCAAAAGAGGAGATTGCAATCTTTTGGCTTTAATGCATGCTGCTCTTTGTGTCTTAGAAGTCCATGCAAAGCCAAAAGGAATATGTTGTCAATTTCGCACACCACTTGATTGAACGACCCCCCCTCCCAAAAAAAATAAAAATAGACCAAGTATTTCAAATGAGGCTTCAAAATTGGAAAAATCTTTTTGTTCGTCTGCTCATCGTTCGTCTGTGTTTGAGGCATCAATGAAGCCAAAATGATTTGCTTCAACGTCACTGTTGCGCATAAAAGATGTCTCTCTGTAAGAAGCTTGTTTTCTGCATTATTTTTTTTTTGGGGCGTCCAGAATAAGCGAGTTGGGTGAAAACAGGAAAGGTAGACACTTTGCGTAGTCTTAAAAGACAAAAATGGAAGATCCGTTAGAATGCTGCCGCTTTCTCCGTCAGGACGACGTCGTTTTCATTCTTTTCACGTTTGTTCCAAAGATCTTCACTCGTGGACTGAATTTGGATGACAATGTGAAGATGCCAAGTGGACTCCGGCCGTACCACTCGGCTGTGTTGGCGTTGTGTGCGCATTGTCTGTCTGTCTTTCTGCCGGCCGGCCGGCATGCGGAGCGGCCTGGCAGCAAAAGGTGACATCTGGTGACTCGCGTGCTCACATGTGAATACCGCTCGCTCCGCTCCCCGCGTTTTGTGGGCAGCAGCTGCTCCGCAAAGGCCCAAATGAGACGGGAGGAGCGGGGGGGGCTCATTGGCCTGGAGGAGGCGGAGTCGCACGGATGGGGACGGAGGGGTGGCAGGTTGTAGTCACGGCAAAATCAATGGCTTGCTGTCTGATTCCTGTCCAGGAGGTGGGACGCGCGTCTCCTCGTGCACCCCCCCAACTGAAACCCCGCCACCTTCCATTTTCAGTCACTTCATCCTCGCCAATGTTTGAGCAGTGGTGCCAAGTAACTGAGTACAAATACTTACTTACTGTATTCAAGTAGTTGAGGAAAGTGCGACTACTTGTTTCTTTTTTTTTTTTTTCCACACAGTGGACTGACTCCAACGCAGTCGCCTCCGTCAATCGGTTGCCTTGGCGTCCCTTTGTTGATATTTTTGTTGGTGCCGTCCCGACGTCATTTTTACTCGCCATCCTCCGCTGGTGAACAAGCGAGCTCAGCACATCAACTCTTGGAGCGGGTGAATGCGGATGCAAACGTACGCATGAGTGTCCAACACACGCTTGCATGCTGGAGGACACTTGAGACCCACTTACAGACGTTGTGGCAGAATTTTATTTGCACTTGTTGTGAGTCGGCGAGCCACGGCAAAAGCATTTAGCGTCAAGACGGGGGCCGCCGCCGCCGCAGCCTTCTGGAGCTGGCGAGCCCTCGCTAATTCCCGGCCCGTTGTCAGCCAATCGCTATCCGGCTCAAGGGGACGAGTGGCGTCAGATAATAGATGCGCGATATGAAATCCAACCGCGTCAGAAACAGATCAAAGGGCCTCTCTGTGAAAAGTCCACTCTGCGTGAAAAAAATATGCCCGTCGCTATGGCAACGGGCTGAAGTCCCAAAGCGCAAAATCAACATGCTAGGCTAAAAGATGAGCTAATTGCTAGCTGGCGGACTCGGTTGGCTCGAGTTACTTCCAATTTGATGATGAGAAACGTCAACTGCCGATCCCGCAGACGTTGACGTCCCGAGTGAGACGGTTCTCGTCGTCCCAAAGGGGAAGCTCGCTCGCTACTCCAGACACAAGCTTGTCCTTTCAAGTTCCAAAAGATGAAAAGAAGGTTTTGCTTTGCCGCATGAGGCGTCTCGTCCCAACGAGTGTTTCGTTTTACACCCAATAAAAATGTGGGGCAAAACTTTGGTTATTAGAAGTTAGTAAGACGAAAATGAACTTGATTTGATGTTTGGCGAACATGGGCGAGCCAATGGATCATAATGCAAAAAGTTGAAGAAATATTTGTGGCTGCAACTTCCCACCTTGCGCTTCCTCTTTTTGGTGCAAAAATGTTCACTTGCACTTCCCGTCAAGTTGCGCTTTGCTTTTGACTCGGTCCAACTGACCGAGCGTCCACACGAGCAAATATGAAAAGAATCACGCCGCCACCATAACTCGGGTTGATGAATTCTTTTGAACGTTGTCACAAGAAATACATGAACTTTTTTCTGCAATTTGACTTTTTCTTGTCAACTGATGATTTTACTTGTTTGTTGGAACCGAAAATTCATCCCGTAATCGCAACTATAATTTTTTTCATATAATTGCTTTATTGTTAACTTCATATCAAGCAGTGAATCTTCAGAATATTTGTTTCTTGTAAAATCACGCCCGTGCTCAACCATTTGAAATTTGAGCCAAACAGTGCAGAAAGGTTTGAAAGAATTGACATTTCCTCGTTTTAAGGAGCCAGGAAGATTACGAAAATGTCACAGCACAGCTTGCATACTTGTGAGCAACTCTTCTTTCGTTCTTTTTTTTTTTTTTTCTTCGCTGCCGGTCTTATTAAATGTAACAACGGTGCGCTGGTAATCACGTGTTCACATTTCCAACAAGAGTAAATCACACACTGACAAACACACTTCTGCGTTGAGCGTAATTGACTTTCTTTCCACTCGGTGCCGTAATGGGCCTGGAAATGGCTTGTTAACCTCCTGTCAGCTAAAGCAGAAAAGAAAGAAAAACACATTTGTTCACGCTCAACACCAGGTTCAGAAACCTCGCCAGCGGCCTTTTATTATGCGGCACGCCGTGCGTTGGATCAAATGTTTGGAAAGTTCAAATCCAATTTAATACAGCAGAAAAATCACACACAAGCATTTCCGACCTGATTACGGTACGAGAAAGACGCACGTCCTCAATGAAGTTATCATGGCCCTTTTTGACATGCTAGTTAGCTTAATGCTAACACCAAATGAGAAAGGCCATAGACACGCTGGCGAAAGGCATCGATGCAGCTCTAAGCGACGGATATTTGAAGAGCATGTCGACTGACAATTTCACGACTCCCAGACGTGTATTCTTTTTCCTTTGCAAAGATCGAGAAATATTATTGAGGCGGACTAAGGCGCTGCGACCGTCTGTGGCAAGAACTTTTTCAATTCTAAATGGCCTATTTCTTGTTATTTTTTTATTGTATTTTTTTTTTCCTCATTGGAAGCACTTTCCAAAATATTTAGTCGCTTTTTTTTAAAGGAGGCTGGAACAGGTGAATGAACAAATGAAACTGGTCACATTTACATTTTTCCATGATTTTCTTATTCATTTAAAACATACTTTTTTTTGTGAATTTGTCTCTATTTGGATTGATTGTATCGCGTGAAAAATAAGGATCCTTTCTGTAATAATTGCTGAGTGTGGGTCGGCTTTGGGACGCGAAACGTTGACGGAGGACGCTTGGCGCACACGCGCCGGCTGAAATCAATGCTTCCTGTCACCTTTTAGCAGGACAAATGGCGTCTATTGTCCCGGGCCTTTCCCTCCCCCCTAACTTCAGACAGCTGGGCTAGACACACGGGCCAAAGCGGGGGGTGGGGGGGGCTCAAACACACACGTCTAGTCAACCACCCCCCCCCCCCCCACAATTCTCCTTCCATCCCTAATTTAAAGTCAATGACAGCAAAACAGGCTGGTTTGTAACTTTTGATTGGCTCGAAGGGGGTCACAAGGGGTCAATGTGCGTGCGTGTGCGACGGAGTCTTTTTGTAGTCGACAATCGTGTGCTGAACGTCAACTCGATGAATCGACGATATCAGTCATATTGGTATCATCCAACATATATTAAAGTGTGTAAAGTGATGAATTTGTTTTTTGGATCTCAACAAATGCGGTTGTTGAGTTGAGCCAACTTCTTGGGTTATATAAATAACTTACAATTACGACTTGAGATTTGTGGGCCAAATAAACCCATGTGGTAGTCGCTCGCTATTTGGGTTCCAGTGTTGTTTGTCCTTCCAAGTGTAAGCGTGCGAATACTTTATTTTATTTTTTTTTTCGTGGGTGTGATGCTGCTCGGCACAGTCATGGCTGCCTCTGCTGCTGATGCCTGAGCAGTGTGCTGCTCTCAAACATGTCTTTGTTATTCAGAGCTTTCCATCAGCGAGTGGCCACCCGCAAAACATGGAGGTGGGGGGGGGGGGGGGGGGGCATTTGAAGCACAGCCCAGGGAGGCGCTGAGTGTTGCAGCGAGGACACCTTGTCAAGCCCTACTAAAACACCAAATTAAAAAAAAATAATAATCAAATAAAATCAAATAAATTTATGGAAATGTGGCAACAACATAGATATAATCATTTCAAATTTGAAGGACATTTTCTGTCCTCCATATCAAATATGTTTTCAATCCGCTTTTTATAAGATACAATAGAACTTTATTGAAATGGTTTTGTTGATACAGTAATTCTTTCATTGCCATGTTTCACGGGAGTAATTAGACACTCAAGTTCTTGCACACAACCTGATTGCTCAAATCTGTTGGTGAATCTCAAGGAAGAGAATTCGACTCGCAGGCATGTGTTCTTTATCCTCTGTGAGGAACGTCTACTTTTACTGCAGCTTAAAAGCACGCAAAAATAGTTCAATTCTTTACATTCTAATCATGTAATTGCTTTTACAAATTCATTTTTGATACAAAAAAACACATTACAACAGTTTTTTTCGGGAATTTAAATGTGAAATGGTGATTTAAGATATGAGCGCTTTGAATTACAAACGTGTTAAACTCGTGTCTCGAGGCACCGTTGTTCCTCAATAAACAAAGAAAGAAACAAAAAAAAAAAAGAAAAGCAAAACCAAATCGGCTTGCTGCTCACCTCGAGCAGTCCAGTCCGTCTCCACCCTCGATTTCCTCCGCAGGCGCGCGCGCGTCACCATCGAGCACGAGCACGACGATGTCCGCGCCGGGTTTTGCGCTCCGCCGTGTTTTTTTTTTTTTTTCTTTTGCGCTCCAGTCGCAGAATAGCCGATGTAATTTGACACTTGAACTTACGGCGCTCCGCCGGAGTCTCTCCACTTTGCTCGCCGCTCACGTTGAGCCTTTGGCGGGGACTCAATTTCCAAAGCGAACAAGAGGCGACAATTGGCGAGGACTTTGTCCGCTTCCCTGCCGGTGAGTAGCCGCCAACTTAGCCGCCGCTCGCCGCAGCCGAGGCGGCCGCGAGGCTCGCTCGCGTCGCAGCTTTCTTTTTTTTTTTGTCTTGTTTTGTCCTCCCGACTTGCGTTCGGATCGTTTCCGACCTCCAACAAAAGGAGGCTGACCGGCACCGAGGTGGAAACGCGTCCGCGCTCGCCGTTCTCGCGGTTCTGGCGGCTCTCGCTTCCGCTGGCTTCCGCCGAGCTCCGCGGTGCTTGCTGCCCGAAGAGGGGAGCGTTTGTTCGGGTTCGCCGCGCTCGGTGCTCCGCGCTCCGGCGTGAAAGCTCGACCAGGGCTGGCTTGCTTGCAACCGGCGTGATTCATTTCCACGCCGCGGTGTGCAAATCAACTCGAGCGTGATGTTATTTGGCATTTGTTTTTTGAAAGCGGCGACCTTTTGTCTCGTTGTTGTGCTATTGAGCTGCTGCGTGCGTGCGTGCACGCTGCAGGATGACTGGAATCGACTCAACAGTGGTCACTGCAATGCGCGATTTCCACCCAAATGGAACGCTTCTTTCCCATTTTGGCAGCACATGCATGCATGCAGTGCAGAGTTGGTCGTGCATTGCCCTGTTGTCTCGATGCTTCATTTGAAGTTGATCGTGTCTAATGTTGCATCATCACTCGTGTTTTTCCTTTTCTGCACAAAAGCATCCACTGCCGGGCGAAGTGAGTGACTCGCAGACAATGACACTCATTTGGAGACATGTTTGCCTTGTTTTTGTTGTTGCGTGATGATGCAGCATCCAGAAAATTGCTGCTGCTACTACTGGGGGTGTTCTTCCTCTACGCTTGTTTACATTTGTGTCATGTCACCCTAAACGATCACCAACCCCCCCCCCAACATGGACTCTGATTAGTGCACCTGGCCCCCTTTGACTGGCAACAGTCAAACTTCCAGCGACTACATTAACATCATAAATAAGCAGTTTTGGGGCCCCACAGCAGGTTTTTGCGGGGCTCCTGAATAACCGACGGGGGGCCGGGCCCACCGAGCCCACCGGGCCTGACCTTGTTCCATTCAAGTCAAGCATGTGGAAACGCCAGCCAGCCAGCCGTGCGTGGCACAAAAGGCACATTGAGCCGCCGATGTGCAACGCAGCACGTGCGTCTGGCCCGCCACTATTTGTGAACTCCTTAACTTTCCGTCTGCGCCGCTTGAAAGTGTTAGCGTGGAGCATTGGCACGTCCCCAAATGTTGGACTCATCTTTCAACGCAATATTGTGTCCTCTGACAATAAAAATGGACCAAAAGAACCAGGAGGTGCGCTTCTTTCACCAGGAAAAAAAAAAAAAGGTTTCTACATTTTTCCGTTTTTTGGTAATCAGTTTGCTTGATCCCAAACTACCGCTTTGGGACCAAAAAGCGGAGAAGTCGAGCATGAAGCATGTCAGGCAGAACACGATTATTGATTTTCGGAGAAATCGCTTCGATTCGTACAAGCTGCTTGCCATTCGCTTCAGGAATTGGTCGTCTTGTGTCACAATCGCGAGTCCGTCACACACGTTTCATTCATGCCGTCGGTCTGGCAGGAAATTATGCAATGCAAATTAATGCTCACGGATTTTTGAAACCTTTTTGGACCAAACGATGACGATTTTTTTTCAGCTGGATCATCACAAATGTTTGCTCGTCCGGTAGCAAAAAAAGAATCGTTTTGAATCGACACAACTCTAATGGATGTCGTCGTTGATATTTGTCTATTTGTCACTTGAAAGTGGCGCTCAAACATTTTAAAACATTCAAACAAAAGATGTGATGCTGTCTTACATTTTAGCGCCGGAACATTCCAAACCCCTTTTTTTTTTTTTTTTTATGATTGATGGATGGTTTGGTTAAATGACCTCCTATTCTTTGGCGCCATTCATGAAACAGGTGGTTGCAAATCGACTTGAAGTGAGTGTGTGTGACTTTATCGTATCAAGATTTCACGGCTAAAATGTGAGCAGCGGAATAAATCCTTCCAGTCGGAGGCGAAAGTGAGTTTTTCTTTGCTTTTGATTTATCTCCTGACGTTGTGCATGTGTGAGTGCATGTGTGCGCTTTTGCAGTGATTTGCACCCCACCCCCCTTCCCTTTGCCCCCTCCCTCAGCTGATTTTTAAAAAAATTTTTTTTGGCTGTCGTCTTGACTATTGACAGTTGATATGAGTTTTCTATTTTGAAAACACAGCTCATGGAATGAGTATCCGCGGCGTGCGAGGTGCCGGGAATGTGACCAGACCGCCCAATCGTTTAATCAGGTTAGCGTGTGCAACCACTCGCTTTATATTTTGGGTTGTGTCGCTGATAGCAGTTGTTTATTTGTACTTGAAATGTACGCACAGTTTGTGCTCGTCTTGGCGACGGCCGTTTGGAGAAAGGGGGGGGAGAGAAAAAAAAAAACAAGACGCGTCTCTTTGAAGGTTTTCTTCTCAAGTGAAATTCAAATCAAGTCGTCCTTTTCTACATTGACGTCAATTTCATGTACTTGGATAGTAAATTCTTGATAGCGTTCCGGCCTCATTCCTGAAAATTGTCGGCTCCCTGGACGGCCAGTCACGTGATTCGTTGTCACTGGCGTGTGTTTTCATTTTCTAGTCGTGTGTTTGGCTGTTTGTCATGTTCAACAAACAGTGGAACAGGCATTGAAGTCGATATACAGCGTTTCGATGGAATAAAGCGCAATAGATTACGGGAAATTAATCAATGGCGGACTCGGCCAATAATTGCACGAAAATTGCTGAGCGCGCAAAATAAAGCGTCAAGAAATAGTTGAAAAGCGAATCATACAAAAAGTAAGACGTGATCACCGAAGCGCCACCGTCCTGGTGCGTCTGGCGTGGTGCTCGTAAACAGCCTTTCGATTGGCCATTACATCTGCGGCCGTGTGACCTCCTCCTGTCGTTGAAATCCAAATCTCCGAAAATGTCGTCGCAAACGGTCCCGAAGGTGGTCGCACCTCACCACCCCGCTCGGCGGACGACCTCGCGTTTGTTGCGTTTGACTTCAAAGAGGACACTTGCGCATGTTAGCGTTGGATTTCGCCTTAATCCCGCTGTTGACTCGCACGCTAAACCCCGAGTGTGTTATTTTTGCTCTTTTTAAGGAGCCCCTTTCAGCACATAATCTCACTTAATCTAATCTATCCCCCCGCTATAATAGAGCGCTGATGATGTGACTCCATAGAGGGGGAGCTTTAGCGCCGATCCATACCAAACAGACTAGCGTGCCGCTCGCCCTTTCGGCAAAGCTCTTGTGAAAATGCAAGTGACCTCTGCGCCCCCTTGTTAGTCCCGACAATGGAGCTGCCTGCTCGTACAGCTGCGCCGTGCTGGAGGCGAGCACAACACGCACACGCTTGTGATTAATTGTCGTGAGCACGGCCAACTTGCGCTTGTTGCTAGCGAGCATGTCCGGTGATGCGAAGGCTTGGTTTGCAACGGCGGCGTGAGCTTGGCACGGCCCGAGTCTTGATTGACGCTGCAAATGTGCTCACGTCAACCAAAGTGGACGCGTCTCAGTCCTCCTCGGTGTGTGGACATTTGGGAGCTTGGAATGTGAAACCTAATCTGAGGCGGAGGGGGCATAAAAAGGGGGGGGGGACATCTTGTTGCAGAGTGACCACTTGTGTTCGTTTACGACTCTTTCGTGATGGGGGCAGGGCACCCAGACGCCGTTCTTTTTTTTTTCTTTTCTTTTTTTTTTTTTCTTTTCTCTGATCTGCGTCGCCCATGTTTAAAAAAAAAAAAAAAAAAAAAAAAAAAGCTCGTCATCGCGACGGCTATTCGGCTGGACGAAGCTTCTGTGTGTTCAAAACACGTGACAAGCATGTTTACAGACGCATGGCAGCGGAGGGCCTCGCGAGAGACGCGAGGCAAGCTCCAAAACGGAGTTGTCCACCCGGAATCTTCCCAGCGCGTACATGTGGTCTGTTCACGCATCAATATTGACTCGGCACCAAATTTGTGCACGCGACTCCCCAGCCGTCCCTCTTGGGGATTTCGAGCACCCCGTTTGTGGGTTGGCAAATTGACCTCAACTTGTTTGAGCTGCCTCGTCCTCAGAGGAGCAAAGTCGCTCGCAAAATGGTCAGAAAAACACTCCGGAAAAAAACAAGTCCCGAAGGTGCGCCCGTTGAGCTCGAGATGCGACTTTGGGTGGGTAAATATTTAGAGAGCAAATATTTTGATACCAGCACGGATTACCGCAGACGGGAAAACACTTTTTTAATTTTTTTTTGTTTTCTGAATTTAAATGTCAGCATCTTGTGAGGCCGAATGCAGCGCATGTCATCGCAGTCGATGAAAAGAAACGGTCGCCACTTGAAATCACGTCCGTGTGACTTTTTGTTTTCACCCTCAGACAAAGTAACACTTTTGTTGGGTTGCTTCACTTTGCTGGTGGATGTTGAGCGTGTCAAAGCGCGCAACGCCTCATTTGCTTCACTCAGTATTCAAGCGCCCGATCTTGGCCGAGCGGCAGACGTCGTCCAACCTGCCGGCATGCCGGTCGCCACTTCCGCCTCCCCAAATCTTCTCGGCTCTCCAAAGCAGATCTTTTTCGGCAGACAAAATGACGACCCCCCCCTCCCTCCTCCTCCTCCTTCTTCCCCCTGCTGCTGGTTCACATTCAAAGGACGGGGAAGCCCGAGGCTATTCGTGGAATAGTTGGAGGGCTTGACACATGAGCACACCGACGGCTCACATTGACAACAAAACTATTTGAGGAATGTTGTTGAAAAAACCCCAATGTTTTGTGCGCCAACGTAGGGCTGGGCGATATGACCTAAAATCAATATCGCGATAAATTGGGCAATTTTACCTCGATAACGATAAATGCACGATAAATTCCCCCTGAGGACCAAAATCAAAATAAATGCAGAAAATGCATATTAACTGCTTTTTTTTATTGACCAACTGGTACACATTACTTTCAATGAAAAATAGAAGTACAAAAATCATTTGAATAAACATTCAAAATAGCTTGCTTTGCATGACTTGAACAATGTCACAAAGAACAGGAAAAAAAGGGTACCTCTCACAAAATCTTTTCCTGCAAATAGATTGTGCCGAGATGGTGTAATGCCATTTGCAAATGCTTAGATTTGTGTAAAGGTATCTTGTAAACAATATAAATAATGCCATGTGCAAAGGCACTAGTCGCCTGTAAACAAAATGCTAAATAAAATGAAAAAAAAAAAATCAATGGAATGCCAGTGCCAAACAAACGCGTGTGCTTCATCAGTAAAATGTGCCGTCTCGAGTACTCCGGTGCGCAGTCGCCACTTGTCGTCTATGTACTGCACATTTCAGGCTCAAACAGGGATGCATGTTGCGACTCGACCACAAGTCGGATGTGGATGCAAAATGCTCGACATGTCTCCGCTCCCGTCCCGATGTTGTCCATATCGGGAAGTGCTGTTTGCGGCAAATATTTTCGTACCTCTTGTCGGCTACGTTCCTGAGGCGTTTAAATCCTGTGCGCTCCACTGTAACTTCAGGAGCTCTATCTTTAGCTATGTGCTAGGCTATCGCGTCCACCACTGAGACGTTCTCTCGTATGGTTTCGCCTCCGTTAGTGGGCTGTTGTCACTTGTCCAACCTTGCTTCTCACTTTGAACTTTTAGCACAAGCTCCAAGTCAACAGCATGGTTGTGTTGTGGGTGGTGAAAAAGAAAAGGTTGGACGCGCTGTTTCAGGTGCTTACGACGCACTTTGTAGTTCATGTTCTTTTGCGCAAACATCGTCTTTATGGAACCCAAAACATTTCCAAACGACAGATGTCGAATTTCTTTTTGGGACAAGCGCGACAAGACCAATTTCAACTAACGTTACTTCGTCTTTAGCCGTGTCAGCCTCTTCTGAATTTGAATCGCCAGCTACGAACTCGTCTTGTTTACATTCTTCTACAGCGCCTGAGTCACGTGACTACATGCGCTGGAGCAGACTTAAAGAGGCATGAACATTGCCGCAGACAGAAAAGACTTTCCTTTTTCTTTTTTTTTTTTAGACACCGAATTTACCGACATGGGCAAAATGATGTCGGTCATTCTAATAAATTTCGGTAACGGTAAATTTTCGGTTAATCGCCCAGCCCTACGCCAACGTTTTGTTTGCGTCCTGTTCACATTTTGAGCCGTCCTTGCGCTCGCCATGTGGACCAACAAGTCGTGCGTCCGTCTTCAACTTGGATCACGTGACGCCAACGAAAGGAACTCTTTCGTCCTCGGCCGTGTCCGCAGATCTCGTTTTCAGTCACACTTTTACGAATTTTGCTTTCGTGGCAGTACGCCGTCATGGCAAAAATTGCATCGCTGCCTTCCACTTTCAAGTGGCGACATCTTTTTTCTCGTCGATTTGGATGTCCTGAAGATGATTTCACTTGAGTATCTCTGCCGTTGCGTCAATCTCAGACTCGTTTCCACTATTTTGCTTGCCGTGAAACAAACAAATCAATTTTACGGACGAGAATGAGGCCATTTCCTGGGTGTTTTTTTTTTTTCTGGTTCTTTTTTGTTGTTTTTGCTGCGCCAAGTCACAATTGTCTTGACGCAGTTTCTCAATGGAAAGCGGCTGAAAGATTGATAAGAGCGGACGGCGGCTTCTGCTGCTCACCCTTTGAAGGTCACTTGCCGTGTTTTAGTGTCACATGGAAAGGTGAGATTTCAGCAGTTTTTAAAAATGTTTAGAATTTTTATTGTCTTCCCCCTCATTCGTTCCACCAACCTCCCCAAAAAGAGTTGTCATTTGGATGCCGACGGGTTCGCGACGGCTTGGAAAATTTCCGGTTGAGTTGGGAAAAGTTTCCATCAAATGTTCATGGTTGGTTCTGCTGAGGAATTTGGGAAATTAATAATACAATAAAATTCAAAAACATGACATCGCACATCGTGACAAAAATGCTTCACAAAAGCAAACGACTGCGCTTCCATCATTTCCCCAAAGTCTTTTGCAAAGCTTTTCCAGCCATCAGATACGTTTTAATATCCGCAAATGAATCCACACAAATGGGTCCTTTGTGGCTTAGCAACAATAAAGCAAATTATTTTGAACACAGCAGGACGACCAAACTGAAGCCAACCTTTTTTTGACTGATTGTCTAAAAAAAAACAATCTTGAGGTGTCAAAATGCTGCTCAGATGGAAAGAGTCGAGGCGGCGTTTTTCAACACTTCTCAGACTGTTCAAGAGTTCGACACTTAAAACACACAACGAGAATAAGATCAATTGGTGAAAAAAAAGAAGGAAGAAGGCTCCTTGTGGAACACCTTGCGTCAAGCGCAAAATGCAAAAATTTCTCATCTGCACTGCGACTGCTGTGGAACTTTATTTATTTATTTTTTTTTAGTCAGGAGTCCACCGCCCTCCCGTCACATTCTTGCAGCTCGTCCCTCGTGTTGTCTCGCGTCCATCCCGTTTTGACAGCCGTGGCCATCGGAAGCACAATTGACGCGTGCCGTTATTGATGTGGCGGGAAGCGTCGTCGTCTGCACAATCGCAGTTTTTGAGATTCCATCAAGCTTGAGACAAGAAGGCTGCAGGACTGCCTTAAAAAAAAAAACAATAATATCGCAAGCGCCGTTGGCATGTAGGCTGAAGGCCATTTGAAAAAGTCCATGCACGAAATGTGCTTCGGTCATGCGTGAGTAGCAGCAAAAGGTAGCCCCCCCCCCCTTCGCCACCTTCCCTTGTGATGCTTCACATATTGGCCCTCGAAATGCCCCCCTCCAGCCATCAAGACCCCCCTCCCCTTCCTCTGGCACCAGCAGATTATGTTCATCTCAGCCTTTAATCATTTTCACTCCCAATAGTCATGTGCTGCCTTTTCCCGCCGCAGATTCCTCAAAGGACATAACCCCCTACCCCTCCCTCACGACATCTTTCTTTAGCTTCTTTCGTTCTTTCTTTTTTTTTTTTTAATATATCGCCACTTTTCTACTCACTTTGCTTTTGAGTTGGCAAAGTTTGGGAAACTAAACTAAACGCTCCCATTTGTAATCTGAGGTTGTTGTTTTTTTTTTTAATGTGTGATTTGTGTTCCTCTCAGAGCGCCGGGAGGGGGCGAAAAAAAAAAGAGTAGGAGGGCAGACAAGTGTCAGGGGTTTTTTATGACGGTATAACTTTTCGCAGGTTGCCGGCGAGCGCCGCAAAGTGCCAAACGATCCGTTTTTTGGTGCACGCGGCTGTCGAAAAGTGTCGTGTCGGTCGCTCATCTGAACCGAGAACGCCGACGTTGTCCAATTAAAAGATGCAACGTTGAATTGAGTCATCGATGACTAATGGATGAACATAATCGTTTGTGTTTCAGCTATTAATTAGGTGCTTCCGTTTGCACGTTTTGGCTCGGAGGCTCGTTTGGCACGCGTGTGTCAGACGGTGTCGAACGACAGCGGCAGCGCTTCAAAAGGTGTCTGCAACGTTCCGAGGTCATCGACGCGGAGCGAGCCAACCTGCAATCGGCACCGCAGCGATTCCTCTTCGCCTTGATGGCCGCCGCCGTGTGTCTCCGTCTTATCTAATCACGCCACGCTCAGAGGCCTGCAGCGCGCGTGTGTGTTTCGGAAATATTGCGTCATCGCACGCCACTGCAAGGGTTCGGTGGCACTGGAAGCTGGATGTCTAAAAATATGATTCATAATTAATGAAAAAAAAATCCACAATGAATCAGTTCAAATAGAGGCTAAGAATTGACCCTTGGGGGACCCCGCATAGGATGTCCCTCCTGTGGGAGTCGTGATTTTCTTTCCCGTTTCCAAGTTGAATAATATTTGTGGAGAGTTGATGAGATTGCATTCAGCTCCAAACTCCAAAGCGGACGTTTTCACGGCCACTTTGCTTCATTCAGCCCCGACATCAACCGCTTGTGGCCAAAGTCAACCGGCGGGAATTTCGACTCCACGAGGAGCCAATTAAACGCAGGAGGGCCTCTCGGAAGCATAATAACAATGATCGATGCACCTTTGAAAGTGGAAGGCGGAGATGTTTTATGTCTCTGCATAATTGACCCCCTGGCTTGTCTTTTCATTTTTGATTTTCTCATTTATTTATTTATTTTGCACACATCAGGAGGTTCCAAATTGAGGCTTCTCAAGGAATTTTGATGACTTGGCGCTACGGGGCATCGTATGGCACGCAGTTTGCTTCCGGATGGATCAACTGGTTTTCCATATGTGGCCTGGACCACCCGCCACCTACGTCTGAGTCGCAATGCATTCGGGGGAACGTCCCACCACAATCGTTGCATTCAGCCTTTTTTTTTTTTTGTATTTCCCGCTCAACCAGGCTAGGTCATTTATTGAAGAAATAACGATTAGAAATAACAATGAGTTTTTTTTGTGAATTATTCTGATGGAAATACTCCCACCATCTCCCTTAATTCGCTAACAAGCGCGTGTATTTGGCATATGCGGCTTGCCAGCAGCCAGCCGTTCAATTACTGCTTGCGGTTTGCCACTGCCAATCATCGCGTCCGCGCCGCTCGCCGTCTTCTTTTGCTTAAACAAATCAATTCTCGTGCCGTTGAGCTTTTTCCATGCCGTGTTATTATAAACTGTTTGCTGCTCGGGGTGCATTGATTTTTTATTTTTTTTTCTTTCTCTCCCTCCTCCCCCTCCGCTCGCCCGGCAAACGCTGTTGATGAATAGCACCGAGATATCTGGGGGGAGTCTGGTTTTAAAAAGCAGCCGTCCGTCCTGTGCAGCAAGCCAGACTCATTGAGCCCAGTGACCCCACTCAACTTTCTTTTTCAACATGGGGGGAGGACAAAACAAACAACCCCCAAAAAAACGTGCCACAATCATAATAATAAAAAGTGTTCGACACGGGCGAGTTGTGCTGTTTTTTTTTTTTTTTTTGTCGTCCTGATATTTGCCGCGTTTAGCCTCGTCCTGTCAAGCCCAACCTTGAGACGCGGTGAGCCGCTTGGATGGAATTTTTTGTAGGCTTTGCCGTCCGAGGTGAGATTCTGAAATGGGTGTAGAAAGGAAAATGCAATCGACATGTATTTGTAACTGCCGGGTTTCGTCGCACAAATGTTGGGGCGAGTTTCAATGCAAACGCCGAATATGTAATCAACGTCCTTTTTGTTGTTTGTTTGCGACTTTGTTTTCTTGTCATGTCCTGAGCTTTTGCCTGCATCGTCTTTCTTTTCTCGCGACGTTCAGGCTGCCTTCTTGCTTTTAAATCTGCAACTGTAAGATTTGAGAAATGGATGCTCCACTTTTTTGCTGACATTTTTGGCCTTGGAGGAGGTAGTTTTGCTTGAACTTTGAACTCTTTTGTTTTTCTTGTCCATAGGAGCAGACGACTCGGAGGTGCTGGGGTGTTTCTCCTGCTGCTGTGTGGATGGGCGGGGGGCGTCCTCCGAGCTGAAGAGCCGAGGATTAACGTCAACAAAGGTGAGTTGTTTTTTTTCTTTATTTTTTTTGTGCATCCTGGCGAGGCGTCTTGAGTGTATTCTGTGTTTGCTACTGTGTCTGCTCGCTGTCAAAACAAAGTCATTTTGTTGTATTGTCTTGTTGCTGGTCAGAAGTTCTTTTGGCCCCAAATGTTTTGCTTTGTTTTTCACATTAAATACGCTTTGAGCAATAATAATCAGCAGCTGATTGCGATTAGCTTGACAGGAGCTAACATTGAAGTTAATGTTGAAAGCTAATGTTTCTAATTAGCCTCCGAATTGTAACCTTGTGCGCAAGGTTGTCAGCTTAATGTTGAAGCTCGTCTATGTTCGTGTAGAGTTTCGAAGCTAACGTTAGTGTTAATGTGAATGTTCAGAACATGACGGGCAACGTTGGAAGCTCACGACGGCACTTGTTGTACGCTAGAAGCTAACTTCAGAATCTAACGCGAACATCAAAGATCTGATATTTCAAATACGTTTCAAAGAGGTTTGTGATTTGTTGTCTAGCTAGCTAGCTAGCGCAACCATTGCCTTTTTCCTGGGTTCAGTTTTTGTCAACGTTTTTACTCGGATTAGCCTTGAGATGAACTTGGTAGAATAACTGTTTGTTGATTTTGAATAAACTGTGCGGATGTTTGCGATTATAGTAGCTAGCAAACGCGATGTTGACTTGGCTGCTCATTAATTAGCTTTTATTTGGGGATACGTTTCTAGAAACGTTTCAGTTGAGTTCACCTCAAGAAATGAATAAATATGTTGACGATTAATCAAATTGGGTTTTGCCTAGCTCATAACCGCAAAACCCAATTTGACATGACTTGAAAGTGGAGGGTTAAATGTTGAAAGAAATGTAAAAAATGTTGCGTGTTATTGGAATTGCTTCGTCCACGATTTCGTCCTCCAATGGCAGCGATGGCTTCCTGTATTAAGAATTGGGGCATCCAGAGCGGCGTTAATCTTGATGGCTGCTGAGAAATAATTCACTTGTGCTGACAAACATCTGCCGGAGCGGGATAAACCAAAGCGATTATTGAGCAAAATGTGGTGCAAAGTCGTTTAGGCGCTGCGTCGTCCACCACCTTGTTTCTCTTGTGACGAGCGCGATGGGCCGCTCGTGTCATTCCCGCTCTTGCAACACGTCAGTTGCGCGACACGCGTGCTTGCTACGAAGGTTTGCTACATTTTTGGGTCTTAGGATGCGAGGAGCCGATTAAAAAAAAACAAACAAAAAACAAGCGCATTTATCTCAAGATTGGCCTCCAATTTTCAAACCTCTGTAGCTTTTTAAAAAGAGAACTTCAAGATTGGATGTTTCAGCACAAAAAACAAGGTGGCGTAAAAAAAAAAAAAAAAAACCTGTTCCATTTCGAGGCAACAGTTTTTTTTTTAATGACTATTAATGGAATGATATGCAAATGAGCCAGATGATATTTTTCTCTTATATGAGTCTCAATCTCCATTTCCTTTCCGTGGGAAGTTGCCACTGTGGAATATTTCCAAAAGTCAATTTGAACTTCCCATGAAGATTTATTGGAGGTTTTGCATCCGCTCGCTGTTCGTCCCTTCTGCATTTTCAACTTTCGAGTTTTTGGTTGCGCATGACTTTTTCCGTTATTCCTGATTTTTATTTTTTTTTTTCCTGTGCTCTGCGAGCACCCCTCGCCAACATCGGTGACGTCTGAAGCGTCGCAGGCTGTTTGTCGACGGCAGCCGTGTGTCCGCCTCGTGAATAATTGCTTTCCTCTGTGAAATGTGAGGGACAAGGAAAATGTGGGGGGAGGGACGCGAGTTAAAAATCCGCTTCCTGTCAGTGGTCTCTCTCTCTCGCTTTCTTTGCTGTTCTGGTGAGATCTGGAAGTGATAAGTTTGAGAGGCCTCTGGTAAGCGAACAGGAAGGATAAAGGCTCCGGCTGGCCTTGGCGCCCCCCACCCCATGCCCCCCCTTCCCTCTCCGCACACATGTCCACCTCGGCTGCACAAACAAAAGCAGCGGGGCCTGCCACCATACTTGAGGTTGCAAAACATCCAACGCTGCCTGTTATTGTTGCGACGAGGGTTTTCCACTCCAAGGGTGATCGCAGAAAGTCAAGTCAAGTGAAAGTCCTTCGCCGGCTGTCAGTCAGCGGCAAGGATCAAAAGCGGACTGCTAACATGTTCGAGAACATGACCTGTGACACCTGGGAAAAAAAACAAAACAATGATGTGTGTCTTCCCACAATCTTGTGAGGCTCTCCCATTGAGGGAGGAGCTGCGGGTCGAGGTCAGTGAACACCGCCAGTCGGAGCCATCGCGGCGCTGTTTTGCCAGCGTTGTCAGTTGCAAATTGGCGAGGGATTTGTAAAATAATTCGATCCCACTTAGTCAATGTCGTATAGTGTTGGAGTCAGGCAGAAGCCTTGCATCGTTTGTCCACTAGGTGGCTCTCAGGCCAGCGGACTAACGTGGAAATTGGCATGACAGCAAATGCGCAAAAATGACAAGAACACGGGCGGGCACCTTTTGTTTTTTTTTGTCTGTCGAGTTGAGTCAGCTAGACGTCTTGTTCAGGAGCAACGGCGGGCGATCCATCCACGGATAAGTCGTCAATTTCCCGCCGGCGCTGGGCAAATGAATCAATGGTGTAAGGCTAACGCGCTTTGAGAACACTTGGCATTGCGACGCTATTGGCTTCGGCGAGCCGCGTCCCGCTGCGCTCGTTTCCTTTGAATTACGCTGGCATTAACAAGCCTGCCGTCTGTTGAACGCCGTTGTGAAATGGCGGCATCGCTTTGCTCTCATTAAGCGGCCGACTTGTTGTCGATAAACGTGAACAAGACTGATTTGGGATTTGCTCTCTTGGGCAGAAACCAAACGCGGGATTCGTTAAGACCACATTTTTCGAGTCCCTTTCTACCGAGTCGGTGCACCCTAGAAAAGCGTCAAAACGAACAACCATAAATATTGGGACATGAACGCAAATGCCTTTTTGAATCTTTTTCGTGGATTTGAAATGAAATGTGCTTGAACTGTAGTCGTTTCGAGCCAAAATGAAACAACAAGACGCCAACTCGACATTTGAGAAAATGTCTTTGAGGTTTGGTTCTTCGTCCGTCCCTTTAAAAGTGGTTACTCGGTCATGCGATCCTCTCGACAACTATCGCTCGATTTATCCTCCTCACCCGCACGTTCCGCTGGATTTATTTTGATCGTCTTGAAGGAAATGGA
This sequence comes from Idiotropiscis lumnitzeri, assembly GCF_059441095.1. Classification (NCBI taxonomy): domain Eukaryota; kingdom Metazoa; phylum Chordata; class Actinopteri; order Syngnathiformes; family Syngnathidae; genus Idiotropiscis; species Idiotropiscis lumnitzeri. The sequence goes on along the minus strand of NC_142410.1, from coordinate 12,642,982 downwards.
AAAAAAAAATAATTGCTGATGGCTTTCATCATCGTTTTAAGTTAAAATTAGAACTTTTTCTGGTCATCTTTTTCGCATGAAACGACTTTCAGCAAATTCTAACTCGATACTTCTAATTGTGGAGTCGTTTTTGTCGACCGGCACATTTTTATTCTTGGGAAACTCAGGTTGTCGCTCTCTTTGCTCTCAAATTGAAAAAATTGTGCAGCTAATCCATGCGATCGGTGTGGAAATCGGTATTGGCCGTATCGCTTAAAATGACAACTTTCTTGCTGTTAATGTTTTCTCAGAGTATAAAAAAAGCCATTGTGAGTGGTCGGCGGGATGCCTCGGCAATTAGGCCATGAATTGCGTTGATCGTTTTTTTTTTTTTTTTAATGGAATGAAAAGGTGGCTTTTGATGGCTAAAGAGCCGTCAGAAGGTGACGTCCTCTTGACTTCATTAGCGCTCGGCTTGCTCCCGTTATGCAAAGAGGCCCCCGTTGCTTGAAAGATTCATGGCTCCTTGCTGCGCCCTTTTTTGCCGCCTCCCCCGAGGACGCTCGCTCAAACGCGCACTCCCGTCCACGGCGGTCTCCCGATGGATCCTGAGCAAAATCCCGATTTCTTGCTGTCACATTTGGAATGTGTCCACTTGCCCGCTCCGAGACAGAATCCATTTTGGACCCCATGTGTGGTCATCTGACATATCGAGAAAAATGAACTCGGCATGTACTCGTGGCTGCAAACCATCGCGATGCTCGCGAAAGCTTCCTCGCCTTTTGTGGGCCGCTCGTGTGAGCCAGCGGGTCACATGCGGCGGGCCGAGCCTCCGCCTTGAGCGAGCGCATGGATGGCAGCTGACTGCCCCGCTTCTCAGGCAGCGCCGCTTTTGTCTAGTGCAAGGCGCCACGAGTCCGCCATCGTCTCATTGCCAATCTTGTTTGCCGTCTTTGTTGCCGCTCGTGTTGGCAAGACGCTCTTTCGTATTTTCGTACTTTTGGATCGCCATCTTTGCTTACTCGTCATCAGAGCTGGGCACTTGACCCTTTTTTGCCAGTCAGTCCCCAGCCACTCTGCGGCCGCGATCTCGTCGTTGGCTCCGACCTTGTTCCGTTTTCGACATACGTTGCTGAAAACGTCCAAACGCCGTTGTCCTGAATTTTTTTTTTTTAACCAATTCCTGATTTTGGATTGTTATTTGTGTAATTGCAATTGATGAAAGGGAAATGCAGGCTACAGGTTCGACTTGCAACCACTCCCCACCTCACTTTTTAATGTCCAACCTTCTGCTTTTTTGCTCTCATGCCCAACGAGCGTGAGCACAAAGCTCCCATTGAATGCAATAAAGTAAAAACGCTGGACTGGTGACGGCCCATTTTTGTGGTCACAGCATCAGCCTGACCTTTTTTTTTGTGTGTAATATTGTAAAAGAAGGGAACATTCATCTTCAAGCACAAAACTAGAAGAATGGCAGCTTGATAGAAACTTTTTGAAACAACATAACGTCATGAACAAGACTTAGTTTGTCACAATTTCACGCAAAGGTGCGGTAATATTTGTCGTTTTTGCTCGAGGGTCAAAAATATGTGGCCGAGAGTGTCGTCACACTCTACAGACGACTTGGAGCAAGACGCCAAAGACAACGAAATTCATCGTCCAAATTCTATGACAAGGAATAATTTCTTCTGTTCAATAATTTTTTTCAAGTTTTGCCAAAACAGCTCAGCGCTCGCCCGGCGCCGAACGTGCCCAACGCGGCGACGCCTCCGCTTTTTAGTGCGGGTGAAGATGCGAGTCGTACTCGTCTCAGACGCGACATGAGCGCCAGCGTTGACATTTGCGCCGCTCCAAATGTTCTTATCGGCCGGCCGGCCGGCCTCGGAGCAAACTCGCAAACAATCTGGCCTGTGTGTGCGTTTGCAGTCACATGGGCTGGACGCCTGTCCCGCGATTTCCTGACGCTCCATCCACAAACGCACGCCCCTCGTTCCGGAATATCGGCTCGGTGGAGAACACATTGCGGCTTTGTGTCGTGTTTGCGTTCCATGTCACACCAAATACGGCAAAGTTGCTATTCCTTCCTCAAAACGATGGCCGTAGAACCCCAAATTGTGCTTTGCTTTTCCTCTCCAGCATCGATGAAGCCTTGAAATTGCATCAGAAGCTGCTCAAGACAAGATTGTGATTTGATTTGGAGGATCTTCAAAAGTGTGTGAGGCTTGAATGACGTCGGGTCGCCGCTCAGCAAACCCGCCTTTTCTGCCACGGCTCATCCTGTGACAATTTCAGCGTTTGGAAACGGACCGGGCGCGCACGCACGCCGCACGATTCTAATTCAGACTCTCTGTGGGGGACGGAGGTCAAGCCAAAGACTTGATTTGCTCTCATATTTAATCCACATTTGTGGTTTCTGTAAATAGCCCACTCTGCGTTAAGAACCAACATGACCTCACCAACCATCACTAACAAAAAAAAGCTGCTGCTGCCGCCGTCGCTTGCTCGGCTCCATCCAGGTCGGATCAACAACAGGTGCGAGTGAGTCATGAAAAGTCTCCAGTCTTGACCTTTCAAGTTCATCAGCAGTAGGACAAAAAAAGGAGAAAACAAATAGCAACTTTGGCACTAGCTTTTTTTTTTTTGGGGGGGGGGGGTCACCTCAAGGTATTTTATTCTATGTCAATTTTCAAAGGACATGTAAATACTGACATGACGGCAATTCGACGGGTCGCACGCGTTGGCGCCAAATCACTGAACGAGACCAAGCGCGTCGTTTGCGGAGTTTGTTGCTCATGTCATGAATTTATTGTAATCACAATCCGCATTAGAGCGTTTTCATTCCAATATTCAGGAGCAGGCGTAATAAACATTCATCCAAACTCCTCCTTCTCATTCGCCCGCTTTTGGCTGCGTGTTGGGGGGGGGCAGTCTTACCAAACAGACGGCGCAGCTCCTTTGCATAGCATTTAAGCACGCGGCTGAGGGAGCTTTATTAGGCCCCCCCAATGATGGCTGGTCCAACATGGGGGGGGGGCAGTCTGTTGATAACAATCAGTTTTATTAGCGAATCAAAAATGCTCTTTTGTCACACGATAATTATTCATTTTAGTTTTTTGGTCAATTGAACTCGTACACAAACAGATTTGTTTTGCATCATGCTATTTTGGAAGGGGGGGGCTGGGGGGGCGACTTATGGAGCAGGTCTTAATTAATTAGCCGCTAAGCCGGAACACATGGGACGGCGTGCACAAAACACATTAAACACGCAAACACCACCGGCCAAATGACATTTGATATGTTGTGTGCGTGTTATATATATATATATATATATATATATATATATATATATATAACACGCACACACACAGAGCAGATGATTCTGATTTGAGGATGAACATGAAAAGAAATTCCTGTTTTCCTGAAATTTCAGCCGCGCCTCAAAAGGCTACGCGGCGTTAACGAAAGTTGAGAAGCCGTGCGGTATCTTTCGGTCATCTTTCTTTGCCCCAAAAGGAAATGGCTAATTTCCTGAACTTGATTCCCCGTTTGGTCATCACCAAGAAGAACATCTGAGCGAGCGCATGTCGGAAGAATTCTGTGCATAATGCGGCCTCAAAGTTTTTTTTTTTCTTTTTAACGTTTTGCAGGTGGCACCTTGCAGAGGACAGGAAATGAAAAGTTTTGCAGGCTGGAGCGCCAAAGCGCTTTATTTGCCGAATAACGGCTGGTGAGAGCGCTCGAAGGAATGCGCCACTTTTTTTTTCCCGGTCAGGGAGAGCCACGGTGTCGCTTTCTCCGGCCTCGGCGTGGAAAGTCGTGACCTCGAGCTCGGGGTCACGACGACCCCTCCTCGCCTCTCGGCTGACCTGCGTTCACCTCCGACGCCGCTTTGTTGACAAGCGGCTAGCGCGTGTCGCGTCCTCCATTCATTAGTTGAACAAATGAAATATTGGCACTTGGATGACTTGAAACGAAAACAAGATGTACTTCACGTGCACATTTTCAGCTTTGATTTGAGGGCATTTCCAGGTCAAGGTGTCGGAGCATTTTGGAAGTCCGAGTCGGACAGAGCAAGACAACAAGCGAGGCGGGCACACAGGAAAAGCCCGGTGACAGTGGTGCCTTTTTTTTTTTTTTTTTCCTTGCCGACAAGCCATTGTGCCCGCGGCTGAACGTTGACTCTGTGATTCAGCCGGGCAGGAAGTGCTCGCTGCACTTTTCCCATCCTTGGCCTCTGCCAAGCAGGCCTGAGCAGAACAATCCGGCTCCTGTGACTGCGACCGGGGGAAGGAGGGGCATGGAGGAAGGGGGGAAGTCGGGAGGGTTCTATTGAGAGAGCTGAGAGAGAAGTGGTCCAATTCTGCAAGGGTAACATCAGGCTCCTGCGTTACGCAAGCGTTCCTTTTTTTTTTCCCCCTCAAGCTTTTGATCCAGATTGCAGGAGGCACGGCAACGATGCCGCTCCCTCTCACGCCAAACGAGGCGCTTTCCGTTTTTTCAAGCTTGCCCTCACCTGGCACGCGTCGGCAAGCCTGAAAAGTGGCCAGCTGCGGCGCAAATAAAGACGCGGCGCACGAACGCCGCCGCCTCCTCGGAAATCAGACGCCGCATCTTTTTGCTAAATGATCCAGGAAATTGTCGGCGCTCACGCAGGTGTTGCCATGCTAATCGTTCCCGGTGGCGCCATCCCAGCGAAACAATCAAGTCATTAGCGTGTTAGGAGAAGAAAAGAAAGCGCAACACCGACCGCTTTCCTCGTCGACGCAAATTGAGTAAAAAGGCCTTCGTGGCCCTTCATGCGTGTGAAAAAGTTTTGTTTCTATTCGCTCGGTGGTTTGCTTCTCAGTCTGTCCCTTTGGAAGTGGCTCCTCATTCTGCTAGCTTCTTTTTTTTTTATTTTTTTTTTTCAAGCAACTCAATAAATACTAAGTCAATTATCTGATCAAATGCAATCCATCCATCAATCAAAACAACGTTTTTATCTTGCTTTTCAAGTTCTGCCACATGCAAGCATTGCACGCAAACATTCTAAAACGCTTTCATGAAAACTGTCAGGATGGTTTTAAAAAGTTTGCCGTTTTATTTTTAAATCTTTTTTTTTCTTCTTCTGATATGCAACAAATTGATTGGGTTCAGTTAACTTTTGTTCAAAGCGCTCCTTTGTCTCTTCATACACTATATTGATTATTGCGCAATAGTTGGCAAAGGTGCGACAAAGTTGTTAGTAAGTCTTGAACTTCCAGTTTGAAGCCGTGGCAAAAATGGAGCAAGTCTAAATTTCAAACAAAAGGGAGTTCAGTGTTGATCCGTGCGTTTTTGTGTCCCGAAAGCGAGATGAGCGTTAATTAAAAGCAAGCACTCAAGGAAAATGAAAAGGCATTAACGCGGCTTTGTTGTCGTGACATAATATGAACGTGTTTGCGCACGTGCTTGTTGCAGTCGGCAGCCGCTAATGAGATTAGCCGCACAATGGCCAGACGGGCTCATGGCCCATCGCCACATCCAGCATCTTTTCAGACATTTCATGGCGCCACAATGAAAACAAAAATTGGTCATCATTGCAACGTAAAGCTCCATTTTTTTTTTTTCTTCATGAAATTCTGATTCAGAAACAAAAGCTGCATTTTGTCCAAAATTGTGCTAAATTCTTTCTAAGCTGCCTTTTGCTTGACTACTACGTACTGTAGTGCAATGTCCACGCGTTCCTTGAACGCCTCGCTATCTCCTTTTTCTCTTTGACGGCATCCAGAAAGCTTCCTTCTGCCATGCGGCTGCAAGAAACCACGTGGCACGTTTGCGAGCGCTCAAGGGGCTCTTATTGCTTCATTTGACAGCAGAAATTGTACACGCTCGCTGCAACAAGCAAAGCACGCATGACCCCCCCCACTTATGGTCCTCGCATGCTCTATGAATTTGATGCGCTGTATGATTACATTAAATGCAATGCACTTTTGTGTGATGGGCTTCAACGACTCGCGTGTTCGTGATTGGGAATTTTTGCATTTCCATCAATCGTTAAGTGTTGGCTTGCGATTCTGACACGAAACATGTACTTTATATTTGAAGGAAAATGCATGCTAGTATTAATTTTGAATGCAGGTTGAGTGATGCTGTGGCCCAAGAAATAAAATACACAATGCCATTGATGTTTTGTGACGCGTGCAAATATTATTCGCGTCCAAACGGGCTCGCCATCCTCGATTATTGCGATTTTGATTGTTTGGGCCAGGCCTGGTGAGTGACGTGGGCGTCGGTGAAGGACAGTGCTGTTGGTCTGTTGTGAGCTCAGATTTGCCGTTCTGCACGTTGTGCGCTTGTGCTGGTGCTCGCCTTGGCCACCTGGGGGCAGTATAAGACGAGTGGACGGGTATTATAAACTGCACCCGGAGGATAAGTGAACGTTTAAAATACAGCCACCCCAGGCATGTTTTTATAACTTTTACAGTACTTTAAAACTAAATCTTTAAAACATTTATTTGGGATTGTATAAATAAAAAGACGGGAAATGACGTGAAGAGATTTCTCAGCTCGTCTCTTTGCAGTGGATTAAGAAAGACGATTGTGAGTTTTCTGTGTGTCCTGTACGTGTTGCCCATGCTGTGAGAGCAACAAGACGATTTTACGCCTCTTAACCTCCAAATAAGACCCCTCTAATAACACCCCCCCTCCTCGACGCCCCCCCCAAGCCTACCCTTAATGTTATTTTTTTCTTTTTTGGGGGGAGTGAGCCTCTCACGACGTGGAAGTGGGGCTCCGAAGCCTCCTCAGTTGCATGTGTTGTCATTGACCAATTAGGAGAGAGACATCAAACAATTGCTCCCCCTCCCGCCTCTTCTTTTGAATTGAGCCGGATAACCGACAGACCCCCCCTCCCCCTCCTGCTACCCAGCTGCTGCTAGGATGAGACCACTCAGCAAAGTTGTGAAATGAGGGGACGTTGTACCTTTGAGTCGTTGCGCGGCAATTTGAGGAAAAAAAAAAAGTCAGGCTGCATATTGCACGCATGACACGACTCTTGTGGCATTTTGCTGTCATTGCACCGTTTTATTAATAAGTTGGAATATTGTTTACTACGAATGAACTTGGCTTCTTTTATTTCATTGCGGTGTGCTTGCGTCTTCTCACGTCAGTTGTCGGACACATTTTTTTGGGGGGGACCAAATCTTCCCGTTTGAACTCACTTTGCATCATTGGGCGGCGTTGGGTTGCATTGGGTTGTTTGCTTCCCTTGTACGGTGGCTCATCTGTTTCTGACACCAACTACCAGCCCCACTCCCCACCCACACACACACACACACCAGCAGGCGATTTGACCCTCACCCTTCAGCCCTTTGCGATTAGTGTGAGGGCTGGAAGCAAATTAAAAGAGTAGCTGTTTTCCCCAACTCCCCCCCCCCCCCCTTCCCCTCTATTTGAGATGGCATGGGGGAGGAGGGGCTTTGTGAAGCATGAGGTTGGGGTGGGGTGGGGGTGTGGGTCGACTATGCTCTCTTTGCTTTTCCAATCATACTGCAGATGCGCCTGATGGTCCAACAATCTCTTGTGTGCTTCTGAACGTATGGGGCTCCCGCAGGAATTTCAGGAGGCTTTTGCCTATGGGGGCGATCAGTGAAGTGTGTGCGTGCGCGTGAGGCCGCCCTCACTCACATATTGCCACTGCACACCAACCACATGAAAAAAAAGACGCACTCCCAGGCCTGTTAAGGAGCAGCGTGGGGGTGTGTGAGTGTGCATAACCCGGGAGGGGGCTGGGGGTGGTCCGGGCTCATATTATCCTCTGTGCCAGCTCTGGACGGAGCCTGCTGGGGGATTAGGCCACATTCTGTGAGGCAACAATGGAAGTCATCCACATTTCCATCCTCTTTTTGCTGCTCTCAACAAATGTGGCCTTGTCTCCCAAGTAGGCACCTGGACCAGGACCACATCCCCCCGCCCCCCTCTCCCAACAAAAGTCTTGGCTAAACGACCCCCGCTCCACTCGCCACACAAACTTCTCCTGGCCTTCCTCTCCCAATGTTAACTTCATTGAAGAGTTCAAACTCGGGGCTGCGGGCCCATTTGAGGCAAAAGCCCGTTTGAAGAGCTCATCGGTCAGGAGGCTGCCATGCAGAACCCCAACCCTGTAAACCCCCCCCCCCCCAATGTTAGCATCGTTGGGCTTGCAATTTTTGATTCTCTTAAAGGGGAGGTGTCACCCCATCCCTTAAACGAGCTCAATTAGCAACCACATGAATGCATGCATGACCTAGAAGCAATGTAGCGGTGCCTCCAATAACTCACCGCAGGGTGAGGCGCGAAACAAGGCAGAGAGCGAAGCCAAGCGAAGGGCAGAGGGAGGCGCTCATCAACAAGCTCAAGGTCGCGGCGGCAGCGGCGGGCGACAGGCGACAATTTGTGGAGCTTGTAAAAAGGCTTCCAGCGACATCGTCACCACCTCGGCCACCATTTGGAAGGACCGCCAGGCCTGGGGAGGGTGAGAGGGAGACACCTGCTGGCCGCAGAGCAGCATGACCAGGCAGGCCTATAAAAAGTGCACCGCCAATCATCAAGGCAATTTTTAAAAAAAGAAAAAGAAATAAAAGCAATCGTCACATTTTAGGAAAATAAATTAGGGCTACCAAAACAACTCCACAATTGTGTGTGTGTGTGTGTGTGTGTTTCTCAGTTTAATGGGTGACAGGTAGAACGCCAGGAGGCCATCGGGGGACCATCGACATGAACGCCATCCCGTCCATGGACAGGCACATCCAGCAGACCAATGACCGGCTGCAGTGTATCAAACAGGTCGGACAACCGGCGCAAGACTTTGTTTCGGGGCGAGCGAATGAGTTTTTATTTTTCAGGCAAAACCACAACCAAAAATCTTTTTGCTGCTCTAGTGAAGAAGACGGCACAAAAAAAGCGTTTGACTTTTTTTTTTGTTTTTTTCAAATCTTTCTTTTAACAGCTCAATTGATTTCCTTTGCCAAAGTCGAATTTCCATTTTTTGGTCTCTTTTTCTCCCGCACAGCACTTACAAAATCCATCCAATTTCCAAACGGCGGCGACAGAGTTGTTGGACTGGTGCGGCGACCCGCGAGCCTTCCAGCGGCCCTTTGAGCAAAGCCTGATGAGCTGTCTAACGGTCAGTCCACATCTTACATCATCAACGATCCCGGAGATGCAACTGACTCGAATTTGTCTTATTGGCGTGGTGGCCATTGGGAAGTCTTGGAAAATGTGGTCATTTTCCCCAAACGGCTCATGTATTTCCGGGACAGTCGAACGTGACGGTCATTGCGCTCACGCAGCACCAAATAACTTTTGGCCCTGTGACGTCCGTCGTAGGCAAACTCGCCCGCCCCCAAAGTTTCAATCTGGATTTTGTGTACTTGAACAAAGTTGAATGTTCCAAAAGCACAAGCAAGTGACGTTCTCCCGCCCGGTTCAGGTGGTGAGCCGCGTGGCGGCGCAGCAAGGCTTCGACTTGGACCTGGGCTACCGACTGCTGGCCGTGTGCGCCGCCAACCGGGACAAGTTCACGCCAAAGTCGGCAGGTAAGGACCGGAGCTCTTTTTTTTTTTTGCCTTCTACCTTTAGCGCCATTCCAAAAAGCGCCACCGCCATCTTCATCAGCAATGAAAATCAAAAAAGAAAAAAGTGGCCATTTAAAAAAAAAAAAAAGATGTCTGTTAAGTGAATCGGATTTCAGGTGTCGTTTGAAGCTTCCTGTTGCATTTTTGTTGCCTCATCAAAATGGCTCGACAAACGCTTGAGTGCAAAAATCAATGCTTTATTTTGGAAACGCTCGTTTAGGCCGTCCGCTGATGCCTGCCTGTGCAGAACTCACGGCAATAAATGGGGATCTTGGAAAAAGTTGATTTTATCCGCAACAAAGCGAGCGTTTGTTTTTTTTTTTCTTTCTGTATCTGCGTGTCGTACTTGAAGCGTAATTGCTTTTTTACTGTTGAATGGGGCTGCGCTTGACAAGAGCAGAAAAGGCCGCCATGTCATTTGGTGAGTTGAACAACTGATAGCTTGAATGGATGCACTCTGGGGAAGCGAGTGAGGGGGGGTAGGGGCGACCCACAATGCACCGGGGCAAGCGGCAGAGAAGGGTGGGCGGGGGGGATGGGTGCCAGCAGTGACCTCTTTGTGTGCAAGATTAGCCGCTTGTATTAATCTGTGATTAGGTGGGGGGGGGGGCATCAAAGTGAGGGGGGGGGCGTTGATCACAATCATTGGATCATCATCATCATCATCATCATCATCATCACGCTGTATGTGGTGTCGCCCAAAATCTTTGGCCAATGGTGCCGTCCCGATTGTTTGCGCCTCAACAGGCTCTTGGAATTTCTGCCTTCCAAAGAGTGAAAGGGCAAGAGGGGGGGGGACGGCACGGGGGCTAGACAAGCTTCTCAGCGAGGTAGTTGGTCGGACATGGGCTGGTTTGTCTTTGTAGCTTGTTTTCTTTCTTTCTTTTTCTTTTTTAACAAGTCGGCCAGCTCGCTCAATGCTCACATAACGGCCTAACGGAATTGCGACAGAAATTGAGTTCAAAAAGGCTTCGGGCTCGCATTACGAACGTCACGTCTGAGTCGTTCGCATTTTGACGTCAATTTCAGTCGACAGCAGACAGCAATGGAAGCGCCCCCCCCTGAGAGAGATTAAAACGGTTATTCATCCAAACAAGATTTTGTTTTGACCCGTGCGGGCGCATCCGAAAAATGATTGCAACGAAAATGTGTCTCTTAAGACGACGTGGTGACTATGCGCCTGATATTTGATGCCACGCGTGCTTGCTGTGTCCATGTTGCTTGGGGTCCTTTTTTTTTTGTGTCATTATTTATCTAAGCTTGATGATTACTAATTGGCCCCTCCCCTTCCCACCGGGCAGCCACGGCAACACTAAGCCGCCTCCTCCTCATTTAATTACGATTGTGATGCAATAAGTAGAACTATGATCTTTTTTTTCCTGCTAAATGTTTTCATTTTTTTAAGTGAATCCAACTTGGGGGGTGATTGTGACAAAAGTGGAGCAAGGCCAAGGCGCAGACAGTTTAGCACACGAGGCCCCGCCCCCTCCCTTTGCAAGTTTGAAATGTGAGCTGCCTGCGTTTTTTTTTTTTTGTTCCCCCTCTTTCTTTTCTCCTTCTTCCCCTCCCCGCCTCTTCTCTCCTCTCGCCTGCCTTCCTGCCGGCGAGGCGGCTCCGCTGCTGCTGCTGCTGCTGCTGCTGCTGGTGCTGGTGGAGTGAGTGCGTGTTTGTGCGCGGGCGAGCGGGGATGTGTGTATTGCGAAAGCGTGCAATGGATCACGAGACAGAAAAAAGGAAGCCGCATCAATCTTGAGGTGAGGAGATAAGCCTTCTCTTGACTCTCTTTCGCTCGCCTTCTTCTTGCTCGTCTTGCAGTCGCCTTCAATCATTTGTCGCCTCCTCCGCTCGGACTACAAACATGGCTCCTCCGTGCTGCGCCTCCTGCTAGCTTGTTCTCCCTCAAGGGGGGGCGGGGTTTGTGTGCACGTCAGCCGCTGGCCGACCAGGCAACGGCTCCATCTGTGATTGGCGTTGCTATCTTCTTTTCTTTTTTTTCTTTTTACAAGCCAGCCATGAATAATTGATGCGCATTGTGCAGGCAGTCGGCCGACACGGCGGGAGGAGGTGTTTCCCGAGACGCTCGGTGCTGTGCGGGGGGGGCGACGGGGCTTTTTGAGGCACAATGTTACGGAAGCTTCTTGAAATGAGCGGCCGGCTTCACCGGGCCACACGCCGTCGCCTTTTGTTGCTCGCCGGAGGAAGGCACCGTTTGTCAGGTTACGACGTCGCTTAAAAGCCACCTTGGCTGTCCGCTGCGCACGTGCGCTTAAGGTGACGCCAATCAAGGCTTCCTTCATTTTCGGGAAGTTCAACATGCATCATTTATCTTCCTTTCAGGAAAGCGCAATATCCATTTGTCGACTTGAAGAAATGTCGCATCAACAGTTTGTCTCGTCTTTTGGATAGTTGAGCAGGAATATTTTTGGGAAATGTTACCACCTGCACTCTGTCCTGTTTCTAAATGATGCAACCTGCATCATTGTAGTTTTTTTTTCCCAAAAAGTGCATCATGATTTTTTTTTGGGGGGGGGGAATGTAGTTTTGGCAAAGTGCGACGTGCGTCTCGGTTTCATGGCCTTGGTGATCTTCTCTGACCTTCTTGAGGTGCCGTTTTGCAGCTCTTGGCGCGTTATCGCTCAGCCCACAGATACCGCCGGCGCCGAGGCCGTGGGGGAATTCCCACCTTTTGCTTGCGCACTTCCCCGGCGACTTCGATGGGAATTGGAGCACCACGTAAAATTCCAAAATGTGTCGTTTGCTGTCCTCTTTTCACATTTGCCTCATTGTTGGGGCAAAACTTGGAAGGTCAATGACTCACTTTCAAGTAAAAGCAGCAAAGTTAATTTCTTGCCAAGGCAATTCTGCATTTCTGAGCGCAAAGATGAGGAAATGGGCGGCACGGTGGCCGACCGGTTAGCACGATGGCCTCACAGTGAGAGACGGCATCGGGCGTGGGTTCGATCCCGGCTCCGGCCATCCTGTGCGGAGTTTGCATGTTCTCCCCGTGCTTGTGTGGGTTTCCTCCGGGTGCTCCGGTTTCCTCCCACATTCCAAAAACATGCATGGCAGGCCGATTGAACACTCGAAATTGCCCCTCGGTATGAGTGTGAGTGCGGATGGTTGTTCGTCTCTGTGTGCCCTGCAATTGGCTGGCAACCAGTTCAGGGTGTGACCCCGCCTTCTGCCCAAAGATAGCTGGGATAGGCTCCAACACCCCGCGCGACCCGCGTGAGGACAAGCGGTACAGATGATGGATGGATGGGAAGATGAGGAAATGACGGCGCTATAATTGTTTTATCGACTCGCTACCAATGCTCGGTTAGCCGTTAACAAAAAGACGTCGTTTCGCTCCATTTGCCGGTACTCAAGGAATCCAATCATGATTGAAGCCACTGCTGGTTTTTTTTTGTTTGTTTTGGGTTTTTTTTGCTCGAGTGCGTCGTCTGTCTAAACAAAGCAAATCACACCCCGTAAAAAAAAAAAAAAAACACACACACTGGTCAGAACAGGAATTGATTAGGGAATTTGCTGAATTTTACTTGCCGTCAAATGTTGAAAAATAAAAAAAAGTTCAAAACTCACCTTTTTGAGCTGTAATTGTGATGGCACAATACTTTGCCAGTGCAATCTTTTTGCTTGCTTAAGTCAAGGTAGTGCGGCGTGCAAAGTACATGCACAGTGTGTGTGTGTGTGTGTGCGCGTGTGTGCACGTGCATGCGCCGCTCAGTAAAAATGTAAAATTTGAACCCTACAGAAACCAACTGCTGCAGGAGGTGTCAGTCCGACTCAGGTACTACTTGTGTGTCCCAGCGCAAGAAGCCGCCTTCCTCCTCATCGTCATGGTCATGGTCATGGTCATCCGTAACCGTGTGGCTGCGTGATTTTGTTGTGCTTTTATTGCTTTGGGATGATTTGGCTGCCGTGTGGAGCATGTGACACACGGCATGTTGCGGGTCCAAAGCCTTTGCCTGCTTCATGTTTCATCGCGAGCCTTGAAAAGATTTGGCGCTCATCGGGTCGTTCAGCTGCACCTCATATTTTGACCCGCCACTCTATTTATTGACACGGATGTGGAGCAGGCCAAAAAAATGTTCTCCTTTGCATTTCGGTCAATGACGTTTTCATAAAGTGCCATTTTCCTTCATTTCAAAGATTTTTGTTCGAATGTAGAAAGTCGTTGGTTCCAGATGTGGCGCCCTCGCACATATGGCGCGTTCTAATGAGCCGGCGGGGGGGGGGGGCCTGAAACCGAGCCCTTCAGTCTTTGACACCCCCCCCCCACAAATCCAGCAGCGATGACCCCGAGTGCGCCTTTTAGCAGCGGCGTGTCAACATTGTCGGTACACAGCCAAGACGCGTTTGTCAACGTAACGTGCGAGAGCGTAGAGGTGCAAGTTATTGGTGTTTGCGAGTGACGAGCGGGAGTGAATTGTGATGTTTCGTGCTGGCGGAGGGCCAAGCCGGTGAGTGGCCATGAAAACGTTCCTTCCCAAGAGGGTCACGTCAGTGCCAAAGTCCTAAAAGCACATCTCCCGTTAGGAGCTTTTTGTGGACTGGACAAACCACAAGGTGGTCTTTTTTTCTTTTTCTTTTTTTGGTGAGAGTTCTTTCCTTCCCAACAAGTAAACAAGTAAAGGCGCTCTTGGTTTTATGGTGGAGCTCATTTCTTTGTTGTGGCTGTTCTGGCATCATTTGGAATATGTCAAACTAAATAATGCAGAAATATCCGAAAGAAAATGAAAACGAAAAGCTGGTTTCTCTTCTCCACTCCATGACTCACAGCGTTGACATTTCGAGCCACAAAGCATCCGAAACCAAAAGGCGTGATCCGCTTCTTCGGCTTCCTTCTATTGTCTCGGCAGCTCTTCTGTCGTCGTGGTGCGAAGAACTGGGCCGCCTCCTCCTGCTGCGTCACCAAAAGAACCGCCAGAACGAGCCCCCGGGAAAAGTGCCCATGCAGCCCCCCATGAGCGCCATGAAGCCCGGCCTCTCGCACGGGTCAGTCTCCTGAAACCACTCTCGCAATGATCATACGTACAGGTCAGAGGTCAGAGGGCTCCTTGACCTGGTCCTCGAGGGCGCCTATCCAGCGTGTAGAGATGTCTCCCTCCTCCGACACAACGAGCAGGTTCGTTGTCATAATTGTTGGAGGAGGGAGACATCGGAACGCTGCCGGCCAGGCGCCCTCGAGGACACGGGTGGCTTAAACAAACTTGCGCTCACGAAAGAAGGTGAAGTGATCCATCTCCGTTTGTCGACATTTTCCAGTCTCAGACGATGACGGCACACGTGCTTTGCAGTCCCGCGGAAATGACAAAACAATTTGATTTCCCCGCAGAGATGGATCTTTTCCCTACGACTCGGTTCCCTGGCAACAGAACACCAATCAGCCTCCGGGTTCTCTGTCGGTGGTGACCACCGTCTGGGGCGTCACCAACACGTCGCAGAGCCAGGTGACAGTTGAGTTCTCGGCCGATTCGCCGGCAAGCGGTGGTGAGCGCCGCCCCTTTAAGTCTGTCCGTCTGGCTGCAGGTTTTGGGGAACCCGATGAGCAACAGCAACAATCCCATGAACCCGGGCGGCAACCCGATGGCTTCGGGGATGTCTGCCAACAATCCTGGGATGAACCCCGCTCACTTCAGCGGCCCTCAGCAGCAGTTCCCCAGCAAAGGCAACGCCAACCAGGCCTACGTGCAGCAGGGCGTGTACGGGCGGCCCAACTACGCTGGCGGAGGGGGCTTCGGTGGCAAGTAAGCGGGCCGCGGCTCAAGTTTATTTCCCAGTCGAAACGTGTTGCGGTGTTCTTCATCTGCTGCCTTCGCTTTCCTTTCAAGCTACCCCGGGGGCCCCAACGCGGGGCCCGGAGGCATGGGCATGCCACCGCACTCGCGTCCTCCGTCGGACTTCACGCAGCCCGCGGCGGCGGCCGCCGCCGCCGCCGTCGCCGCCGCCGCCGCCACGGCAACCGCCACCGCTACCGCCACTGTCGCCGCCCTGCAGGAGACTCAGAACAAGGACATGACCCAATACGGACCAGTAAGCCCCAACGCTGGAACAAAACATCTGACGCCTCGGACTCAGACGCAGATGGATCCTGGTTTTGTTTTTCCAGATGAGTTCCTCTTTCCAGATGGGACCGAACCAGGCCTACAACAGCCAGTTCATCAACCAGCCGGGACCACGCGGACCCCCGTCTCTCTCCGGGAACATGAATGCAGCCAACATGAGCGGCCCCCCAATGCCCAGGGGCCAAAACATGGGGCCCTTTGGGGGCCACGGCCAAAGGATGCCGCAGCAAGGCTACGCCGGCCCCCGACCTCAAGGCATGTCCATGCCGGGCATGAAGAGGCCCTACCCAGGAGATGTGAGTGCACATGACGGCCATTTTTTTTTTCCCCTAACTTTTCCTGTCCCATTGCTCACTGTTGAATGTCTTTGGAAACGCCAGCCCAGCTACGGCGGGCAGCAGTATGGCCCAAACAACCAGTTCCCCGGCCAGCAGGGCCAGTACCCGACAGCCAACGCTTCCCGGCCGCTGCCGTCCAGCAACTACGCCGGCGGGCAACGAATGCCGGGGCAGCAGCTGCAGTCTCCGTATCCGCCGCCCAGTGGCCCCATGGGCCAGTATTATAAAGTAAGCCAAAATGGATGCCCCCATTCGGGGGGGGGGGTCGTGTGGACTGACTGCTGGGGAAATATTCTAATCTGGTGGCTTCCATTCTTTTACTCGCAACAGCAAGAGCCGCCTTTTAACAGCCAAACCACCAACTTTTCGGGGAGCGGTTATCAGTACAGTCAGGGTAATCTGAACGGGGTAAGTCCGCACCATCGCGGCCAACTTTGGTGATTGTGGCTCAGTTTGAAATATTCTCTTTTTTTTTTTTCATGCAGCCACCCCGAGCGATGGGCAACTACCCCCACTCGCCGGTCCCGGGCAACCCCACCCCTCCAATGACCCCGGGAAGCAACATCCCTCCGTATTTGTCGCCCAGTCCGGATGTGAAGCCGCCGTTTCCTCCCGACATCAAGCCAAATCTCACTGCGCTTCCGCCACCGCCCGGTTCGTAACCGTCTCATTTTTGTGGCGAGAAACTTGACAACCGTTTTGTGAGCGCCCCTCGTCTTTTTCTAGCCAACCACAACGAGGAGCTGCGCCTCACCTTCCCAGTACGGGACGGCGTGGTCTTGGAGCCTTTCCGGCTCGAGCACAACTTGGCAGTCAGCAATCACGTCTTCCACTTACGACCGTCGGTGCACCAGACGCTTATGTGGAGGTAAAACCACAAGACAAGAACTTGAGTGGTGAACCTCGGCCGTTTTCCAGCATTCCCGCTTATCTTGACTCGGGGTCTTGCGAGCGAATCCAAAGTTGCGCTCCCCTTTCCAGGTCGGACCTCGAGCTGCAGTTTAAGTGCTACCATCACGAGGACCGGCAAATGAACACCAATTGGCCGGCGTCGGTGCAGGTCAGCGTCAACGCGACGCCGCTCACTATCGAGCGCGGCGACAACAAGACCTCGCACAAGCCTTTGCACCTCAAGCACGTCTGCCAACCGGGCAGGAACACGATCCAGATCACCGTCACCGCCTGCTGCTGTGTGAGTGCGACGCTCGCCAAGTTGGGGTCGGGGGAAGAAAATAAAAAAATAAATAAATCGGAAAAGGTGGCTCACGTTCGCGCTTCCTCCTGCAGTCGCACTTGTTTGTGCTCCAGTTGGTGCATCGGCCGTCGGTGCGCTCCGTCCTTCAAGGTTTACTGAAGAAGCGCCTCCTACCCGCTGAGCATTGCATCACCAAAGGTGACGCCCACAAAGTTGATGGACTTGGTGTTTTGTTTTTTTGGGGGGGTGTAGTGGGAACAAAAATAGGACTTGGAAGATGAGAACAAAAACAAATTGTTTGGGTTTTTTTTAAACGTCACCCCAAAGTCAAGAGGAACTTCAGCAGCGTGGCATCGTCGTCGTCGGGCAACGCCGGCCTGAACGGCGAGGACGGCGTGGAGCAGACGGCCATCAAGGTGTCGCTCAAGTGTCCCATCACCTTCCGGCGAATCCAACTGCCGGCCCGAGGCCACGACTGCAAGCACGTGCAGGTATGTCAACGGCAAGCGCCACAAAAAAAAAATAAAAAATAAATCTAACGTGGTGGGGATTTGTTGCAGTGTTTCGACTTGGAATCGTATCTGCAGCTGAACTGCGAGCGTGGCACGTGGCGATGTCCTGTGTGCAAGTACGTTTAGACGTGTGGGAAAAAAACAAAACAAAACAAGCGTGACATTTCCTTTTTTTCCTCCTCAGTAAAACGGCGTTGTTAGAAGGACTGGAGGTGGACCAGTACATGTGGGGCATCTTGAACGCCATTCAAAAGTACGTTTTCACAATCAGGGATTATTTTGCATGGTGCTAATTTATATCAACCATACCGTAACGTGCCGTAAAAAGGCGTCCGTTTGTATTTGAAACGGTTTGTGTGTTTGCGTCGCGCAGCTCCGAGTTGGAGGAGGTGACGATCGACCCGACGTGCAGCTGGCGGCCGGTGGCCATCAAGTCGGAGCTCCACATCAAAGAGGACCCGGACGCCCCTCTGGCCAAGCGCTTCAAGACCATGAGCCCCAGCCAGATGATCATGCCCAACGTGACCGACATGATCGCCCAGCTGGGCCCCGGCCCGTCGCCGTCGCCATTCCCTTCGCAGCAAGCCGCCAACAACGGCGAATACGCCACGCAAGGTAGTCGCCGACCGAAAGAAAGCGAACGCCGCCTCGAAAGTCGGCTGACGTGGCGGCCTGGCGCTCTCTCTCCTAGGCAACAGTTACCATGGCAACTTTGAGTTCCCGCACGGAGCGCCGGGCGCAACGTCCGTCAACGACTTCATGCACGGGCCGCAACTGTCGCACCCGCCCGACATGCCCAACAGCCTGATGAGCGCCGACAAGCCTCTTTCCCACGCCGTGCCCGACTCTGTGAGTTGAGTTTTGCCCTTAGTCTCTTCTTGGATAACGTTGACCAGAACCTTGTCGCTATTGCGTTTTGCCACAGTCTCCGTTTCACTGCTCTCGCGCTCCTCTGGTTTAACATTTCTTCTTCCGGTGGCTAAATCGATGGCTGTTCACTTTGGCCTCAATCTCCCCTTGAATAAAATGTGTCTCCTTCATGCGGAGAGTCGAAAAGTCTCGAGAGAAGAGTCTCATTCTGCACGACGGCTGTCAACATACAAATAAAGTTGGATTGTATTGCGCCCTGGCCCTTAGTCTCCTTTTGGATAGAGTATGTCTTCTTAGAGTGGGAAGAATGATGATGGTTGTCCTCCGTTTTTAGAAGCGCCTCCCTCTTTTTGCAGATATCTCACCCTTCCGTCAACGAGCCGTCGCATGGCACGTTGCAACAAAACATGCACGGCTCGCCGCATCCGGTTGGCCAGTCGGGACAGCAGCAGCAGCTCCACCACGGCGGTCCGCGGCCCCCCTCGCGGCCCCCGCCGCTGCCTCCTCCTCCTTCTCAGCAGCAGCAGCAGCAGCCCGGTCCAAACAGCCACTCCCACGGCGACCTGAACTTCAACACCTCCAGCAGTTTGGACAGCCAAGCCGGCTCGGACATGCCCGAACCTTCTTTAGACGTGAGTACCAATCGCACGCGCAACCCGTCGACTTCGAAGGCCACGGATGAACGCGTGTGTTAGATTTGGTGGGCGTGGTCATTCCCTGTGTGGGCGTGGCTAAGGCAGTAGATGGATAGTGAGGGAATCATTTTGGACATGAGAGACTTTCTTGTGCATGTTTTTGCAGTTGATGAGGCTCCATGAAAATCCACAATTCTCATGCTTAATGTTAGCACAGCGAGCTTTAAAGTCAAAAGGCTGAAAGTTTTCAAATAGGCGGATGTGTCAATTTTGCGCATCCATTTATCCCCGTCCTGTGGATCCAAACAGCCGAACTTTATTTGGGGCTAATCAGTGGCTGTTCAAATGTTGGGAGCGGCTAAGAGGGTGTGTACACTTTTGCAAGCTTGTAATCTCCATTGTGCCTTTTGTCTTTGTCTCCTCCTCCTTCTGTTGCCGCAGCTTCTTCCAGAGTTGGCCAACCCGGACGAGCTGTTGTCCTACTTGGACCCCCCGGACCTCCCCAGCAATAGCAACGATGACCTCTTGTCGCTCTTTGAAAACAACTGAGCAGAAAAACAAACAAAAAAAAAAGCTCCATATTTGACAAACACAACAAAGATGCACTCCCCTTCTCTTCTTCCTCTTGTAGAGTTTTGCTTCAGAAAGGACGTTCAAAATAAAAAGAAACGACTTGTCGGGAGGCAACTTGAACCGAACCGTGCAGCTATTTTTGACTCGTCCACTTTGTAGCATTTGCAATCGTCGTCGTCTTCGGAGATGGACACACACATCGTTTTAAAAGCACATCAGTCATTTTTCCCTTCCAAATTCCAAATATCCAAAAGGTAAAGCGCTGACGATACCTCCCGGAAAGCATTCGCAGCTTTTCAGTTGTTCTTTTTTTTCCCCCCACCTCAGTTTTTCAGGTGTTCTCTTCATTTCAGATGGCCGTAAAGACCAAGACTTGATGATTTCATACTTGGGGGCGGAATCACTTTTTATAGTATTGAATTGCATCTAAACTGAATCTAAAAAGTGCTTGTTTCTTCTCTCCGTCAGCCTTTGACACAATGTGCAAAGTGTGCCGAGTTAACTCATAACGTGATTTTTTTTTTTTTTTTTAATTTGGGGAGACACTCACTTGCAAGCGACTTCACTGAAATTGGGTGACTGGATGTTTGTTTGTTGTTGCCGCCTAATAGAAGCATTTTGGGAAAGTGCTCACCAAAGTTGGAAGGGCGGGAATGAAGTGCGTGCGTGCGTGTGCTAAAGGCTGAAGTGAAGGGGATCCCTGACAAGGTGGCTGGGAAAGTCCGTATTTGTGCCACCTTTGCTCTTGTGCGTCTGTTTGCCGCAGAAGAGTTCTGTTCGAGTATGCAAATGTTTTATTTTCTAACAAATGCTATCATGAGTGTAAATATCATTGTGAATATTTTTCTATCATGCCGATAATGAAACGAAACACAAAGGAAAAAAAAATAGTTTGTCTCTCATTAACCACGCGTGGCCGCCCAAAATGTCCTGTTAATTTTGTTAATTCTTTATTTGTATTTTTTTTTAGCAAACACAGAAGCCTGTCAGAGATACCAAACTATTTTTCCTTTCTTTTTTATTTGTTGGTCTTCGGTGTCAATCCAAAATGTTGTCACTACAGTGATATGCGGGGGAGGGGGGAGATGTTTGTGGTCATCTAAATGTCCTCATCGTTTTATTTACTTTGTGCTGTGGAGAAATCCGATGTCCCTCACTGTAGCTTGTCTCTTTAATTATTGGTTTCATAAAATGTCTGGGTCGCCTATGTTTTTTTTTTTTTTTGGTTGTTTGTTTTTTAATGTATTTTGCTTTTTTTTTCTTCTCCAATTTTTTTTTACATTTTTTTAATTAATCTGTCATTCTAGAAATTCAATATGTCACTGTAGTCTGTTTTGTTTTTAATTATTATTATTACCATTTTTGTTGCAATATAAAATTTCCATCCTGTTTTTCTGGGGTAATTTATTTTTGTAGTTACACTTTTTTTTGTTTTACGTGCTTGCTGGTTTTCAATGTAAAGTGAATATCATTGTTGTTCATACGCTGGTATTTTAAAGAGCATATTTAAAAAAAATTCATGTTATTGTTTATATTGTTTGACAAAAAAACCCTCTTTTTTAAATATATCCATTTCACCATCAGTCTTTTTTTGTAATTTATTTTTTTACTTTTGTTTTTTAATTCATCTGTAAGGCTAGAAAACAATTGTCTCGCACTGTAGCCTCTTTTAAGATGTCATTTAAATCACTTCTTCCAGTTCAGCACACTGACAAAAAATGACAATACACTGCCACATCTTTTGATTTTGTGTTGAAGAATTCATGTTTATTTCTTGCCTTCAGACGAGCCACTTACGTGTCTTCTGCAATCTGTAGATGCACAATCACATGAAAAGATCTTGTTTTAAAAGATAAATAAATAACAAAAAAAATGAAGCGTGAAAGTCCTGGAAATAATGTCCAGGGCAAAGCGAGGTCACGTGTCCTAAGGATGTCTGTATATATGTAAATGAATATAGAGACATGTGAACAGAAATGTATTCATACATCCCTGGGAATGTGCATTGTGTCCTCCAAATAATAAAAAAAAAGCTTGCAACCCCTCTACTGGAAGTGGAAAATTGTTAGTTTGATTCCCCCTACCTCGCATCTCCCGGCTTGGGACTGTCCGTGTTTTATTAAATGTTCGTGTCTGTCGCTTGTATACTAAAGGAAAAAAAGAAAAGTGGTCCATAAGATTGGAAATAAATCCAGATTTTTTAAATATCATGGACAAGCCACAGTCTGTGTTTGTACATTCAATTATGTACGATCATTTCATACTGATCAGAATTTTTTTTTAGTCTTGCGGATCTGTATGTAGTTAGATAATGTGATGCTCATATTTATCTAATAAATGTGTATTCAGATCATACCCAGTCTTTATTTATTTTTTACTCATTTTGTCTTATGTTTTATCTTAAACGATAAACAGTGGCTATCACATTTACAAGCCAAGCATGAACAAAATTAATCTCACTTGAAGGGAGAGATATTTTGGAAACATTTTTATGATTTTTTTTTATTAAGAAAAATCATACAAGTAATTAACTTGAAATAAAGTAATGGAAAAATCTATTCCTGACGATTGAATATTTCATTATTTTTATCAGGGCTGAAAGTGAAACAAAGTGAATTAAAAAAATCATTTTTGAGAGGTCTCTAACTTTTTAAAGTGACGTCTGCTGGCATGACAATGGTTTGAATTAAGTTTAATTTTTATTATAATTAAAATAAATAGCTTCTCCAGTAATTGGTGAGGTTAGCATGTGTTCATCGTAGACTCGCGATGTTTGAACACGAGATGTTTACTTCCGGGTTTGTGGTCGTATACTTCCTGGCTCCGTTACGTACAGAAGAGCGGCGTGACTTTGGTACGCGCGCATGCGAGTGGGTGGCGTGTTGCACTTAAACAATCTTGTGAGGCAAATTGACAAAACTTTCCAAAATTTTCTTTCCTAAATTGCAATGTTGCTAATATCGAGCCGTGTCAAATTGTGCTCGCTGGCGTTCACTGCCGCGAGGCTATGCAGCAACGGCCCGGCGGCCGCCAACAGCAACCCGACGGTCTACTTTGACATTTCGGCCGATAACGAGCCGCTCGGCCGGGTAACCTTCGAGGTGAGGACGCGTGTAGGAAAAAAAAAACATACTTCACAAAACGATACTTGACCGTAATTTGACTTTGAAGAGGCGTCCGTTATTGTGTCCCAATTGAACTAACGAGTGCTGTTTCCTCTTTTTGCGGTTGATCGTAATTTGGTTTGGCAAGTTGAACGCTGAAGTGGTGCCAAAAACTGCAGGTAAGCAAAGTCGCGTTTGGAGGTCGCTCGCGTTAGCATGCGGCTAACAATAGCAAATTTGCAATGCATCGCATGTGGCCACGAACGTTTTTTTTTAACCCTGCCTTTAAAAACACGTCTACATTTGTATGTATACACAAGGTGGGCCTCTAAAAGCGTGCACAATCTAGATTTTGCCTTGCTTTGTAATTTACCTTTCTTAAAAAAAAAAAAGAAAAGGACATTACACCTTTTCCTTCCTAATTATAATTCAAATAATAATCTGTATCCCAGGAAGCTCCTAAATTGTGGCACGTTGGCCCTAAAATTTGACAAAATTAGAAATTGTCATCCACTCGCGCCAGTGCAGCCAGTAAATTTGCTGACCAAATTTTTATTTTTGAAAATTTTCATTGCTGACAAAATTTTTAAGTAACAGTAAAAATGAGTGGCATGATTATCTGTTTTATTGCAAGTGACTTCATACATGTGTGTGCCTCTAAATTTAAAACTTCAACTGTGCAACTGCGCTCTGATTAAAAGTACATTGTATTTTGGTTTGTGGGGGGAAAATAAAATGTTAATCATTATGAGGAAAACATTTTCTCCTTGTTAGTCTCCCCATTTGGTCATACTTTTTCTTGTGATATGATAACGTTTTTCTGGTAATAGTCGTCTGGCCCTAATACAATTTTTTTTTATGATAAGTGTATGATGTTAATATTTGAAGTTGTAGTTTCATCATTATTGTCCACCCATGTCAAATGAGTCACCCACTGGTTGTTGCACGCTAATCACTCATGATGACTTTCCAGTAAGATTGGGATGGGGCGGTAATTCTTGGTCAGCCTTGCGCAACATTCTTGCCTTTTTTTTTGTTTGTTTTGTTTTGTCTCTTTTCTTTTTTTCCCATCCCCTCGTATCTATTTAAAGAAATTAATTTCTTTCCGGCAGAAAATTTTCGGGCACTGTGCACGGGCGAGCACGGTTTTGGTTACAAGGGCTCCACCTTCCATCGGGTCATCCCTCAATTTATGTGCCAGGTAAGTGCATGCACCTGCAACATCTTGTCTTTACATACCTACAAAAAAAACCATATGAATTCCTGTAATTTTATTTTTTATTTATTTTTTTTAGGGTGGCGATTTCACCAACCACAACGGAACCGGTGGCAAGTCCATTTACGGATGGAAGTTTCCGGATGAAAACTTCAAGCTGAAGCACACCGGACCTGGTAGGATGAAGTGGCCTTAACTCCCTTGAAATAATGAGAAAAAGTCTGCACATCTCTCCTCAAATACCATTTTTGCGTGAAGTAAAAAAAATTCCTATGAAATCTTTTTTTTATTTATTTTTTTAATGTGCACTATTAATGTAAATCCAATAACTTGGTGGGGTGTTCTTGTGCTTTTGAAATGTTGCTAGCTGCACAGTTGAAGGGGGGCTCTGAAAAGTGTTGCTTTGCTCCTGCAGGCATCTTGTCGATGGCCAACGCGGGTCCCGACACCAACGGCTCGCAGTTCTTTATCTGCACCAGCAAGACGGATTGGTAGGTGCCGACTGGCAAAATGTACTCAATTGAATTTGGTGCATGTGTGAAGTTGCGCTGCGTGTCCTCGCCGCAGGCTGGACGGCCGCCACGTGGTGTTCGGCAGCATCAAGGAGGGACTGGACGTGGTGAGGAAGGTGGAGGCTTTGGGCTCGCGCTCGGGACGCACGGCCAAGAAGATCACCATCAGTGACTGCGGACAGCTCACCTAAGTCAGCCGTCCTCACCCTGCCGGACGCTCGTGCTGTCGTTCGTCTCGCGCGTTACTTTGAATGTCTCGCCATGAGACGTGAACTTGAGCTTTGTTCATCAAAAGCGGACTTTTGTTGAATGCTGATCTTTTTTTTTTTTTTTTTTCGTGGACTGACGCAAGCAGGATGTCATATGACTGTGTGTACATGAAAATGATGTCAATCTCATTTGTGTTGAGAGGCCACATGCCTCGCCCAATCGCTTGTGAAGTGGGCCGGGCCAGAATGTTTCATGACATAGAAATGTATTTACAAAAAATTAACCAAAAAGTTCAATTGGAGTAAGAATTGTTTTGGGTTTTTTTTTTTGTACATGCAACATACACATCAAAGTGGATCTTCACACATTATATGAATGGGCTTTTTGTCCAATTTGCATCAATTTCCGCATGCCTCCTCAAATCTTGACCTCTAGGAATTCTAAACATGAAACTCAAGGGGTTAGGGTTTTAAATTTTGGATTAGGTCATGATTTCAAATTAGGTGTGGGGTTTCAAATTGGGGTTGGGGCTTCAGGGGTTCATTTGGGAATACTGCTGAAATGCCATCTGTTACACGTAATTTGTCGTTTTGTAACCGAGGACTTTCTGGCGTCTTTTGGCAAAGCAACTTTAATTTCGCTCAGAGGCAATTCAATTAAGCATCACGCAAAACAGGGACCGTGTTTTACATGCTGTTAAACAATAATTCAAATCTGAATCAAATACCCCCAAATAAAACAAATCCAAAATAAACAGAGAATAAAAAAAGACTTCTGTCCAGATACTTGACATTTGCATGAATCAGTAACTTTGTTCGACAAGAATTTGGCGCCATCTCGTGGCAAGTTGTAATGTCATCACCTCAGCTTCACTTGCAGCATCAAATAACATCGAAGTTTGTTGTACTTTTTAGAATGTACTCAACTATATGGGCTATAGTAACTGTGTATGTATTAAAATTGCAATTTCATCGTAAATAAACCGAGTCAAAGTTATAAAAAATATATATTAATTCATGTGCTGCATTCAGAATACTGTAAATTCATTCATTTGCCAGTCTGGACAGGGACATCCTTTGCGTTTGTTTTATGTATCTTTTAATGTCAACTACTAACAATAGAGCACGTATAAGATGACAGAGGCGGAACATGTCAATCAATACATTTAATTTTCCCAATTTGTGCAAAACAGCTGGAGCCTTGTCAGAATCCCATTAGACTTTGAACACACCCCCAAGGCGCAGTAGTAGCCGCATGTGTTTGTTTGCTAGGCTAGGCTAAGCTAGGCTAGCTCGTCCACAGCACGGAGCAGCAAATGAAGCCGCCGCTCGTTTCATTTTGCTGGGCTGAATGACAAAACAATAAAGACCTTCTGGTCACTTTTCTACATTCGCGTGGGGGAGCGAAACGCTGACAAAATGGTGAAGGAACAGTTCCGAGAGACGGACGTGGCCAAGAAAATGTGAGTCGCTCGCTAGCTAGTCGCTAACTTTGGTTAGCTCGCCGGCTAAAGCTGACGCTCACGACAGTTTACAAACTTGTTTATTTTATTATTTCTTTTTCTTTTTTGGGGGGGGGTGTTTTTGTTTTCTGTCGTACAATTTAACCTCACAGAAGTGGACACTAGACAACAATGGTACCAAAGTGCCTAACATTTAATATTGACGTTTTCGTTTTATTTGATTTATTTTTTTTGCATGTCACACTGCAGTAGCGATTGCACACATTCAGATTGGTTCGAAAGTAGATTGGATTCACTTTAGTCTCTCTTGCTTTCTGTCTGTCTTTCTTTTTATTCCAATTACATTTACTTTGGTATGTGTGTCAAACTTAAAATATGAATTGATACACGTCAGCATTATCATTTGAAGATGATTCTATTGATCTAACAAAGATGCTCACAAGGATTTGAAAAGTGGTCTTAAACAAAACCTTTTTAGGGGCGTTCGGCTTGATGTGTTTAGTTGGACAAAAAGCTCCGCTTTGTGGAAGAAATGGCTGCATTTTGGAAACGCTACCTATGCTGTTGTTTTTTTTGTCTTCCTTATAGAAGCCACATTTGCTTCGGCATGAAATCAGCTGATCAAATGCGTCAGCAGGCCCACATTCAAGTGGTCAGCAAGAATCTGTACAGCCAAGACACAAAACACTCGCCGCTGCCTTACGGAGTGTTGGATCACCACATGGTGTGTAAAATGTTTGATTGAAGCACCAAATGTGAACCACGTCAGTTTTCCTATTTCTTGTCGCACAGGGGACCAGCGAGAAAGATCGACCGTGTTTAACGTGCGGGAAGAATCTGGCGGATTGTTTGGGACACTACGGTTACCTGGATCTGGAGCTTCCCTGTTTTCACGTTGGCTACTTCAAAGCCATCATTGGAATCTTGCAGGTTAGTGCAAAGAAATAAGCAAGAAGTAGTCAAATGCATGGGAAAGGTTGTCTAATTATAATGATCTGAGAAAGAAGTCTGGATTGTTCTAAAATAATGATGGCAAAAAGCAACATTTTCCGTCCAGATGGTTTGCAAGACGTGCTCGAGCATCATGCTGAGCCAAGAGGACAAGTTGCAGTTCATGGACATGTTGAAACGGCCCAATTTGGCCTACCTGCAGAAGCGAGGGCTGAAGAAGAAGATCTCCGACAAATGCCGCAAAAGAAGCATTTGTCTCAGTTGTTCGGCGTTCAACGGTGATGAATCCCAAATTCATCCACTTTCCCTGGCGGACTTGCGCTTGTGCTCCTCTCACACGTCTTGGTCTGTTCCGCAGGCACGGTGAAGAAGTGCGGCCTGCTGAAGATCATCCACGAGAAGTACAAAACCACCAAGAAGGCGGTGGAGCCTTTCGTGTCCGAGTTCTTGCAGTCCTTCGACCTTGCCATCGAGCACAACAAACTCGTCGAGCCTCTTTTGGCGCGAGCGCAGGTCGGTCCAAATGTTCTCGCCTCCCAGAATCCGAAGGTTCTTTCCCAAAGTCGCCCAATCGATGTTTAGCGCGTGTGGTCTGTAGGAAAACCTCAACCCCCTGGTGGTGCTGAACATCTTCAAGCGCATCCCCCAAGAAGACGTGCCGCTGCTGCTGATGAACCCCGAGACGGGCAAACCGGCCGACCTCATCCTCACCCGCCTGCTGGTGCCGCCGCTGTGCATCCGGCCCTCCGTGGTCAGCGACCTCAAGTCGGGCACCAACGAGGACGACCTCACCATGAAGCTCACCGAGATCATCTTCCTCAACGACGTCATCAAAAAGGTTGCATGTCTCGCTTCGGCTTGTGGGAAAGGGCCGCGCAAAGTTGAGTGTCGCGGTGAAACGAGCGTCTTGTCGTCCAGCATCGCATGACCGGCGCCAAGACGCAGATGATCATGGAGGACTGGGACTTCCTGCAGTTGCAGTGCGCGCTCTACATCAACAGCGAGCTGTCCGGCATCCCGCTCAACATGGCGCCCAAGAAGTGGACCCGAGGCTTCGTGCAGAGACTCAAGGGAAAGCAAGGTCTGCGGCCGACTTCGCCTCGTGACCTTGAAAACAAGGCGGCCTCGGTCGCAATTCAAAATGACTCGATGACATTTGGTTGCGAACTTTGCCGAACATGAATTCGACAAGCACGGCTCTCGGCGCGCCGCGTCTCGCTTTTGTGACTTGCGCAAACATTTTGCCGTCGGCATCCTGCGCAAAGTTCTGTCAAATTTGATCCAATCGAGCGCTGTGATGACGCAGGTCGTTTCCGAGGCAACCTGTCGGGCAAACGCGTGGACTTTTCCGGCAGGACCGTCATTTCCCCGGATCCCAACCTGCGGATCGACGAGGTGGCCGTGCCCGTGCATGTGGCCAAAATCCTGACGTATCCGGAGAGGGTAAGACGCCTGCCGATGCGTTGCGCTCATCTTGTTTGTCGAATGCGCCGCCGTGTTGACGTTTGCCGCCGAAAGGTCAACAAAGCCAACCTGGAGCTCATGAGGAAACTTGTCCGCAACGGCCCGGACGTCCACCCCGGCGCCAACTTCATCCAGAATCGCCGCAACCAAATGAAAAGGTGACGCCGCACGTCTTCAAATGGATTTTGTCCGACGTAACGTTTGCATCGCGGCAGGTTCTTGAAATATGGCAACCGCGAGAAGATAGCGCAGGAGCTGCGCTTCGGCGACGTGGTGGAGAGGCACATGATCGACGGCGACATCGTCCTTTTCAACCGGCAGCCCTCGCTGCACAAGCTCAGCATCATGGCTCACATCGTAAGTTTGCCGCTCACCTCACGCCACCTAAAATGACGGAGGGCTTCTGTGACAAAATGAATTTGTCGTACGACCGACCGTTCTGGAACATTCGTATTATTTGAAAAATTGTTTGCGCAGTCTAAAGGCCTCTCCTTTTAAATCGCATTTGCATTGAAGTCAACGATTGTCCGTCCATTAAAAAAAAACGAGTTGAGTTTTATGATGTTGACTGTTTGACCCTGAAAGCGACGATTCCACTTTCTTTTATATTTGCCGCGCAGTTGAAGCCCTTTCTCGCACTTTTCCCAATTCGGCAGGCCCGAGTGAAGCCCCACCGGACTTTCCGCTTCAACGAATGCGTGTGCACGCCGTACAACGCGGATTTTGACGGCGACGAAATGAACCTCCACCTGCCTCAGACCGAGGAGGCCAAAGCCGAGGCTCTCGTCCTCATGGGGGTACGTGCGAGCGCGAGTGCAATTCTTTGTCTTCACGTGTTTCATTCCGACACCCCCCCCTCCCCCGCCCCTCCAGACAAAAGCTAATCTTGTCACACCAAGAAATGGCGAGCCGCTGATTGCCGCCATTCAAGACTTCCTGACAGGTAATGACCGACTGCTTGTTACCGGCACCTTCCAACATTTCTACTTGATCATTTGAAATGGAAAAAAAAAAAATGTTGTCTTTCAAAATATTGCGCGAGCACGGCTAAAATCTCGCAAGGTCTTTTTGATCCCGTCAAGTGAAGCGTTGCGGTAAGTCGCATGTTTGTGTCTCCCAGCCGGTTATCTTCTGACCCTGAAGGACACCTTCTTTGACCGCTCCAAAGCATGTCAGATCGTGGCGTCCATCCTCGTCGGCAAGGATGAGAAAGTCAAGATTGCGCTCCCTCGTCCGTCCATAATGAAGGTACGCTAAAGCCTCGCTCGTGCTCGTTGTTCGTCTTAACTGATGAACTCAGCCGACACCGCAGGAGCATTGCTGGGAAAATCTTTCAAATGCCTTTGCTTCCCTTTCGATTGTCGTTTTTGTGGACCCAATTTAATTTTCCGCGTCTTGGTGTCCTCCAGCCGATGGCTCTGTGGACGGGCAAGCAGATATTCAGCCTGATCCTGAAGCCCAGTAAAGATTGTCCCGTCAAGGCCAACCTGCGCACCAAGGGCAAGCAGTACTGCGGCAAAGGCGAGGACCTGTGCCACAACGACTCATGTAAGCTTTGAAAAATGTGCTTTGGTGGTTCCGCCATTTGCTTTTTGAGCGAAATTTGCAAGGAATTGACGGCGACTCAAAAACGTTTGTAATGGATGCCACAAGACGGCTTAAATAAAGCGCCTCCCCTGGCTTCAATATACCTGCTTGGCACCAACTTGCCACAAGGTGGCGCCTGTGCACGTTTGATTTAGAGAGAGAGATGAACATGTTTGAAGTCTCCACTAACCGCTGCGACGCTGCTGGAATGTT
This sequence comes from Idiotropiscis lumnitzeri, assembly GCF_059441095.1. Lineage (NCBI taxonomy): Eukaryota > Metazoa > Chordata > Actinopteri > Syngnathiformes > Syngnathidae > Idiotropiscis > Idiotropiscis lumnitzeri. The sequence continues at coordinate 12,612,518 of NC_142410.1, read as the reverse complement.
CAAAGTGAGCTCATGCGTCGGCTGCAGTGACTGAATGTAAACAAACAACTGCAGTTTTCTAATTGCTTTAAGTTTGTCCATTGGCAAGTAACCTTTTCCCATTTTGATCAATGCAAGCAATGATTCCATTTTTTCCTACTTAGTCCTCGTTCTGTCCCTCATTTAACACCGACTCTCCTCCCTCTCTGTACGACGTCCGCAACGTATTTCTTGCCAAGGAGATGCCCGTCGGCATTATCGACTGCGCTTAAGCAAGGTTTTACAGTTCGGGTCTGAGCTTTTTCTTTTGGTCGTGTCAATTGTTTCCAGACGTGGTAATCCACAACAGCGAGCTGATGTGTGGCAGCATGGACAAGAGCACCTTGGGCTCGGGCTCCAAAAACAACATCTTCTACATCCTGCTGAGAGACTGGGGCCAGCTGGAGGCGGCAAACGCCATGTCCCGCCTTGCACGACTCGCCCCCGTGTATCTCTGTACGTCATTATCGCCTTCACGGCGGGGCTGACGCAGCTTGCCGTTTGATATTGAGGATGTTTTTTTTTTTGCCCGGCTTCCAGCTAACCGAGGCTTTTCCATCGGTATCGGCGACGTGACGCCCGGCCAAGGTCTGCTGAAGGCCAAGCAGGACCTCCTGGATGACGGCTACCGCAAATGTGACGAGTACATCGAGGCCCTGAAGACGGGCAAGCTGCAGCAGCAGCCCGGCTGCTCGGCTGAGGAGACCTTGGAGGTGTGGGACTCGTTCGGAGGCGCGGTGCAGTCGAACCGCCAAACTTGTTTTTATTCGCGCACTATATTTGAATATTATTGTTCCTGATTTTTATTTTCGTCGACAGGCGCTTATCCTGAGAGAGCTGTCGGTCATCAGAGACCGTGCAGGCAGCGCCTGCCTCAGGGAGCTCGACAAGAGCAACAGTCCTCTGATCATGGCTCTTTGCGGCTCCAAAGGCAAGTCACGTGGACCTTTTTCAATCCCCCATCTGTACTGTTTAAAAAAAAAAAAAAAAGTGCTACAGCGGTGCCCCAATTTGAGAGGCAGTGTCCATAGGAACAATTTTGAAGCTTTGACAATTCAAAAAAGAGGACCGTGTATTTGAGTTTGGAAAGTGACGTTATTTATTTCTTTAATTGTGCCACCGCGCAACGACGAAATGAAAGTGGTGAGTCGAGCTACCTTTGGTGCGGACGCCACGAAACACACCGTCGACATCTCACGTCTTCCTTGACATGTGCACTCACACGCACATTTAAGGCTTGTTCTTTTCTTCTTTGTTGTGTACTCAGGATCTTTTATTAACATCTCTCAGATGATTGCCTGCGTGGGGCAGCAGGCCATAAGTGGCTCTCGAGTACCGGATGGTTTTGAAAATCGCTCCCTGCCTCACTTTGAAAAGCATTCGAAAGTAGGAGACAAAAGCTCATCCCCGTTCGCGTGTTGCCCCTTTTTTCCGCTAGTTCTCCCAACATTTTTTTATTTCCACAGTTGCCCGCTGCGAAAGGCTTTGTGGCCGACAGCTTCTACTCCGGCCTGACACCCACTGAGTTCTTCTTCCACACAATGGCCGGTCGCGAGGGCCTGGTCGACACCGCTGTGAAAACCGCGGAGACGGGCTACATGCAGGTAGGCTGCTCGCCACTGAATTTCGATCACGCATTAGAAAGAGAGCTGATGAAGTGGGATTGGATGCTTGAGGGAGAGATTTTTTTTTTTCAAGCTGGGGCTCATGTGGTAAACCGAAGTCAAAGTGGGTAAGCAAACAGGACGTGTGGATGCACTCGAGGTTATTGCAAACTTTGGATGATTGTGGTTGATGAGAGATCACTAACGGTACCGCGGCAGACAAAGAGAACGATGGGTTCTTTTTTTTTTAATTGGAGAAGGGCTGTTCTGGGATTTGACTGGCAAGCTGTTGAGAGGAAATGAGTTTGGTAGTTTAATTGAATGACGTTTGCGCGCAACCATAATTAAGTGTCGTGAGACAGCTGATGAGATTGTAGTATGTTGCGGTGGTGATGGATTTTGATGGCCGTTGTCTGCATAGCATGTTTCCAAGGGGAAGAAAACCATGGGCTCAAGCACTGAGCCCTGTGGGACGCCTTGGGACAGAGGCAAGGCAGGAGGAGCAATTTTTTGTTGAGATGGCAAAACTAGAGCTGCTGAGGGGAGGGGTCTTGTAAATCTATTTAAAAAAAAAAACAAACACAACAACAACAACGAGAAAGTCTTGCCTTTTGTTTTTGACAGCGGCGTCTGGTGAAGTCTTTGGAGGATCTGTGCTCCCAGTACGACCTGACGGTGCGAAGCTCCACTGGCGACATCATCCAGTTCATCTACGGCGGCGACGGCCTGGACCCCACCGACATGGAGGGCAAAGATGAACCGTTGGAGTTCAAGAGGGTCCTGGACAACATCCGAGTAAATATGGACGCACGCCCGCTGCCGCTCTCACAACGCAATAATAGCTTTGTGTTGAACTAAACATTTCACAAAGTAGCAAAGAAATCATGTTTTTTTTAATCACTTTGCTTTCACTGAACCTAAGCTTCTTGCCAGACATTCTGCAGCTTCCCCGTCCGTCTTTTCATCGGCAACTTGGTGACGATTTGAACACGCTGGTCTGGCCTTGATCGCCTTGACTGCGTTTGCTTCAGTCCACAGCTTCAAAATAAAAAAACAGGAACTCTGTTTTCTATCACTTCAAGCTTTAGAAGGAGGAAAAAAAAAATCATCTTTGTTTGGCATGTACTCACGAAATTTAGCCTCTGCCTTTTGACCAATCACAATTTTGTTCCCAGCTACCAAAACATTTTGAGCCAGGTCGAGCGTGTGTTCGTGTGAGGCCGTTTCTCATTCCGGTCCATGATCAGCGTGCAAACGGAACGCCTTTGGAATTTAGTTGTTGTTTTTTTCTTCCCCAATGAACATAATACGCATTATCGCCTCCCCTCACCATTTTTGTTTGCGTGTTCCCGCAGGCTGTCCTCACGTGTCCGGACGAGCCCACCCTCAGCCAGGGCGAGCTGGTTCTTGCGTCGGACGCCATCATGAAGCAAGCCGACTTTGTGTGCTGCAGAGACAGCTTCTTAGAGGTACGCGCAGCAAAGCGCTTCTCGGAACTCGTTCAATTCCTCGTGTGATGCGCTTAAGGAATCTGGATTGCTGCCTCACATGCAGTGTTCTCACATTTGACATCAAAGCCTTATTCCAAAATGGATCGCTTTCTATTTTTTCTGCTTCCAATTCTAAAAGTCAAGCCTTGTAAGTCTGTAAAAGACAAAGAAAGCATACTTTTATGATGTTGAAGAAGAACGCGTTGGACTCTCTCGGCCTCAAGTCATCAATTCATGTCACGGATGTGTGTGCGCTAATCATTGCCGTTGAACTTTTTGTGTAGGCGCTCACTGAGACCGGCTCCGAGAAGTACCCGGAGGTATCGTTGCTGAGCATGCCGAGACGTGAACGGCGTGTCGTTGCTCTTTTGTCTCGTTTTCTAACCGTAACCACCTCACGTGTCAAAGCAGTCGTCCTCCCAAGTGTGCTCTGCCAAAGTGCCGTGTTGTTGTTTATTTAACCTTTCCATCTTGAACGCGGCGGTTTTGAGGGTTCGCTTTGATGTGCCGGCAAACGGCAGCGGCGGCCAACCCTCGCGCTAATGTTGCCGATCCTTGAATTGCATGCGACTTAACGGCAGCACGCCGCGCGCGCGCCGTTGCGCGCGACTCCTCTCACGACTGCTTCTTCGCCATCTGCAGGAAATTAAGAAATTCATCAAGAGCTTCTCCGAGAGGATCAAGAAGACCAGAGACAAATACGGCATCAACGACAACGGCACCAGCGAGGTAGATGGCCGCCAAGATCGCCGTCTCCTTTTCCTCTCGTCTCCCTCACCCTTTCTTGACTTCCCCGCAGCCCAAAGTTCTCTATCAGCTGGACCGCATCACCCCCACGCAGCTGAAGAAGTTTCTGCAAACCTGCCGGGACAAATACATGAGGTTGGAATGCCGCGTGCTCGTCACCCGTCGATGCTGCCGGAAGGCCTTCTTCCCCATTGTGGCCGTCGTCCCGCAGAGCGCAGATGGAGCCGGGCTCGGCGGTGGGGGCCCTTTGCGCCCAGAGCATCGGCGAGCCCGGGACGCAGATGACCCTGAAGACCTTCCACTTTGCCGGCGTGGCGTCCATGAACATCACTCTGGGCGTGCCTCGCATCAAGGAGATCATCAACGCCTCCAAGAACATCAGGTCAGAAGGCAACCGCCGCATTTGGGACGCAACGCCGGTCTTAAATTTGGGGCATTTTCCTGCTGCGCTTTCAGTACGCCGATCATCACCGCGCATTTGGACGTGGAGGACGACGCCGACTTTGCCCGGCTGGTGAAAGGGAGGATCGAGAAAACGCTCCTGGGCGAGGTGTGGCCAAGCTGACGCGCATCCTGGAGTCACGTAAAGGAATTGAAGAAAGAATGAAATGACACCTTTCTTTTTTTTTTTTTTTTCCCCCTTGTCAGATTTCTGAATACATCGAAGAGGTTTTTCTACCAGACGACTGTTTCATCTTGGTCAAATTGTCCCTGGAGCGAATACGGTTGCTCCGACTCGAGGTACAACATCTGAAAAGTTGAAAAAGTCGCGCGGCACTCACGCCGAGACGGTGTCGTTGGCTTTGTTAGGTGAACGCCGAGACGGCGCGTTACTCCATCTGCATGTCCAAGCTGCGCGTGAAGCCCGGAGACATCGCGGTGCACGGCGAGGCCGTGGTGTGCGTGTCGCCGCGGGAAAACAACAAAAGCTCCATGTATTACGTGATGCAGTCGCTGAAGGCCGAGCTTCCCAAGGTGAAAAAAAAAAAACACGCACACGCTTAACCGGGAAAGCACTGAACAGAAGCGCAAGTACATCACAATGTTCAAGGTCAGAGTTTCTTAGCACCACTTCCTTCACTGGCTTTTTTATTTTATTTTTTTTCCTCACTAGCGCACAGTTGACTGGTGACCAGTTTTATTGATTTATTTTTTTGTTTTTGTTTCTGCACGTGTGTTCACATCGGAAAATTGTTTTTGTTGGGCTGTCGTCGTCCAAGGTGGTGGTTCAAGGCATCCCCGAGGTCGCCCGCGCCGTCATTCACATCGACGAGCAGAGTGGCAAGAACAAGTACAAGCTGCTGGTGGAGGGTGACAACTTGCGTGCTGTCATGGCAACCCACGGAGTGAATGGCAGCAGGACCACTTCCAACAACACTTACGAGGTGCCGATGAAAAGCCACGACGCCTTTTTGTCTCGCTTTCATACGAGACCCGAATCTCTCTCTCTCCTTTTTTTTTTTTTTCAAATGATTGCAGCTCCGGCGGCCCTCTCGAGATGAGTTGTTGACCTCAATGTCACGTTGGCGCTTTTCATTTGACAGGTGGAGAAGACGCTGGGCATTGAGGCGGCCCGCTCGACAATCATCAATGAGATCCAGTACACCATGGTCAACCACGGGATGAGTATCGACCGGCGCCACGTCATGCTTCTCGCCGACCTCATGTCCTACAAGGTGACGGACGCCTTCTGTTAGCGTTTGTGTCTTCGGCTCATCGATGCGATTCAAATAAAAATCTGAATTAGGAATGGTCTTAAAGATTCCATTTTTAGTCATGCCGTCGTTTCAAGTATTGGACAGAATGCTAATTGACCCCCCCCCCTCCCCCAAAAATAGGGCGAGATACTTGGAATCACCCGGTTCGGCTTGGCCAAAATGAAGGAGAGCGTCCTCATGCTGGCATCCTTTGAGAAAACGGCCGACCACCTCTTTGACGCTGCCTACTTCGGCCAGAAGGACTCGGTCTGCGGTAGGCGCACGCTTGATTCATTTATTTTCAGCGTTTTGTGTTTAACTGCTGCAAAAGATTTCCGACTAAATTTTCAAAAGTGAAACTTGGATTTCTGATGGTCTCTTCAAAAGTGGGAGGGGCTTATCCCAAGTTGCAATTCCCCCTTCAAATGACAGTTGCACGTTTGCACTTGAAACACGTTCCGAGTTTCCTTCTCGCACATAAAAAGTGTCCGTGTCCCAATTTGAATGTTCCTGTCGCCTCTGCTTGCTCAAAGTCGCTTCAAACGACACTTCGGCGTCATTTGAAGTGACTGCACCCTGCCGGGTTGTCCGCGGCACATTCTGCCCGCGCGTCTCCCAAGTTTGTGAAGAAGGCGCGGTGGCGCGTGATGTGCATTTGCGCAAATTTTCAATTTGTCGCTCTTCCCGTTTGCAGGCGTGTCCGAGTGCATCATCATGGGCATTCCGATGAACATCGGCACAGGCCTGTTCAAACTGCTGCACAAGGCTGAGCGGGCCCCCTCCCCGGCCAAAAGGTCTCTGCTCTTCGACAACGCCGACTTCCACGTACCTCTCGTCACGTAACGGCCCGCCGAGGAAAAGAGAGGAGACCACTGAGGCCCGTTTGTAAGTGCCTGCTCATGTCACTTCATTTTCGTTTGGACACAATTTAGAGCTTGATCCGCTGATCTATTTGTCACAGATGACATCATGGACAGTGCAGATTTTTTTTGACTTGATGATATCCTCTCAATGCAAGAGAAACGAAAAACTGCCTTTTTTTGTAATGTCCATTGGAATTTCCAAAGTTGAATGGCGACAAGTGCCGCCTCTCGAAGCGACCCGCTAGCTAACAGACAATGAAAATGCTAACAATTAGCATCGCTAAACGCGTGGGCGGATCGTCTCGCAATATTTCCAAACGTTTGGACCTAAAATTCAAAATCTTTGACAATCTTTTGTCAATAAACTTTCCAAATGAACTAAAACAACCAAAAGAATCATATCGCAGTTCTTGTTGTTTTATCTGTTAAGATGGCCGAGGCGGGAACACCAAAAGGAGCAACGCAATCGGTTGGAGGGCAGCATGAAGTCCCAATTTGTTATCTTTTAGATTCCGTTCAAGACGTTAGCGTATGATGGAGTGACATTTTATTTCTTAAGAACTGCAAACGCAATAATGCAAACGATGGATGGCATTTCCATTCATTTCATTTGGCAAGGATGATTTTTTTTTTTTTTTTGGGAGTTGTGAGCGCAGCCACGGGATGGAATGAAGCTTCTACTTCAAGGCACCGCTTTCCTCTCCCGTGTGAATTTATTCTGTGGTCGTTTACTTCCGTTTAATCTTCAATGAGCGATAAGAAAGGTCAAATAGAGATTTTTCACTCGACGTTTTTCTCAATGGGAAAGTTTGTTGTTTCAAAAGAAAGCAAGAATTGGATTCAACTTTGGAGCTTCCACTGCACACTAAAACCTCCAATTATTGTAAACATTTTTGGGTTTGGAAAGCTCTTTGTGACGTGGGGATGAATAAAGCTGTGCCGCAACACACGTGACACGTGCTTCCTTGCGATCATCAGAAACTTTCTTGATTGTTCCTGTTGAGTCACAGCTTGAAGTAGCCTCGCTGCTCATTTGAGTTCATTTGTAAAAATTGAGATGAAATTGATACTCGTGCAGAAAGTGTTTCCAATGACAACACGCACATTTTAGGATGGCAACATTTTCAACAACAAAACATCCAAACAGATCAGCTCCGTTTTCAGGACAAAAGAGACAACTTGCTAATATTATGAGAATATAAAACTTTCAAAACGGCGCAAAGAAAAAAAAAAACAAACAGTCGATAGCAACGGTAAAATACAAGATAAAAAAATAAATAAAATACAAAACAAAGTGACGTGATTGTCAAAGAATTAAAGCAAGTCTGAAGAGATTTCAAAGGCCATCGTAAACGGAAACGTCGCATTCGGATGGGAATCTTTTCGGCGTTTTGAGCTGCAACATGAAGCAAACAGCAGCAGCCTAAACGAATTGAAGCGGCGGCGGTTCACGTGGCTCCGCCCACTTTTTGATTTGTTCATTTCACGTGACTGCGCCCACTTTTTGATTTGTTCATTTTCAAACCGTCACTCGTCCAAATGTCTCGTCCGCTCTCGGAGCTCATTTCTCCCGAGAGTTGCCGTTGGCGGCGAGCTCCGTTTGAATGGTGGAGAGCTTTTCGCCGACCTCCCCCAGGGAGCTTTGGGCGTGCGCCGACGCCGACGGCCGTTTGTTGAGCGCGCGCTGCTCCGAGTCCAAGTGGAGGAAGGCCTCTCTGCTTTGCGGTTTGATGAAGTGCACGGGCGGCGCCTGGACGTCGTCGCGCCGGCCGGGCCGCCGCCGCACGCACCGCGAGAGCGCCGAGACGCAGCTCTTCTTGAAGTTCTCGTTCATGAAGGCGTAGACGATGGGGTTGTTGAAACTGTTGAAGAAGCCGACGGCCTGCGCGACGGCCATCGTCATGTTGAGCGTCACCTCGTCGTATTTCTTCTCCAAGTCGTCTGAAGGAAGCCCAAAGTCGTCATCAACGCGAACGGCGAAGCGCTCCGGTCGGACGTGTTGCTATTTACAATATTCGAAGAGCATGTGGACCGTGTGGAAGGGCGCCCAGCAGATCGTGAACAGCGCCACGATGATGATCATCATCTTGACCGCTCGCTTCTTCTTCCTGCCGAGGACAAACTCCAACAATGTGGCAACAACGCCACTCGCTCAACGGGCTACGAGTGACCTCATCCTTTGTTGACGACGAGGCGCTCGATCCCCCGAGCTTGCATTTTCTTTGAAGAGTTTTTTCTCCTACCTGTCCATCTTAACCAGTTCCCGTTGATTCATGGTGCTGAGGACGGACGCGTCGCCCACCCGCTTGCGTATCCACAGCTCGAAGGCGATGCGGGTGTAGAGGAAGAGCATGGCGGCGAGCGGCAGCAGGAACAGCGCCACCAAGATGAAGGTGGTGTACGCCTGGCGCTCCCGCGGCGAGCGCCACGTCTCCTGGCAGCACACGTGGCGGCGCTCGTACACAAAGTCGTACTTGACCTGCGACGCCGACGACACACGTTTGCAAGCGCACGCGGACGGGGGGACATTTTAAATGGAGCGGCGACCGGCTGACAAATTGTAAATAAAGCGCGTCCAACTTTCAAAAAACAATTTTGGGGTGCTAATTCAAAGCTGGAAAGGTGTTGCCCTCAAAAGTTTCATTCCTCTCAAGCATTTCAATGAAATGTTTCTTTGTTGTGGACGAACAAAATCATTTCTGCATTTTTCTTGTCAGTTTAGTCGAAGGTTTGCGTTGCAGAATTTGACCGATCCGATTATCGTCCGACTTTGCGGCGAGTCGTCAGCGTTAATAGTTTGTCAGGGATGCGGTTATTCGCGTTGGTGCGCGAGACTCACTTTGAGCTGCTGCACAAACAACATTGGCGAGCCCACCAGCACCGAAGCCGTCCACACCGCTCCTGCAACAAAGTCGCACCGCAACGCCTCCGTCGACATCAAGCAAACAAAATTAGGCATGCGGGAAGTTCAGAGCACGTCAAAACATTTGAAGGCTTTTCGCCAACACTGAAACTTTTTTTTTTTTTTTTAGAACTGAATTCAATTTAGGCTAAGGACGATCGCATTGAAGCTCCGTGAATATTTTTTTTGGGGAAAAAAAAAGCTTTCCAGAAAATGGAACAAAAACGTTCAAACGTCGCTTTCCATAAAAGAAACGACGAGGTGGGAAAGAACGCCTTTGACGTTGCGAACGGGATGAAAAGGCGACGGCGACTACCCAACATCTTGTAGGCTCTCTTGGACGTGGACTGTCGCCTCATCCGAAGCGGGAAAACGATGCCGAGGTATCTCACGATGGCGATGCAGGTCATGGTGAGGATGCCCGTCACCACCGCCGTGGTCTGCACGAAGGGAACCGTCTTGCAGACCAGCACGCCTGTTTTTTTTAAATAAGGAACAATTGTGAGCATCTTTCAATGAAAAGCATGTACAGTCTTTCTAATTTTGACATTTGGAAAAAATACATATTGTTCACCAACAATTTTGAACGTTACGTAAAATATTTTATTTCTTAACAATATAAAAATATCCCAAATCTAGTAACTGATATCAATTATTTGAGGAGAAGCGGCTCAGATGATGGTTGGAAAAACATTTTCCTAATTTACTGGGACCAAATAAAATCTACTCTACCACATTTAATGTTTTTTTCCTCTAAAGTTGCCAAAGTCCAATTTTTGTTTCTGCCTCAATGATCGGATTTTGTCTTGAGGTTTTTCCCGTGTGAAATGTTGGCGATGCATGCTTTTCATTGGAAAAAGTCGATGAGTTGTGCAAGTCAATCCGAAGTCGTCACGTGCACGTCATCCACGCCGAGACTGACCTCCGAGCCACTGCGACGTGATGTTCTGCAGCAGCGTGAAGGGAACGCAGAAGAAGGTGATGAGCAGGTCGCTGACGGCCAGCGAGCAGATGAACACGTCGGTGCGCTTCTTCAGCACCACCGACAGAACCAGGCTGTTGCCGCTCAGCGCCAGCGCGAAGATCAGCGCGTAGACGACCACGAACGCCGTCTTGGCGCCGCGCGGCAACTCCGCCACGGACACCAGCGGCGGGATCTTGTACGTGCTGATGAAGTCGTCCCGGCTCAGGTTGTAGTAGCGCAGCGTCTCGCGCAGCACCTCCGGCGTGATCCTCGGCTCCGCCGACATGGCCACCGCCGCCGCCGCCGCCTGGCAATGGGGGTGATGCTCGGCTGCCTTCCTGCGCCGAGCCACGCTGGACGACGACGACGAGGAGGAGGCAGTTTAGCGCCCGCTCACTCGCTCACTCGCTCTCTCTCTCTACCCCATTTCCCCGCTCTTTCTTTCTCATACTCTCTTTGTCCCTCTTTTCTTTCTCTCTCTCTCTCTCACTCTTTTTCTCCCTCCCTAAAACTCTTTCTCTCTGGTCTCCCTCTCTCTAGTTTGCCTTCTCTCTCGTTCTTGCTCTCTCTCTCTCTAGCTCTTTCTTCTCTAGCTCTCTCTCTCTCTCTCTCTACCTCGCTTCCCTTCTCTCGCCCCCCCCCCTAGCTCGCGTTATCGCTCTCAAAACTGTTTTTCTCTCTGTGTTGCTTCAATTCACTGGCTGCATCCTTTTCCCTCCCCACTCCACAACGTCGCGTGCAGTACAATCAACAATATTCCTCCCTGCCGCACTGATGCAAATCATGCTCGCATTTGGAACGGCAACCAAAGCCAAGTCATTAGGAGCATTGTTGAACTCTTTGTTTCGTTCCGTCCTCGCTTTGCTCTCGTTTCTTAGCGACCGCCACAACTCAATACAACGCAGATCCGTTTCGCACGCCGCATTCGGTGCCTTTGGCCTTCTCCAATTGTTTCTTTGTGTTGGCCCTCCGATGTCAATTCCAAAGCGTCCGTCATCCAAGTAGCGCCGCCGTCTTCCCGCGTCAAGACTTTCCCCGAAGATGTCGGCCCAGGGACGCTCGCTCCCGAGCGGCGGTGCGGGCTGGCTCCCGCCCGGGTGGCGCGAGACACCGCTGACGGCGAGCGTGCCGAGGTTGGCCACCCTCAGCCACCACTCCTTCTTCTCCAGGCACAACCCGCACCCGCATCGGGTCAGGCACATTCAAGGTGAGCTCCCACTTCCCAATTGCCCGACAAACTTTTGCTGCTTGGATGAATCAATTCCTAAAATAATCGTTAGTTGCACCATTGCGTCAAAGAAAGTATATTATGGATGCGCGTCATGTGATGACTTTTATGTTTCTTTTATGACATATCGCACTTTAGTGGCGTTGATTTTAAGATTTTGTTTTGGGTGTGTCGCAGAAATGAAATGTTGTTCGGCGCTCATGAGAACACTGAAGCGTCTTTGCTTTGCTCAGTGTTACCATGACGACTGACGGCTTGTTGTCTTGATGCCGTCGCAAGTAATGAATGCGCCATCCCACACCAAAAATGTGTCCCGGGTGTCCGCATGCAGGACTCAACGGCAGGCCCGTTTGTTCGGTGAGAGACGACTGGTTGGTCAGCTCCTCGTTATTTCCGCATCCGCTCCTGAAGAGTCACGTGCAGAGGACGTCCGCCATGCTGCCGCCGACGGCTTTTACGCCGCATCAAGCTCACTCTGGTAGCAAAGCAGATGATTGAAATAAAAAGCATTTTCTCATCGCATATTTGCTTGTGTTGGCCCAGCGATGTTTTCGGAGGCTTGGCGAGAAGAGCTCAGGGAGCTGGCGGCCAAAGTCACTTTGTCTCCTCAGACGCAAGAAGGCGAAAATGAGGTACCGAGATGTACCACACACTTTGTCCGTCTCCGCTGGCTGAACAAGCGCTTCAGCGAGCCGTTTTTGGAGCGAAAACGCCTGAAACAAGCTCCGCCCCCTTCGAGCACACGTGTCCCACAGCGCCCCCTCGAAGGCCGCTGCGCTGTCCTGCCCGTTTTGGGTGTGTGATCATCCTGAGCACTCGAACGGAGGGCGGCAGTTTGACACGCGAGCGAGTGTTTGGTCCTTTTCTGCTGTCTGAAGCGACCTTTTTCGCCAGCATTTTTCATCCAAGTTGCCGTCCTCCCTCTGTGGCAGGCCCGAGCGGCAGGAGAGCCCGTCCGACGCCAGACGCAATACTCGGCCCAAAGCGGGCGACTTGTCCCTCCCGCTGCCAAGTGTCGACCTCCTCGCCAGCGCCCGGACCACCCAAAGCCATTCCATGATCGAGAACTCGCGGTACTGCACCCGTTTGCCGTCAGGAATCGAACGCTTCGCGCGCACTCCGAGGAAGCTCGCGATGTTCTTAGTGAAGCCGCGTTTGTTCGTTCGTGTGACGTGATCTTCTTCTCTCCGCAGGTGCTGGAGCTGCTTTGTCAGATCCTGCAGACGGATTCGTTGCGGGCGGTCCAGCGGTGGCTCTTATTGGCTGACCACAGAGGTGACGCAACGCTCAAGCCACGCGTTGGCGCCGCTTTTGGTTTGCAGTTGCTTGACGCTAACCAAACGTTTTCTCTTGTCCTCATGTGATGAACGTGAACAAAAGTGGGACCGAATTGGCCAAAGTGCAACCAAACAAGAAGGCTCCGCTTGATTGTCTCACTTTGGTGCCTCTCAAGTGTTCATTTTGCTCTTTGGTTGTGATGCGCGTAAACAAACGTGCATAAATGAACCAAAACGAGCGCCGAACTCAATTTGGACCGTCAAGTTGTCTTTTTTTTTCTTTTCCGCAGCTTTTGTGCAAACGACTCCAAAGCAAGTCGGAACTCGCGTAAATTACCTCAAGCGAGTCAAACCCTGAAATGGTTTCCGATTGGCCGCGCTTTTCTCGCTCTCCACAAAATGCTGGTTCATCCCCAATATATATATTTGAAATTGCTGAAAGAGACTGGATGTTTTTTCTACTATTATTTGTCAAGCATGATTTATTTCTTGATTTTTTTTTGAAATTTTATTTTGGTAGGAGTCCAATTTCAGCGACTGAATAGGCCTTTTTGGATTTGAACTGCTCTTATTTTCCAGTCTGCATATTTGCTTGAATCGAGCGACTTGCTGATGTTTCCGCAGAGAAGGCGCTTGCGACGGCGATGATCCAACAAGTGGAGTTTTGGGGCCGCCGGCCGCCAAAGCCGCTGCATTTTCTGCCGTCCGACTCCTCATCCTTCCGGCCGCAGCGAGCCAGGCGAACGTCCGCTTCCGCCATTTGCAGGCACTTGAAGTCGTTGACCTTCACTTTGCATTCATTGTCGTTTGCGCGCTTTTCTCAGGTCGGACCGAGCGAACGGAACATCCGGCGGTGACGTGCCAGGTAGGACGCGAACGCTTCCCCAAGGCCTCGTCACATTTTTATTTAAAGATGAGCGCGTATTCGCAGGCCTTTTTTACACCCCCGACACGCACACACATTTTTTTTTGCGTACGAAATTTTGAGGCGCTTGTGGCCGTCTATGACACAGCTTGCGTCTTCTCGTTGGCAGAGGCCATCGGGGATGCTCAGATTCTGCAAATCCACGCTGACGATCGACAATTCGACGACGGGAAGCCCGCAGCCCATCCGGAATGATGTCGTACCGATTTGCGTCGAGTCCGACGAGTGGGGCCAAATTTTCCTCCGAAGTACTGAAATGTCAAAGGTGACGCAATGTTTCTTTCTTTTGTGCTGATGAAAAAAATCTGGTGGGAAAAAGTCAAATCAGAAAATAAACGAATGACGTGCACAACAAGGCCTCGGGCAATCCCTCCGGCCCGTTCGCGTTTTATTTCCGACTCGTCTTGCAATACGGCAACGGCCGGTTGCCGTCAGTCAAACTTTCATGGAATGTTCGTGGTCCTTTTGCGAGAAATGCAACCTGCGATATTCATTCATCCGACGTGGCAGCACTTCATTTAAGATGCGCTTGTTTAGTTTTGCATTCGTTCACTTTTTGAAATCAGGTGCGCATGATTCCAATGAGTCATTTCTTTTATTTCCAACCAGATTAAAAAAAAAAAAAAAACTAGGGTGAAGGTTTCCAACATTGATTTGTCATCTCCCGTTTGAAAGAGCACGTCTGTCCTCCGCGTCACGTTTGTCTTTGTCTTTTTTTTTTAGCAAGCCCCGCCCACTTTGATGCGCACTCGTTAATTTTTTTCCTGGCAATCAATATCAATGAAACCGCAACATTTTGCTCAGCGGGTGTCCGTTGAGGCGCTCGCAACACCAATAAATATTCACCTTTCAAGCACTTTGTATGCACAGCAACTCCGCAAGAAAGCCTCACACACACACACACACACACACTTGCAAAATGCGACACACGCCGCTCACATTATTATGACCAATATTATTATTATTTGTTTTGTTTTTTTGGGGCTACCTGACGGGCTCATTTACACTATTTACATTCTTAGCACGATACGTTACCCCAAACAAAAGAAATCCTGCGGCAGCCATCTTGAAGCATTTTTTTGGGGGGGGGCGGTCGAAGCGCAAGCAAACACAACAGCGACTTGCTGACCAATTCAGCAGCACCACAAGCGGTCTTCGCAGAGACGGGCCGTGAGCAACGTCGACGTCGGCTCGCCACGCGGCCACTCACGTGCGCAAGTCCGCACTTCAGCACCAAATGATGAAGGACGTCGGAGGTCGAGTCGGCCCTCTCGCCGTCGAGTGTAGAAGCTCAAAATCTAGTTAGCGGGTCGAGTATGGGCGGGCGAGGACTCGTCGACCAGTCGGGTCTGTAGAGTCTCGTTGGCACACGAATGCACAAATGCCGAAGTTTTCGGCGTCATCAGCACTCGGCAAGTCCGGCCTGGTCTGCTTTGTTGCGGGCTCGCGTCAAAGGTTGAGGTCTGGTCGGCATGTTGGCGCTCCAGTGCAGGAGAAGGTCAAGTGGGCACCGCGGCAGCGGCATCAACCGGCAAAAAGAAAATGTTTGCTCCCTAATTCCAAAAAGGAGACTCCTCATGTTCACAAGAGCAGTTCGCTAGTAGTTGGGCTGCACTTGCGATTCCGACACGGAGGAAGCAACGCCGTCGTCACATTTTTAACGCGCCTTATTTGGACAGCACCGAGGACAGAGCAACATCACGTCGGTCACTCTTTGGAGGTTGGATGAGGTAACCATCACTGGTCCCGAGTTAAGAACAAAAGAAAAACAAAGTCTGTGAGATGATGGAGCGCCACCGCGAGATCACAGCGAGGTCACCGCGAGGTCACCGCGAGGTCACCGCGAGGTCACCGCGAGGTCACCGCTCGGCTCTTCATGTGTGGCTGGAGTCCCTCTCGGATCCTAAACGGTCCCTTCTTGACTTTGCAACAAGTGGATCCGAAGTGCTGCCGGGGCTGTGCTCCTCGGGTGAGGTGTCGCCTGGAGGTAGAAGAGGCGCCGGGTGGGCCGTGCCGCCCGCGGGTGTCGGCGCCATGGCGGTGGGCGGCGTCCGGGTGACGGAAGTCCGGGCGGTGGAACGTAGCCGCCTGTTGACGTCTTTCGAGGTTTGCGTCAGATTCCGGTCAGCAGTGGGCGGCGGCGGTTTGAGGGAGGCCCCGAGGGAATCGCTGGCGGAAACGCTGGAGGTCTCGGGTTCCGTCGAGGTTTTGCTGGCGTTGGAGAAGGAGGGAGGGGGCGCGGCCAGCTTCTCGTGACACGATTCGCAACAAAGCTTGCCGTATCCGGGGATGGAGCAGTAGCGGGCGAGGACTTCCATTTGACAGAAGATGGATTTATCGCCCTGGCATGCCTCGTCTAAGAAAAGCAAAAGAAGAGCATCGGAGACGTTGGCTCAAGCGGCACGCCGCGGTTCGCCCACTCATGCGGGCTTGAGCCGTCGCCGGCCGAAAGGAAGCACACGAGAAAAGTCCGCCCCGAAGCGTTTCTTACTTGACATGACGCGTTGGCCAGAGACGGTTTGGAGCAGGACTTCATCTTTGACGGTCATGTTTTCAAAGCCAAAAGGGGGCGCCGGTGGACCTGCAACGGCAAACACGACGTTGCTCGCATCCGGCAAAACCGACCCAAAAGGTTTGCCACTTAAGGCCGAGCGTACCTGGACAAGCGTCCGGCAGCTTGCAAATGAGCACCGTCTCGGGTTTCTGGTCCCGGCAGTTTCCCGCCGTGTTGTCGCTGGCCTTGCACACCACTTGCCTTTGCTGGATGCCCTCGCCGCACGTCACCGAGCACTGAAGCGCAGCACACGCGTGCCCGTCGCTCGTCATGTCCAGATCCGGTGTGTGTGTGTGTGTGCGTGCGTGTGCTCACCTGCGACCACGCCCCCGTCCTCCACTGGGCGGGGCAGGCGGTGCGGTTGCAGGCCCGCTTGGGCTCGGGCCGTTCCCGCGTGCAATGTTTGCTGTGGACGGGCCGGCTGGTGCCGTTGTGCAGCGGCTGCGTGCACTGCACCGTCCGGGTCTGGTAGCTCTGCTTGCCGCACGTCTTGCTGCAGGCGCTCCACTGGTCCGCCGCCCACCTGAGGGACGCGGGACACTCTTCGGTCCACCGTTTCGTGACAAGGCGTCGCCGGGCGGCACAAAGTGCGACCATTTGCACGCGAGGGCCGCAAAATGTTTTTGCGACGCGGTGGCGAGCGTTGACGGCGACTTACGCGGGCGGGCTGCACTGGTGGACGTTGCAACGTTTGCGGATGGGCTTGGGCTTCTTGTTGCTATCGCAGAAGTTGCGATGCACCAAACGGCCGTCGCTCTTCCTCCTGCAGCCGTATTTCGTGTACTGGATGCCTGAGGCGGCAAAAAACAAAAAAAGCGTCCAAAGTGAAGAAATGCCTCAGCACGAAACTCTTTTTAGCTGTTCAACTTTTGGGAGCGATTTTTCATTCATTTATTTTAGTCTGCACCACTTTTTTTTTTTTTTGGTAAGCTTGACAAATGAAATGTAGCGTTCCATAAATCAACAGAACTTGTTTTCGATTTTATTTTCAAAACAGCACAACTTTGGCAAATCCTTTTCATGGATCTTTAAAAATGTTAACGCTGGCGTTTTACACACTCGGTGACGTTCGCCCACGCCAGTCTTCCTTTATCTCGCGTCACTTTTATCGCTCGTGTGATCCTGAGCCAAGCCGATTAGGTTTGGTTTCAAGTCTCTTTGAGCGCGTCGTCCTCGCTCACCTCCGCCGCAAGGTTTGGAGCACTGCGACCAGCTCTTCAGCGCCCACTCGTACGAATCCAACTCAGCCAGAAGCACGTCGTTGTTGGCGATGAGAGGCAGAAGGTCCTCGTGGATGACGTACTTGTACGTCAAGCTTATCTTGGCGTCGTCTTCCCGCGGGATCACCTGACCGACGGCAACCGCATCGAGCGCGCCGTTCAATGAGGAGAAGAGACGGAAGTGGATTTCCGGACGCTCACTGACCAGCACCGAGATGCCCTCGTGGAGCGGGCCGGACGTCCGCAGCGTCTCCTTGCCGTCCTCCGCCGCGTAGTCCCACTGCAAACCGTTCTCGATGAAGCTTTTGGACTCGCCGTCTTGGCTTTTTGCGTTGAGGATGAAGTCGCCGGTCACTTGATTCTTCACCGCTGACGGGAAGAAAATCAGAAAGTCACGCGGCGCTTGTGACCTTTGGCGAAAACGCAAGCGGCAGTTTGACGTTGGAATTTCACGCCCACTCGGTGATTCTTTTTGAATTTTGCACAACAGATTATCGGCGCCGCCTTTTCATTCGAAGCGAGTCGTGAACTCCGTGACGCCGCCCGACGCTGACGTGAAAGCGCAAAAGGCGTGGCTCTCACCCATGACATGAGGCGACGTGTCGTTCTCCTCGATGACGATGTGCCGCGCGCCCAGCGGGATGTCGAACATTTTCAGCATCCCTACCGAGACAGACGGACCACATTTTGTCTTCCCTTTTTGTGAGGCGAAGGGAAAAGCGTGACGTTCGGCGGTTACCGTTCTTTTTGGGCGTCTTGGTCAGCGTCAGCTCGACGGTGCGACAGTGCGAGTTGTCCCCCTCGCACACGCCGCATTTGTCCTCCTCCTTGTACGAGCCCACCTCCTTGTCGCAGCCCACGTGCTGCCGAGAGGGGACAGCAAAGACGGGCGGCCGTCACGAGGAGCGAGAGCACGATGCCAAAAACCAAAGAGCGCGTCAGAGAAGTGACGAGACGGATGAGCGAGAGCGAGAGAAAAAAACCCGCTTTTTTTATACACACCCGTTTGGGCGTCAGCGTTCTGCACGTACCAGACACTCGCCTCGCGCGCACACGCTGAAGTGATCCGTGTAGCTGCAGCGGGTGCCGTCGTGCATCACCTGGTTCATGAAGACCACCTCGCCCGTTTCCTTGGACTTGCAGCTCAGCTCACACTTGCGACTTTCTGCCCTCACAACAACAACAACAACAATTAACGGCGGCGCCGCCGGTCGGGCCGGCCAACCGGGTCATCCTCACCATCCGGGTGCTCGTGAGGCAGCCAGGTGTGCTTGACGTTGTTGTGATACTTGTTGCTCCTCCGAAGGCACTGCTGAGCTCGGAAGTCCTCGTAGGGGCCGGCGCACTCCTCCGCGTTGCACATCTGGTAGTCGAAGCCCGAGCCGGGGCATTCGCGGCCGCCGTAGGCCGGCCTGACGCAAAACACACAGCGTCCGGCGCTCCCTTAGCGGGAAAACTATTTCGGGTGCGGCCGACGCTTACTCGGGGAGACGCGGCAATTTAAAATGGCGAGCGACCCGCAGACAAAGTTTGACGACCGCCGGGTTTGGATATTTGTTGAATTGGCATGTGGCTCCGCATTTTTTTTTTTCATGATGCAACGAGGCGTTTTTTGGGGGGACGGTTTGCAGACCCCCAAAGACACCGAGAGGCACGTTTACGACGGCGGCCACTCACGGGGGGTCGTTGCACTGCCGGCTGCGGGAGCGAACGCCGCCGCCGCACGTCCGCGAGCACGAGCTCAACTTGGACCAGGAGCTCCAGCCGCCGTCGTGACCTTGCGGCTCCTGGCTCGACCTCCAGATGCAGTGGCCTTTGAAGCACCACTGAGCACAAAACACTTCGAAATATTTTTCATTTCATGATAAAAAATGACAACTTCCTTCCATGCATTTGTCGTTTCAGTTAAAAAATATATCTCGCTTTTATTTTGTTTGACTTTTTACAGGAAAAAAAATGGTTAAAAAAATCTATTCCACCCGCACCAATGAATTGACGTGGAAAAAAGTAAATTAAAAAGAAAACTGTCGTTATTTGTATTTTAAAAAAAATATATTTGGCAATTTTCAAATGAAAACAAAACAATTGCCTTTCAAGAAAAAAAATAGTATTTCGTAGTTATTTTTAGAATTCATTCCAAAAAATGCCGAGAATGTTTTTTGAATCAGCTGAAAATTTTCTTTTTCCTTCTCATCATCGCAAGCGGCGTCCGCACCTTTCCAGGCGCGCATTCGGTCCCATCCACTGGCGGTCCTTTTTTGGTTTTGCAGAAGTACTGGTTGTCGGGGTGGCTGCACCACAGTTGCTTGCAGGGGTCGTACGTGCGAAACTGGAAGACAAAGCGGCGGCGGCGGCGTTGGCACGTGAAAGGTGCAAAAAGGGGACGCTGGTTTTCTTGCACTTACAGCCGTGCACATTTTGTAGCCCACGCCAAAGTCAAAGCGGCACTGCTCGTCCATGGAATAATTGATGCCGGGCAGCTCGGGGAGTTTGGGCCACTTGCGCTCAAAGGGATCGTCCAGCAAGCAGTCGTACGAGCTGAGGGGCGAAAGGCAACAAAACGGACTTTGGCGACAAAAGCCAGCGTGAGGACGAGCGAGCGAGCCGACGTACTGGATGTAGCGACTGAGCTCCTGCTTGCTGCAGCGCGACCAGTGGTAGCGGTGGAAGGCGGCCTGGACCAGCGGAGCCATGATGCTGCCCATGTTGGTTTCGTCGGCGCAACGGTTGCCCTGCCCGTCGTGCTCCATTCCAAGCCTGCCGGCCGACGGACGACAACATCTCCGTCACGCGCGGCCGAATTCATGAACCCGGAAAACAACAACTCCAGTTTTGTCTTCTGCCGCACACGAGAGTCACCGCTAAAAGTTTCACAATCATTACTTTGGCCTGTTTTCACAGAAAACCCCAAAAACAGTTTCATTCGGCGAAAGTGTCGCTAAATGCGTCCGGTACATCTGGCCCACCGCAGAATACGGCCAAATTTCAATGACAAAAAACAACCGGCGAGGCTTCAAATTTGTAAAACGTAGCAATCCAAATAAAATTTGGGAGTAAAATTGTCTCAATGAATTTGACACAAATACATCAAAAAAGAAACGTTACACTAATACTAAAACGAAAGCATTAAAAAAATCTAAACTCACAACTCAGCTCCAACAAAAGCCGACGGGCGTCCGAAAACAAAAGTCAAAGCGAAAAGCCCAAATGTCAGCGATCGGAACGGCGTGACTCACACGTGTCCCGTCTCGTGAGCGACCACAAAGGCGGAGGAGAAGCCGTCCTCGTGGTTGAGGGTGCAGCTCCTCAGCGGGTGGCACATGCCGGTCACCGGCGCGTAACCTAGACAACGGCAAACACGTCGGT
Organism: Idiotropiscis lumnitzeri; assembly: GCF_059441095.1. Taxonomy (NCBI): domain Eukaryota; kingdom Metazoa; phylum Chordata; class Actinopteri; order Syngnathiformes; family Syngnathidae; genus Idiotropiscis; species Idiotropiscis lumnitzeri. The sequence continues at coordinate 12,591,663 of NC_142410.1, read as the reverse complement.
CAGCTGAATGATGGCGCTCGCATCGCTGCCGTCCGCGATGGCCATGAGTCGCCATGGCAACAAAGCTTATTCCTTTGCCATTATTTTAACTGAGCTTCCCAATTGACACACGCGCAAAATTATTATTTCCGAAAATCCGTTTGGCTTATTTGATCGGCGTTGGAAATTTCAGTGACACGTTTGAGATTTTCATTCATGATTGAATTTCAAAACTATTTGATGAATATTTTTCCCCCCTTAATTCATTTTTACAAACCTGAATGGTGATTGCGCAAATGAAACTCACATCTTAACACATTTCCGATAAAGAAAAACAATGATTATATTCGATGTAAATATAATGTTCAAAAATGCAGATTTTTTTTTTTTTAAATGAACATTCTGGAGATGGAATGCGATGCGCTCATGCTCGCCACAAAGCAAGCCTCGTCAGCCTGGACTTGAACTTCCCGAAGTTCCCGTTGAGGCAAAGACGCGGAAGAACAAAAGAAGAGACAACGAAGCAACACGAATCAACTCGATCAAGAGGTGTGCAGCGAGGCCGCTTCTGACACGTTTTTGGCATGCAGAAAAAAAAGCAGAAGACAGAACAAGCCGGCCAAGTTTGGGAGTGCGGATGTTGATGCCAGTGCGGCGTTTCTTTTGCGGCCGGACGGACGACGGAAGACGGGGGGGGGGGCAGTGCGCGTGACACCAATGCAATTTCTTTTATCCAGCAGGCGGATGAAAAGATGAAGAAGCAGAAGCTCTCCGTTTGCATAAGAAAGTCACATTATGCTAATGATGCGGCGGCAGCAGCAAAGTCCAAATATTGGGGGGGTGCTCAAGTGCTCTTCTGCAAACACAAAAAATGATGAGCTGAATATGCACAAAATCACGACCACCACACTCACTAAACTTTGAGATAAAAACAACTTTTTATTTGCCAAACAACTTGCTAACCAGCCAACTAAGAAGCAAACTCAATGTTGATGTTAACTAACTAGTTAAATGAGCTTATTGACATGGAATTGCGGGAAGTTTGGTTTAATCGACAACAATGACAATATTTCTTGAATGATGTCGAACAAAAAGACGCATGCGCAGGAGAAGCATTGAGAAGAACAAGCTGGAGCAGGCGCCAAGCCTCGCCGGAGTTTCCTGGGAATGTCTGAAGCGGTCCCGCTTTTTATTTGAACTCGGAACATCCCTGCCTCAAAGTCAAACTTTGACAAGCGGGTGCGATGTCAATTTGGCGAGGACGAGCCCCCCCACCCCCCCCGGCCCGCTTCTCGGTCCCGAAATAGCATCGGACGCCCCCCGGTTGTTGTGATCACAACACGGCCGTCGCCATGGCGACAGCCAGGCAAAACGTGACTTGGCCTTCTAGAAAAGATCCCAACACGTTGAGCCGGCAGAAAAAGTGTTGCCGTCGCTGGCCGCGTCAAACTCGAGCGGGAGTTGAGCTTGGATGAGAAATCGTTCAGATTTTTCACTTCATGCCAAAAACGTTGGACAATCGCCTTTTTGGGGTTGGGTTGCGGAGAGCCGCTCATTCAATTGACCAGTCGCTAAGTGCCACAATAAAAACAAGATAAGAACGTAAACAAGTTTGATACGCTGGAGAGGCCAATTTGGTGAAAAAAAAATAATAATTTTGAGATTAAAAAGTGTTTTTAAAGCAACTTTTTTTTTTAGGGATATTTTCAAAGTAAAATTCCTTCAAATTTGAGAAAGAAAAGTGTAAAAAGTCATAAACTGATGTAAGATTAGCATTTTTTTAAAATATTATTTCAAGTTAAAAAAAAAGATTTTTTTTCAATAAAATTGTATATAAAGTGATTCAAAGAAAACATTTTTTTTCAGCTAAAAGTTATTTTGTGAGACAAAAATTTGAATTTGTGCTTTGAATGCGTTGTTAGCGAAAGGTCAAGGGTCAAGCGGGCGGCAAACGGCGCGCCCCCCGCGGACCTTACCTCCACTTGATGCGAACGCGAGCAGAATTCAGCAGTCAGTCTGCACAGGCCTCGATCGAGAGGAGAATACAGTACCTTGCATACCTGCGGGGCCAAAATCTTGCCTGGTGAGGAAGATGGCGTGGTCGTGGTAGTCGCCGTGGTCGGGGTCGGCGCGCTGCTGCGTGTTGGCCCAGCGGCACACCTGCTCCAGGCTGCGCGATGGGTTGCCACGCTCGATCAGGTTGACGGACTGCCGAGCGACACCCAAAAAAGGGTGAGTGAGGTCGGGTCGTTGTACGGGTCGGAGCTCATCGCAATTCGGCGGCAGGCAAACAAACGACGTTTCGGCTTTGACAACCGACGGCAGGCAGCGGGAAGCCTCGCGCAAACTTGCCGCGTCTTTTTCACGTGATTTTTCTTTTGTGATTTAATTTGAAAAAAAAAGGAATATTTTGGAGCGTTTTATGGATAGAAAGCCAGATCGAAATCTCAGCAAAATATTTGCGATGTGCGCTTATTTTAAGAGGCGCTCCACCCAAATATCGCCGTCGCGTCGGAACAATGCGCGGCTGCTGTGATGCTAAAGTTCGCATTTGGAGCGAACGCCGCATTAACACCTGTGGGGGGGATAAGCGGGTGCAGGAGGGGGTCTCAAATCATCGTTGCCCATGAAATACATTTTGAACCGAGCTCCAATGCAAATCCCAAATATTGATTGGATATTAAGCACGGAAAAAAACAAAAGCTTGATTTGGACGCTGGTTTGTCTGAGCAATTACTACTTTCCTATTTGATTCCGATCAAAGCATTTGAGTCACTTTTGAAGATCAAAGTGGATTTTCGAGGTCTTACCTGTCGATAGCCGACCATGATCATGCGCACCAGGACGATGTTGATGTTGGTTCCCAAAGACTCATCGTGGTAGATTTCGTCAACCTGCAAGTCGCCACACCTTCGTTAGCGATTTCCTTTTCTGGAGAGCGCAACAAAACCAAAGCGGCACGTTTGCATGCCACGCCCCCCACGCAGATGCAAGTTCCTGGTTGGTCCTCAGAGGCGGCGTGATAATTGCAACGCCAGGAGGAGCACGATTGATGAGAGAAGCAGATGCGGGCGTCCGTGGCCGCAACGACGCCGCCATTGTGCGCTCAAGTACTTTGGCGGCCATCTTCATCACGAAACCATCCCTCTGTTGCGCGTTCCTCTCGGTGGGACGACGCACACACGGTCCGAAGATCGTGTTTTTTGGGGTTTTTTTTAGAATAGAAAAAAATCAAAGTTTGGTTGCCGTCTCCTCGTTGCGTTGGGACGTTTGTTATCGATTTTGTCGCTTGTGATATTTGGACAAAAAATGAGCGTTCATCAGACAACAAATTTCTCGTCCTTCGCCTCGATGAGACGAAACGAAGACGGCGACGGTGCGCATTTGCGTCCCGCCGTCCGAAGTGCGACGCGTTTGACGTTTCCAACAGCAGCTGCCGGTCACGTCTTTAATCGGGCCGCCGCAGCTTATGGGACCACCGTGCGCGCTCGTCGCCGAGTGAAACCGGCGCCCTGCGAAAATCTGACTTGAGGGATTTGGGACACGTAAGAAGATTATGGCGGTAGGAGCGGCTGGAGGCCGGAATGAATTTTTTTCAAAAAGCAAACGCCAGCACCCGACGGCCCCGAGCGACTTACGATGTTCATGAGGGTCAGCACGTAGTTCTGGACGTGCTCCTTGCCGTGGAACCGCACCACCGAGTCGTCGACGGCCAGCAGCACCTCGATGTTGTAGTCGTCCTTCTTGGCGTGCCGCCGCTTGCGTTCCGGCCCCGACACTTTGCGCCGGAGCAGATCCGCGGCCGCCGGGAGCTCGGCCGCGCCAAAGTCGGACACTGAGACGAGGCCACGGGAGAGTTGAGGTCAGCGCAACTCTTGGGAAGCGGCCAAAGTTTGCGCGCGACAACGGATTGAAAGTTGACGGCAAAACGGATCGCACGCGGGCTCGTCGATTGCAGCAATTTGACTCCTCGGCAATTTGTTCTTCCAAAGCGAAAGCGCGCGCCGCAATTTTTGCGAGCGACACAAATGAAAGTGGCGCAATTGAAGTCCATGGGCGTTTCCCACTCCCAATTTTCAGGATCTATCTTCTCAAGTAAGTTGAAAAAAAAAAGAAAAAAGATGGCTAAGCTATGCGCGTTCTTTGTCTTCCGCGTTGTCGAGCGACCGGTTATCGAAAATCACCACAACGATCAGCCCAAAAGACGCTCAACAAAGTTTGATTGCGTTGGCATTTTTTTTTTTTTTTCTCCGACTTTCAGGATTTATCTCGCGACGTCAAAGCCGGAACGCTCGAGAACTTCAAATGACAAAATCGCTCGCTTCGTCTTGCCAGTCCGCCGCAAATTTTTCTAAATTCTTCTTAGGGCTCGCAGAGTTGAGCTTGCGATGTCTCTTTTTCTCGTCAGCAACCACGCTTGACGATGGAAACAGTTGATCTTTTTTTGGGGGGTTTTTGTGCTTAGAAAGATTGAAGTTGTTCCCGCCACAAATAAAGAAGCAATTTATTTGTCAGGACAAATTGCGGCGCCGCATTTATTCGACTCTCCGTTCTTTTGAAGCTTCCCTGTGGCCACGTGATGATTTTCCTCCGTCCTTTCGAAGCACTTGTGTCAATGTTTGGTTTGTTTTGTGTTGCTTTGAAGCGCTGACCTTCATTGTGGAGCTCGTCCCCGCGCCGGCCCATTTTGCGCTTGACGTCCGAGTGGCGGTACACCACGTGCACGCGGCCCCTCATCTCCGCGTCCTGCCGGCCCTTTTCCAAAGGTTCGATGAAGAACTCGCCGTTATCCGTGCGGATCAGGCCTGCCTACAAAGTGAAGAAAGGAAAAATGAGCGCCCACTCTCTCGCGCTCGCTTCTAGAAAGGCCGCTTGAGTCATTAGGGCGGAGGCCAAACGTGCGGAAGAGGTCGGGAAGGTTTTGAGGCCGACGACGCAGGTCTTTTGTGCTCTCAACGACAGATTTCTCTGCCTCCACAAAGTTAGCAAAACGTTGTTCCTCACTTTAGTGAAGGTAAACGCCCCTGACCGCTTTTCCTTTTTGTTGCCATGACAACAGGCCGTCATTTATGGCAACTTTGTGACTTTCTGCCGAGTTGCATATGGAACGAAAACGACATCCGTTTTCTTGTTTTCTTGCCGTTTGGCGGCATTAGCGGCCGGCGCCTTCTTTAGTCATCTTGGACGCCGCCGCTCGTTTGGCGTCTCCGGCTTGACTTTGCTCGCTCATCGCTTTGCTGCAGCGTGACACGGTCTCAAATGGTTCTCGCGTGGGCTTCGTCTGAGAAGGTTGAGCACAAAATGTGTTTTGGGGAGGCTTTCAAAAGTGCAAGAGGAGCAGCTGCGCTTTCCTTGAAAGTTGCGTCATATTTGCACTCCCACCTCTGAACCTGATCTTGTGTGTGCGTGTGTGCGTGCGTGTGTGCGTGCGTGTGGGCGTGCGTGTGTGCGTGCGCGTGTGTGTGTGCGTGCGTGCGTGTTGGGCCTTGCAGGAGGCCACACGTTTTTTCAATTTGTGACGTGAGAAAATGCGTCTAAAAACAATTTACAGCAAAACCAGCCGACGTCGCGACAGATTATTTCACAGTTGACTCTTTTTTTCCAGTTACCGGATCTCCGTCGCTTTGCATCAGACAACAAAAAAAACAAACAAAACCCCAAAAAAAGCTTCCACAACAAGATGCTGTCTGTTGACAGTGGAGAATGCACAACATCATCTCTTCGGTCGTTATCGTCCTAAACGTACATTTCTGTTTGTTTAGTATCGTAAAAGAGTGACTCCAACTACCGCAGACGTTTGGCCAAAAACATGATTGCGAATTTGCGCCTGATTTACAAATGGAGCTTTTTGAAACAAACGTTGACGTGCCCAAACAAAAGGACGGCGGCTGGATTGAAAAGCTTCCGCAATTTTCGAGAACGAGAGCGCAATGGTCCTCGCAAAGACATTTTCATCCCAAGGCGGCCGTGCGGAGGCTTGCAGGAAATGCCAAGTAAGACTTCCTGTGCATTTCATCAAGCCGGGGTGGAAAGCGAGGCAACATCTGGAGAGTGCAAACAGAAGCAGACAGACGCGAGTCTGCTTCGGGGAGGGGCGGCCAATAAGCCGCAATTCCCCAAAGCAAATATTAGAAGCCGGCTGAGATGAGCCACAGAAATGGATGAACAGACGCGTCGATCACAAAACGGGACGGCGGAGTCCGCGTGATGCGCGCGTCAACGGAGGGGACGGATCAAAACAGATGCAGGACGTTTGAATGGACAGAAACAGCATCAGATCAATCAATGAATGACATGACACCACAAAGATTGCGCAAATAATGTTTTCATGGGCCGACAATTTTTTCCGAATAAGGCCGAAGGGTCGAGGTCGGACGGGTGCCGAGATCGCCCCCGCCGGGCGGCGGACTGGCCGGCAAAATAAGGCTCAAGTGCCCAGCTCTGTTTTGAAGTCATCAACCATTCGAGAAAAAAAAAAAAATCCAAAAGTAGCTTTTGTTCAAAATGTTAGCTTGTTAAAGCATTTTAAAAGAAGTCATTTTTTAAATTGGCAACTTTGGCTCGACTCAAACGCTGGAGATAAAAACATTCAAACGAGCCGAACAGTCGATGACTTGAAAATGGGGCCGAGAAAAGACTAGAAAAGCTCATTTGCGTCATCATTCGGAAGGCGGTTTGGATGGGCGGCGTCCGCGGGGACGGTTGTGAGCAGCGGCCGATGACGACACACCAAAATGCAAACGCCGCGCACACGCTTGGCCTCACCTGCGCACGAAATTCCTCACCGCGCTAACAACCACTTTGAAGGCCGACATTTACAGAAGATAATTTCAGAGAAAACACTCACAAGGAAAACTGCGGCGAAAGCAGCGAGTATCGCCAGGGAACAAACGCGACAAGCGCCCCCAAAAAAAGATTCAGGTAGCGTGATGCCTCGACACGAGGGCGGGGAGAGCTGCAGACTCTTTGAGTGTTTCTAAGCACTCAAAAGTCAATGTCGGCTAAGAAAAAAAAAAGTTGGGGCTGAAATGGATTGAAAGTATGAGAAGGATTGGACAAATGCAATCAATCGTCTGGGAAGCAAAAAAAAAAAAAAACCCCAAAAAAGCAGCGGCTTATGACGAGTGTCAGACTGGAAATGGCTTAGCGCTTGATTTCTTCTTTAAGGAGATGCGAGGTCCGCCTTGGGGGCGATTAAAAAAAAGGGCCACACCGGGTGTGACACTCAAGGTGAGGATTAGCAAAAGGAAATTGGGCTGGCTCGCCATCGCGGTCGCGACCTCGCAACAGAATCGGGATCGTGTTCGCCGATGATCGCAAACGCGAAACGCCAGGAAACAAATCTCCAAAAATCGACTGCAGAGCTATGAAATTACAGAGAAAATATGATGCGTGTCCGGCCAATTTTCTTATCAGAATCCAAAAAATGAAAACATTTCAGGATTCACCTTTTTTTTTTGTCACGCCAGCCGCCTGTTGACGGCTCGTCTTCTCAGGCAGACGCACGCAAATAGACGCGGTGCCACTCTCATGCCTGGCAACGCGTGTCCCTCCACCAGTCCCGAGCAAGTGTGCGGCGAGCTATTTGCAGCCGGCGCGGGGCGACGTCACCAATGGCAACGGCGCCGACCGCACGTGAGGCGCACAAGTCGGATGACGGCGACCGCTCGGAATGCCGGGTGGAAAATATCGGCCGATGGCACGACGCCATCCGGCCGGGAGGTGACGAAGCGCCTGCAAAATAGGACAGGCGACCACCCGTGGGGTCCGATTGCAGCTGGAGATAAAGTAGTCGTTCGCTCTACTGAAGTAAAGTCAAGTATTTGCTCTCATAAACGTGCAGTGAGCATTTTTTTTATTAGTTCTTGTCTGGCCTGACATGGACGAGTGAGCAGTATTTGTACTTGATTACTTTTTTGATGATTCTTTCTTTTGGCAAAGTACGACGACTCTCATCAAAAAGTAAGAAAGGGAAGCCGGAAAAAAACCTGAGAGCGCGTCAGATGTGACGAGGGCCGCATTCCTCTCTTTTCATCACGCGCACTTCGAGCAGACGCAATTATTTTCTAGCGACATCTTGCAACAGTGGGAGAGAAAAAAACAACAACAAAAAGCAGCACCCGGCAGGCACAGACAAGTCGGTCCACCTTTGTGTGTGCGTGGACGTGACAGGACGCGGAGGACACGCGCGCAAGCGTGACTCAAGCCTTCCAAGACGGACGTAAAGCGATGAGTAAAATTGCGGAAATAAATGATCAATTCCGAAAATGCATTTTGAGCGTCGTGATGCCAACGAAGGATGCAAAACCCATCTGGATCTCTTGCCGATGCTAATTAGCGTTAGCGCTCGTGAACACGGCGCCAATGAAGGCCGCTTCTTCATTTCACTTCGCCACGATATCACCGACACAAACAAAAACAAAGTTTAACAACAAGAAGTCTGTTTTCCCGAAATGATTTCGTTACATTTTTTTCCCGCTACATTGCTAACCTTTAGTTAGCTGGCTACTTCCAACGCAGCCATCGTGACTCAAACCAAAATAAAGCGCAGTATTTGTGCAAAATTGGCCGACGTTTTTTTTTTTTTGCCAGGAAGCGGCGCGGCGCTTACCAGTCCGTCGCAGTTGCTGATGGCCACGGTGGCTCGCGGCATGTCGCTCACGTCGCCGGTGAACACGCAGTCGCCGTGCAGCCGCTCCTCCGCCGTGGCCTCAAAGTCCTCCTGCCACTCCAACGAGGCCCCGGGGGCCACCAGCCTCCGGTTGGCCCGCAGCCGCAGGTGCAGCTCCTTGCCAAAAACCGTGACGTTGAAGAACACCAATTGGGAGCCCGAGGTGGAGTCCGGCGAGGGCGCGTCGGGGGCGCCGCGGGCCACCCTGCGACCCCTCGTCCGCCTCCTCCGACCGCGACTTCCGTCCTCGTCCGTGGACAGCACGTGAGACTTGAAGCGGCCGCGAGAGTCGCTGCTGAACGGCACCATCAGGCCAAAGTCACTTAACTTGCCGGAGAGTTTTTCTGAGCGGGGACGGGCAAAAAGTCCGTTAACACGATCGACATCCGCAAAAGTATTCACAGCACTCGATTTTCCGAGACGTTTCTGTTGTTGTGGGATGACGAATAAATTGACTCCGTCGGGCGAGTGCTGTGAATACTTTGCATGACATCAACCCGGTATCGATTGGCTTCGACACTTACCGTGTGCATGCGCAGCAAACGACGGCTCCGGTGGATCTGCAAATTTCGCCGGATCTGCACCCAAATGAAGTTCGGTGGAAATGGATTATTTCATTTTTGCCAGCTACGCAACTGACCTGTTCTTGAGCTCACCGGCCACCGAAATAAAATTGAAGATCTGGAGCGCCACTAAAATGTCATTATCCGGACATTGCGAGCTAACTAGCTAACCTTTGCTAACTACGAATGGCAGCAGAAAATAAAGCGCCATTTAAAGACACTTGGCCGGATCAGCACCAAATTAAAATTTGGTGGAAATTTCTAAAGTAATGACGTTTTGCAGCCTTCATCAGAGCTTCTTGTTTAGTTAGCAGGCCACTTTTTAATGGCGACATAGTGACCAAAACAAAATGTTTACACTTAACTTCTGCCAAGGTGTGTTCTTTGGTTAGCAGGCCACATTCAGGGGTGTTATGGTGACTAAAACATAAACTACCAGCACCTTGATCCAGACCTTGACCAACATTCAAGTTCAGGGATATATTTTTTTGTTTGTTTTCTTTTTACAACCTCACTGACTAACGAACCTCCGCCAAGGTCTGATGAGCAAAGAGTTAACACACATTCCACATCGTCCAAAGATCTTAACAGGATGGAATGAAAAGCCACTCACCAAAAGTGCCTGCAGCAAAAGAAAGCTCCAGCAAAAGTTGACTGAGTGAAAAGCACACGAGAAAGTGCACGCACCCCATAGCGGAGGCTTGGATGCTCCACTTTTCTTTCCCTTTTGTTTTCTTTTTACCGCGTCAAGTCGTCCAAGCGGATCGCCGGCAAGGACGCGGCGGCTCGTCCCGGCGCCCGAGTCCGCAAATTGCGCGCAGTCTCTCGGCCTGTGCTGAGCGCCACAGACCGACGTTGGGCCATCCGTGTGGGAGGGGGGCCAAGGGGGTCGCCGGGAGGGATGACGGACGGCAACCGGGCCCGCCGCGAGCAAACAAACAACCGGAGAAGGAGCAACAAAGTCGCCTTTTCCAGTAATCCAGCCTCTGAGTTCCTGTCGTGAACTTTTCACGAAGTCAACACTCGCTCCCGCTGCTGGAACATCTGCAAGTCGGGCAAGCGCCGCTGTGCGCTTGCGCGTGCGCTGCGGAACACACGCACGCCCCCCCCCAAATAAAAAGCGTGTTCGTGCGCGCGTGCGTGTGCACAACTAAAGTAGCGCCTCCCTTCCCTCCTCCGCAAACAGGAACATATTTCACCAAACGAGCACCGCATACACTACAAAAAAAAATAAAATAATACAAAATAAAAAACGATCCCCTTTCCGGAAGAAGAACAAGAATGAAAGATAATTCAGAAGAGGAGAATGAAATGCATGCGGTTTCAACTCATTGACAAAGAAGGACATTCCGGAAACGGACGGACGCCCATTTTGTGGACCGAGGCCGGAGGACGAGAAATTATTTTTTTGTTTTGTTTTTTTACTTTTATTAATTTGGTAATCCGTCACAATTAGAATGGGAAATATCACTTCGCGCCGGCCCCGCCCACCAAAAATGCTAATTTTGCAGCAGCCACCTCTGTTGATCCAGGTGTCCGGGTCAAAGCGATATGTCAGTGCATCCACCATATGTGGCTATTGTTTAACCCATAAATCCGTCTAATTTTATTCGTAAAATTGAGTTAGAATATAGAAAATCGAATCAAAAGCAATGCTTGTGTTTTGTTTTAATCCTACGACTTCTGGCTTGATGATAACTCGCCAAGGAGCAAGTGAATGAGACATAGTCACGATATGCTTCATTTCGCCACATCCAATATGGCTGCAGCGTCGACGTACTCATGAAGTCGGTTGTGTGTATTTATTGTAAAAGTTGGCAATAACGATTCTTGCTTGCGGTAGACGCAAAAGGGCGTCATAGCAGCAATAATACACGAACATATGGCGCAAAACAAGTGCTGTCTGTAGGTTATTAGTATCAATATTAGTATTAATTAGGCCTCAACATACATTCCATACACACCTCTGAAGCCTGGCCTAAAAAAAAAAAAAAGTTTACACATCGCCAGTCGGTCTGGTGAGCAGCTAAATGCTAACTTAGTTGACACTTACACTGTTGCAAACAATTCAATCCATTCACAAGATCCTCCGAGCTGGTTACGAACGATGGCTGCAAAGCCAAACAGGAAGTTGCAATCCTCTGCCGTTAGCCTCTGGTTTTTTTTCTGGAGCCAAGGGGGCGGGGCCAGACTGGTGAAAAGTAAGCACGGGGACGGTGACTCGCTTTCTGAAGACGGAGAAACGATGACGGAAAGGTGCCCACTGACCTGCAAAACAGGCGCGGCATGGATCAGTGGTCGTCTCCCAACTCAGAGGTTCTGGGTTCGATCCCTGACCAATATGACCCTGTCAAAGCGTCCTTGAACAAGATATTGGAGCTCCTGATGCCGCGTCGTCAGAAACGAGATATCGTAACAGTGTGAAGCGCTTTGAGAGGTTCAGTTAGAAACGCGTTCTACAAGTGCGTCCCTGTCCCAAAATTTATGGAGCTGATAAGCGAACGAAGGCTGTCGAGTTACGTTTTCCATCCCAAGCACAACCGCAAGCCGCCAAGAGCCGGGATGACATTCCGCAATGGAGTCGAGTATTCAATTAGAAGGCTGTGGCAAATGACGAGCTGCGCCATCCAAGCGACTGCTGCGGTTGGCGACACACGCACATGCATGCAACAAGACCAAGAGGAAGAAGAATTGTCACATTTAAATTTCGGGTGTGTTTTAATTGGAGTTCTCCGCGCTGGATGCAATTAATCTCAGCAAATTGGAAAGATTCACTTGTGACTTCTGCTTGATGAGCACAAGCGAGCGCCTTCGACTGTGTCGGCTGAAAAGTGCCAGCATGCTGAGAAAATGTGCACGTTTTTTTTCTGAAGGGGGTTGGAGGAGAAGATGCGAAGCAGCTGCTGGTCCTGTTGGGCCGAGTGGCAAAGCCAACCACTCGTGGAGCTTGTAATTATGCGTGCCTTCGCTTGACCTCGCTTGCTTGTCTTGACAGCGAGCGGACTAAAGTCAAAATCATCTGCACAGAAATGTTTCCGTTGCTTTTTTTTCTTTGTGTGTGTGTGTCCTCGTGTTTGAACCTTTTTTCAGAGCTGACTCTCACGCTAATTGCTGAGTCGCTCCCTTTTGAGCTGCTTCCAGTCTGGGGAAATATTATGTTGGCTTTTTTTTTTTTTTTGCCACCCAAAAAGTGAAAATACAGTCATGCCTCCAGATACAAGAAGCAACAGTTTAGCAAAGAGTGAATCATTCTTCAAAGGAGAGGCTTCGAGCTGCTGAATGCCACTCCCAGCAGAAGTTTATTCGGAAACCAAAGAGAGAAAAAAAAATGAACCAAATGATGTCCTGAAAGAACAATTTTAGAAAAAAAGAGCAATTTCAACAACAAACATTTGAGCAACACATCTTTCTTTTTACAATAGACAAGATATTCAAACAATATTCAAACGGTCTCCTTCAAAATCATGACCAATATTCCAATCAAATCCAATTTGTGTATCAAGCACATTTATAGCCACTTTGAATTGAGAGTTGGGAGACTTTGGGCAGATTTTTTTCAGAAAAGACCCACAGCACTATGGCAGATTGTTGGCACGTATAGGACACAGGCAATAGTTAGCCCAAAAAGTCCTGATGCTACAATGTCTCCGAACTTTGATCCCTTCAGGCTTTATGTCGCTTATGGCAAAATGCACAATGATGTTTTCCTTCGTAAGAAAATGCTTTGTGAATAGGGGAGATTGTTGTCCCTTATAAGACACAGCCAGGACATTTAGTTGTTTTGCCACCTTGAACTTCATCAAATCTTGCAGATAAAAACATTTGGAAAATGTCTGGCCGGGCTTTGATGACGATTGTTGGTAAGAAAAGGCCATAACAATACGGCAGATTGTTGGCACGTATAGGACATCTGAACAGATATATTCCGGCATTTCTCGACCAAGTCGGTGCCCAGCAAAGGTTTTCATTAACTTGTGCGGCGAGGTGTGTAATACCTGAATTTTAGCATCTCGGTTTTCAGATTACGATCATCTCTTGAAAAAATGTTGAGGCGTCGCGTGGCCGCGAGGCGTTTGTGCTCGACCGCCTCCCTGTCCGCCGTGCCCCCCCCCCTTTTTTTTTTTGTTTGCGACATCCTCCGCCTCTCAATGGGGCCCTTTGTCCGCCGTAATCTCGAGATCCTTCGCAACCTCCGGGTCGGGTTTCGTGCTGGAGAGGATTGCAATGAATGTTTCAAAGAGGAGGAAGGGGCCTCCGTAGCATCCGAGACCCCCCCCCCGCCCTCACCCCAATACACCCGCACCCTCATCCAATGTCCTCAAGCTTATCTCGACTCGGAGTTAAGAAATCGGCTTTCTGTGTATCGGCGCGTGCTGTCAAGTGACGGGACCTCGTCAACGGAGGCGACCGGCTTTCAGAGGGAAAAAAAAAATTCAGGTCAGAAATTAGGGGGGAAAAAAAGGTCATTTTTGACTTAAAGGACAACGGTTCATCCGTATTTTCTGGCGTTTTTTTTGGTCGCTCATGAACCACAATTGAGTTCCTGAGAGAATTTCCATTTGCGGAGAGGCTTGCGATAACGGCGACAACCTCCGAGCTCCCAAAGATAAGACGAGACGGGAAGCGATCAGGCGTATCCCAATTTCAAAGGCGCGTCCGAGGACACTTTTAAAGCAAGAGCCCGGCCAGCCAGATGAGCCCGTTTGATGTGGCCGAGCCGACGGAAGACGGAAGACGCCGGCGCGTCAGACCCGAGCCACAATGCGTCATCTGTTCGCCTCTCCTCGGCTTTGCTGCTCCCCCTCGCTTCTGACGTGGACGCCAGACAAGAAAAGAGACCGGCAGCCTTCTCCATGGCGGCGGCGCGTTTGCGGCACCAGATGATGAGAAGATAAGTCAAAAAAAAAATAAAAAACGGAAACTCAGGAAGTAGAAAAGCAGGAGCGTAAGTTGCAAAACAACAATTTTTAATTGAAAAAAAGACAAAAAAATGATACAGCAACAATTGTCTCATTGCCATGAGAAAGTCGGAATTTTAAGGAATAAAATCAAATAAAAAAAAAAAATTTAAAAACTGAATAAAGCGCTTCAAGTCATAAGACGCAACAAAAAGTTTTTATTTCATGAGAAAAAGTTTAGTAAGAACATCAAAAAGAAAGGTTGGCATTTTACAAGAATAAAGTCAAAGTATTACAAAAAAATCCAAATTTGACAAGAATCAAGACAGAATTTAGACGAAAAAAAGAAAGATAAATATTAGTGACTAAAAATAGGTTTGATGAGCGACGTCGACCTGCTAATGTCAACAATCAAAAGCCGGCAAAATGTTCGGCCGTCAAGTTGGGACGAAGTGGAGTTGCAAGTCTCAAGGACACGCACACACATTCCTAAACGCGCAACAGTCCATCGAGTCGTTCGTGTCGTCGTGTCGAGTCGGACGAGAAGAATTTCGAGTCACAAGTCGGCAAAACTTGCCGGCGACGACTCGAGCGGCCTTCTCCGCTATTCCGTTAAAACCGCGTCCGCGTCTTGTTTTTTTTCTGACCGTTGCAAAGCAGGCGCTCGCCCTCACAGGAAGTGTCCTCGGAAGGGAAGCTCCGGAAGAAGGTTCTGCTGCTGCCAGCGCCAGCGCAGCCGGCCCAGCGGCACGGCGCCGTCCGTCGGGCTCTTGAAGTCGCAGAAGCTCAGCCGGTCGAGGACGTGGTACACTCCCGCCCTGGAGGCCACCTGCCGACCGACAACAGTCAATCGAGTCGCGCGCCACAAACAATCGCGGCGTGTCACAATGACGACATCGCACCGAGTGTTGTTTTGATTTCTTTTTCATTTGCACGATTTTGCATTCACGGGATGGAGGGATGCAATCATTATTTTTTGCTTTTCTAGCCTGTGAACAGAAGAAGGTGCAGAGTGCATTGAGGCTGCAAAATAGAATTCTTTTCTGTCACGCGTGGGCTTCGCACATCAGAGACTTCAGATCACATGTGACTGTGAACAATGAGCTCCTGCCTTCAGGGCTGCTATTAAATGAGCGCGCACGTGCACGTGGCGCCGGACAGTGGCCATCCGACACGGCAGCTTACGTAAGAGCGGCTTCGTGTGTGTGCGTGATGGCGAGGACCCCCCGCCGCCGCCGGTGACACTTTGGGCTTGTCATGACTGATCCCGCCACGGTCACTGGTGACAGGCTAACGATCGCGCCTGCGGGCCGCTTGGCTGTGATTGGTTGGGAAGGCGGCGGGCTCAGCGGCAATCGGGCCACTCGGCACGCTTAGATGACGGCTCGAGCGGTGAGAAACGTCTTTTTCAACACCTTCGCGAGCCGCTGTGAGACCCGCTCCAACTAACCCAACAGTCTCAATGACCATGAAAGCTTTTGGGGACAAACTTCCAATTGAATGCAAATTGCAAACAAACGAGGTCCCTCATTGTGTGAACACTTTGCGTCTTGGACCGCACAAGCCTTGAAACAAGTCCAGACCTCGTAGGAGACATTTAAAAAATTTTTTTTTGTCTTGGCTGCACAGGCGGGCACTTGACCCGTCCCCGCCCGCCGGCCGTGATCTTGGTACCCTTCTGGCCCGGACTCTTCGGGCCTCTTCATAAAAATTGCCGGCGTCTCGTTGTTGCAGGCTTGGTTGCCAGATGAAAGAAATGCAATCGTTGCGAGCTCACCAGTCCTCAACTCCGAAGAAAACGCTCAATGCTGGGAACTTTGCCTGTTTCGTGATCAGAATGAAACCAACACTGGCCTCGTCGTTATCGACGCGAGCAAGCGGGTGGCGGCCACGATTGACTTCATCGCCTTTGCCGGCAACTTCAGCCGACATCCCGCGTCTTTTTCAATTTCTTTGACTTGCCCACGTTTGACCTGAAAAGTCTCAAGATGGCCCCCCTGCAGTCGCTTTCCGCGCAAACTTTTGCCATGAATTTATTGCGTGCGCGTTCCAATTTTTGGAGACGCAACGCACATATTTGCGATTGCGAACAGGAAGGATATGCCTCCGTTGAGCCAGCATATTTCTCTGACAGCTGTTTTCTCAGCGATTGTTCCAGTCTGTTTTGGAATTCCGGCCCAACACGGACAAAAAAGACGGCAGGGCAAATTTCAAACATTCTCTCGCTTTTGGCCGTCGTTTCCCGGGGACTTCTCGGCGGAAGGCAAAGCGTGAGCGCTTTTGGCGGAATCACAACAAAGACTTTTGTCGTCTTTGCCGCTCTGCCGTCACCATTTGGAAGGGATTGAATGCGAGCACGTTCGCCGCTCGGCTTTCACACACACGCAAAAAAAAAAAAAATGACACGCAGGTGCTCGGTTCATGACGGCGACATATTCATCGTATATGTTGATGCTCACTTTGCTTCGGAAAATGAAAGCTCCACCGTGACGACGGGTGAGCGGCGCATTGCGCGTTTGTGTGACGATCAGCTGAAAATCTGCGTCGGGCTTTTCGGTCTGCCGCAAAATGTACCTGCTCCATCCAGAGTGCGAAGGAGCGCTGCCACGCGTCTTTCTTCTCCAGGTGCAGGTACGTGTTGAAGAGGATGAGGTAGATGTAACGCTCCAGGTACCGCAGGCTCGTCAGCAACAGTCGATGGCGCTCCTTCTCGGACTTGCCGCTTTTGATCTGGACAAAGACGAGTTCAAAGTCCCATTTATAAAGAGTCACTTTTTTATTTCTTTTCTTTGCATATCTTTAAATGAATGCTAATTAACAGCTTTCCATTGGCCCCGCCCACAAGGGATACGCACGTATTGACGAATAAAAGATGCAAACCTCTTGACGACAATTGTCTCTTTCTTTTGCGGCCATTTTATGGGTTTTGCCAGCAAGAAAGTTGTGAACAGAAAAAAAAAAAGCACATTTCCTTGCAAAACCACAATTATTATCAATGATTGGACTGAAAGTTTCACGATGAAAACAAGGTCTCCAAGTGAAGCGGACGTGAGGAAGGAAGTCAGCAAAAAAAAAAAAAAAACTTCGGCAATTAGGTTGCATTCAATTGAAGGCTTCAGTCAAAAAGAGTTTTTTTTTTTTTTTTAAATTCAACATTTTCCTGATCGCGCTTGGAGCCTCAAGGACTTCCCATTACGGCCGCCCGGCCTCCAGATGCGTGTGTGTGTGTGTGCGCGCGCGTGTGTGTTGAGGGCCACATGCTGCGTCGGACTGCGAGCAGATTGTTGACAACGTCAGGGAAAACGTTTTCAGGCTTTGTATTTCTTGGAGTCAATCAGCGACTTCGAAGTGGCAAAAGTACTCGCAGTCCTCCAAGCAAAGTGCAGAAACGGCGCTCGCTTGACTCGCCGCGTTCGTTTGTTCTTAAACTCAGCTTTCACAAACTCCATTTACTCCGAAGCGGGACTCGGCGACACACGTGGCGGCGTAACTGAAGCTCGCTCGGACCCCAAAAAATGCATCAATAGAATTGCTCTTAATTCGGGGGGAAAAAAATCTGGTCAAAAAATGAGCACCGATTTAACTTCTGCTTTAAATTGTAGAAAAGGAAAAAATACGTCTCGACTCGGAGATGCAAAAGTGAGTCTTCCAAAAAAAAGCTGTTAGGCTAAATTGGCTCATGAGAACAAATGAAAAAAAGAATTTTTTTTTTTTTTTTTAACTTGGCAACTGTGCTTCCCACCGCTGAGGCTCACCAAGTAGGAGGTCTCGCGCTGAAAAAGTGGGCAGCCGGCGCACCATAACGTGATCATTCCAGCGCGCAATGACGCAACAGGGGGGTTTCCGTTTCCAGCCGCGATTGAAGCCCAAATGAGCCGCAGTCCAAGAAACAACATTTGGACCAAAGATGGAATGTGCCGTCTGCTGTCAAACAAAAAAAAAATAATCTCTCAGCTCGGCCTTAGGTTGCGTACTTTTTGACAACCCGATTACCATGTGTGCCTAGGACCCCCGAAAATATCCACAATCTACAAATGAGGTCGGGTCGAGGCGACAGAGAGATCCATATCGGCCGTTCCACTTTAGCGCAAGCGGCCATCGTGCGAAGCGCCTCGCATTCAAATCTCAAAGCAAAGCAAAGCAAATTTGCGCCGTCTGGAGCGGAGAGGCTCGACGCGCGCATAGAGCAGCAAATGCCAAACGTACGTGCCGATTTGCAGGCGGGCTCACAAGTGAAATTCCTCGATGGACGACCGCCTCACTTTGGCTCGCACGGACGTACGCGCTCATGCTTTGCTTTCCAGGAACGACCAACCAACAAAGACACCGCCTGAATGTTTTTTTCATTTGCTTGATGAGCTTAAACCTTAAAGTGGGAAAATGCTGAAAAAAGGACGAGGGAAATGACCACATGATTTTACGCTTATTAAAAAATATATATCTAAAAAACAAACAAGGCAATCGCCGAAGCAAACTTGTTTTCCGCAAATATCAGCTGGCCTCGACTTGAGCAGCGAGCGAGCCGAGGCGGAGATGTTAATCGCTTCTCCAGACGACGCTCATCTGTCTTTTTCCAAAGTCGAGGTGGATTTGTAGAAGCTGGCGAGCAAGTCTGTACTCTTGCGGTTAAGACTCGTTTAAGGCTCGTGCGTCACCACCGAGCGGAGAACGCATAGCCGACATACCTTGAACATTTGAAACGGACGAGCCGCCAGAAAAAAAAAAAGGAAAAGGAAAAGGACGAGTTGTGTGTCATTTTCATGACTGGAAAAAGAGCAACAGGATCTTCAGCGGGGAGAGAGAGAAAGCCAGCGACCAGGCTGATGAGGCCAACGTGCGAGACGTGCGCCAAGTCAGTCACGAGCGTTTGCTCGCTTCAATTTGGACGGCAAATCGCCGACGTGACTGACGGGCCATCATCGGAATCAAAATTCCAGCGCAAACGTTTGCAAAGTCAGCAGGAGGGCAAGGATGTGAAATGAAACGTCAACAAGACACAAAAGCCGCCATTTGAAAAAGATTTTGAGTCCGGGGCATCTTGGGCTCTTTCACGCTTTTCGGGAGGCGGTCTTGAGGTTGCCGCGTTCAAAGGCGGCAAAGTTCTTCGAAATATTCGCATTCGTGGAAAGGGGCTCGTCTCGCAAGACTTTCCACATGCGACGGCCGCCGGCTTTCGGTTTTCGGACTCGCGCACCATCAAAGTGACGGCGGACGCGTCGTTAAAAAAAAATAGATTAAAATGTGGCATTGTTAGGTCAGAAAAAGAAAAAGTGTCCAAGGAGCAAGATTGGAAGAAACGCTTGAAAGACGTTTAGCGGGCGTCGGTGATGACGGGCGCATTTAGCCGTCCGTCTGTCAACGAGGCAAATTGTGAATTAAAGCAAACAAGTGCAAAGGAAATGCGGCCAAAGCCACGGCAATCAACGGCCACGCTTTTGTTCCGCCGACTCATTTTGTCGATCGCGTCGAGGTCGAGCTCAAGAACAAAAGGGCCATCGACGACATGAAAATGTTGAACGCAGACGCGGGCAAAGTTTCAAATCACGTGGGATGATTAAAGCGGCTTTTTCAAAATGGCGTCGACGCGACTTACTTACTCGCGAGTCGTTTCGTCTCCGGACGGCTGCAACAAATTTAGCGCAGAGGCCAAAGCCTGAAACGAAACTTACGGGCTATGATGTTCATTGTTTGGAGTGTCTGGAACGGATTCTTTGATTTCCGTTATTTCTTATGCAAACGATCGCTTTGGTTTTGTAGCATTTTGGTTTTTTTAGTAGCCGTGCTGTTTTCTAGCGTCACGCCAAGCATGCTGTGAAAGAATTCTCCATTTTCAACGAATGACTTTCCGATCGCCGCTGCATCGAAGCGAAACATTCGAAATAAATATAGAAACGACACAGAGAACATTTTCCAGGCCAGACGAACAAAAAACGCGGAATGTTTGGCTCTCGTTGCATCGTCCATCTTTCCGAAAGACGTCTCGTGAGGCCTTCTTCCCTTTCCCCAAATATTTTCCATTCCGCCGTTCAAACCGTGGGTGGGGGTGGGGGGGGCGTCTTTTCGTACGCATTGTGATTTGCCCTCATTCATTCTTAATTTGCGGATTTCACCAGCGAGCGGGCGGGCAAGTCATCCTCTTCCGAGCTGCGACGACGCGATCCTCGACTGTCGGCCGTCACAATTTGTCCTCCAGCGCTGCGGACGCGGGGGGTTGGGGGGGGGGGCACTTGGCAGCACGGTGATTCATATACAATTAACCAAACTCCCCCTCCTTCCTTGAGCAGGCCCCTCTCCGAGCTGCTGGATCTTTCAGGTCTCTGAGAAAATCTCTTTTCTCGATGGAAGACGTTTTCCAACCGCTGGCAAAGTGGAGGAGGGGGTCTTTAAAGGAATATGAGTGGGGGTGTTCCGCTAGAAGAGAGAGAGACCGAGTGCTGGTGAAATGTTCCCCTCTTGGAGAAACATCTGGCACTGTTTAGCACCTGGCCTCTTGCTTTCAACCAAAGAGGAAAGTGGTAGGGGGGGGGGCGTTCTAGAGGGGGGGGCACTCACGAGCCAAGCGGCGCCTCAAGTTGGATTTTGACTCGAGCGGCTCATTTGTGTCAGTTAGAAAGCTCTCGATCACGAACACTGACGCACCAACTCACCCCCGTACGCGCCCTCAAAATCGAACGGCGGGCATCGCAATACCTTTCCATGAAATTAGCAAACATTCGTGCGTCGCACAAATGAGACATTTTGCTTTCTAATCAAAGTATCGGATTATGAAGCTCAAAATGATAGCACATCGCTGGCTCGGATCAATCATTCTTGAACTTTTAAGTCACGTGCCCTCAAGTTTTCTTTCCAAAAGCAAATGTGATCATAAAAGTTGCAAGCAGTTGACCTTTTTCGCGGACGGTGAACGTTGGCGGAAGACAATACGGCGCATTGATGGCGCCGGGGAGCGGGCCCGGGTGGCTCCGACTCCTCCGGGAACAGCTGGCGTGATGATTGCCGTGTTTGTTCAAAACGGAATAAAGCCGAGCTTCTGTCTGCCACAAGCGGCTTTTGTTCTCCTTCACCTTTGTTAGTTTGCGCAGACAAAACCCATCAAAACCGACCCAAACCACAAATGGTAGCATATTGTTCCTCAACACTGGCCATTTTGTCCACGGCAATTTTCTGCTCTTTCCATCTAGCAACACTGGAAATGGATAGATGAGCAATCTGAAAGCCTGTGACGGATATTAAGGAACATTTCATTTCGTTTTCTGCTTCTCTTGGCTTCTTCTCATCCAACCGGCGTCCATTAAGTTACATCATAATCAATTTTTCCACGCTCGGCCTCTCGTGCCTGCATTCCCCTCATTCATGTGCTCTGGCCACCAGTTGGGGGGTGGGGGGGTGGGGGGGGGGCAAAACAAGCTCCCCGGCGCCCTCTACAGGCCGCAGGCGGTGAGTGCAATCATATCATGACTGGAGTTGATTTTGAGCGATGCGACGGATGCTTTTGACCGCCAGTTTAGGAACCTTTTGAAGTGGTGAACGGACTATAACCACCCCCCCCCCTCCCCCACCAGCTCTGACCTGTCTGTAGGTGCAGATGATGATCTCCCTCAGGTGGTAGTGCATGGGCGTCATGGTCTCGGAGACGGAGTCCAAGGCCATGTCCACCTCCCGCTTCATGCGGTGGCCGTCGGGGAGCAGGCGCACCAGCTGCATGACCACCTGCAAACCAAAGAAAACTCTGACGCCATCATGGGGGGGGGGGGGGCAAAGTTGAGAGCACTTGCAGGCGACTGTGCGGGCTTGTCTTTATGTTATACTTTGGCGCCACCGTGTGGCATTTCTAGGCAAATTTGCAACATATAAGAAAAAAGTTCAATTAGAGGCATACGGGGTTTCCATGACAACCCTGCCACCATTGGCCCCACCGCCTCTTTGCATTGTGTGCAATCAAAACAGACGGACTTTGCTGCTGGTGGGAACCGTTCAAGTTACATTTTTTGCATCAAGGCACTGCAGCAGAAAGTAAACAAGCGTACACAAAGTGACATCCACAAGATGGAAACATGCAGAGAAATGAAAAAAAATGCAAACAAAAGAAAAGAGTGGCACTTTTTTATGTTTATAATAAAATGAAATCAAACTACTCAGAAGAAGCAGAGAAAAAAAAAAAATTTTTTTTTTTTTTACATATTTTAAGTTGTAATTATTATACGACAATTTAAAAAAAAAGATTTTTTTCAGATGAAAATCCTGTTATTCATTCTTACAGGGAAAAAAGTGTGCGGATGAAAACGTACCTGAAATTCCCCCTTCGTGTACTTGGCATCGGGGACGCTAACGATCTCGTCTTCAGGAAACTCGGGAAAGCCCTGCGTGCGACAAACAACTCGTATTTCGCTCCACTTGACTGGCGGAAAGGCGAGAGCGGCGCGCACTCGTACGTTGAAGTGCCACAAAGTGAGCACGGAGAGCACCATGGCCGCGGTGGTCCGGCCTTTGCCGTTGGAGCAGTTGAAGACGAAGGCCGAGCGCGAGTCCTCGGCCAGCGAGCTCTTCATGGCGTCCAGTAGCTTGTCGAAATCCTGCACGTGCGCAAAACAACACCAAATAACACGATCCATCCCTTCAGCCTCGAATCATAAGTGCAAAGAGTTTTTGGGTGAATTAAATCGGTTACCTCCTCCCGTGGGGCGGCGCAATCGGGCAGAGGCACGCGCTGGTAGACGAGGCCCGGCGTGGCCTTTTTGCGCTGCGCCAAAATCTCTTGCGCCGTCAGGACGCTCTTGAACATCTTCATCTGCTTCTCCTGTTCCAGCGTCACCTCCAGCCACTTGTGGGCGCGCAGGATCTCCTCCTTGAGGGACGCCTCCAGCTTCTAAAATCCAAAACAAAGTTTGCGTGCGAGTGAGTGAGTGAAAGGTTAAAAAAAAGAAAAAAGGCGACGTTTCCTCTTGACCTCAATGACGAGCGGGTCCGACGTGGGGATGGCAATGTGCTGATCCAAGCGCGACGGCTCCCTGGGCGTGAAGATCTGCCCGTTGGCTTCCAAAAGCAGCTCCTCCTGCAGGTTGACCCACAGAATGCGGCTGTGCTTGCGTTTCTCGTCCGTCAGGTGGGCCAGCACGGCGGCGGCCGCCTACGTGCGCGCGGAAAACCACACTTTTTTTTCAAGAAAGGAAAAAAGACGATGGAAGACAACGTGCACGAGTGGCGCGACACCTCGGACGTGGGCTGCGCCATTCCGTACACGGGCATCTTGGGCACGCGTCGGAAGTTGAGCGCCTTCATCTCTTTGGCCGTGCTCAGGACGTCGGGCGCCAAATACTCGCCAGCCACCTGCACGGCACAAAATGCGCTTTAACGGTCAACTGGTTAAAAAAAAATAAAAAATAAGGTGACTCATGCATTCACGGTTTCAAGCCATTTTAAAACTTGAAAGGTTGCAATATTATGAGAAATAAAAGGAACACTAAAGCAAAGTCACAATTAAGCTGCAATTTGTCGCTTTGGATTTTGTTTGAGTTTTTAGGTTTCTGACGAGCGTGACATTGACGCTAAAGCTGCAATAGCCCGTCTATGGCATTTGCCATCATGCGTTAGCATGTAGCTAGCAGACTTGCACCGAGCAAGAAAGCAAGCAAAGCGGCTCACCAGGACACGGGCTCCTCTGGTGAGCAGCTCGGGCGACGCCGACAGCTCGGAAAGGTCCATACGGGCCAGCAGGCGGTAGAGCCAAGTGTGGCGCAACATCCACTGGCTGAAGTTGGACACGAAGGCGAGGGGAAACTGCAAAGGCGTCACGTGAATTTAGCGGCCGAGCGACAGCGGGCGCCCGTTGCCATCGACTCGTTCCCGACAACCCACCTGCTCGTGGAGGTACGCGTTGAACACAATCAGGTAGAAGTAGCGTTCCAAACTCTGACGGGTTCTGTTGAGGAAGTACTCTTTGGTGCCGTTTCCCTAAAAGGACATCCATCCGCTTCTTAGGTCAAGTGGAATCCAAGCAGAAATGCTCTTTGCTATGGCCTAAATGGACTTGAGAGCGCACAGCCCTCTGGTGCATTGCAACAACAAACCAGGCAACAAAGATGCATTTGTGGCACTTGAAAAGTGGGAAACTTAAGATTTTGGAAGCCTTTTTTTCTTACAAATGAAGAAAAACGCGTCTCATTGAAATGAGGCCGATGGCCAACGCGGCAAAGCACCAACCTGAATTTGATAATCATCTCCGATGCCCTCCAGTTTCCTTTTGTTCTCATAGATGGCCTCTTTGATGTCGTGCATTTGCGAACACAACGCGATGGCGCGCTCCACCTGATGACAAATGCGCGGCGTCACCAGTGAGCGCCTTCTCGGCGTCGCAATTCAATCCCGTGGGAGAAATTCACCTCTTCCAGGACTTGCGGTCCATTTGGCAGCTTGGCAATCAGAGACTGGATGATGCGGAAAACGCTTCGGGGCTCCGCACGCGCCATGGCCGCCGCCTCCTCCATTCTGGAAAATTGGAATAAGTAAATGGAGAATCGGCAGATTTGTGCAAGGCAAAGCTGCGTCGAATAGTCGTTATCTGCTGGCCTCCTGCAACACGTCGAATTGGATTGTTTTGGCTTTTTTTTTTTTTTTTTTACATTACAGACTCCTCTCACCATACTTGAACAAAATAAAACAAGAACTGTCCCTCATCGAAAATGTAACCTCTCAACTGCATCCAAAGACGGGCTGATGAGAATGAGGCCTTACGGAGGCGGCGGGTGCGAGTCGCCCCGGAGGCGGTTGATGGCCAGGGCGCCGAGGATCATGGCCAGGTTGGTGCGGCCGACGCCCACCTGGCAGCTGAAGAGCAGCGCGGGCGGCTTGGAGGCTGCGTCGCGTCGCAGGGACAAGCCGGGAGTCTCCTGGCGGGGGGGGGGGCAAGCAAGTCAGCCAGGGGAGCACAGCAAGGACACGTACAAAGTACGCTGAAAATTTGCGTCAGGACTTCACCACCACAACAGAATGACTATTGTGCGGATTGGTGGCTTTCAATTTGGAAACAAGATGATCGGCTGCTCAGGTGCGACAAAAGCAGCGTGACAAATTCTCAACTTTTACAAAATTTGCGGACCTGACAGCAGAGTAACCGCGCCGGACTCACCCGGAGGATGTTGACAAAAGCATCAAAGTCTTGTTCCAACGGCGCGCCGTCGACAGGAAGCGGTAATCTGTAATAGCTGCCGACACCGACACAACAAAGGCGGTCGGCGATTTCCGAGCCACGGCCAAAAAAGGACGAGCGGCGGGCACCTGTAGGCCGGCATGGTGAAAACGGGCCGCTTGTAAAGCTCCTCGCTCACGTGGATGTCCTCCTCGCACGTGATCACCACCTTCTGAGGCTCGTCTTTCAGGTACTCGATGTCGTTGTAGACGTAGTAGACGTTTTGGTTCAGCTTGGCAAAGTCGTGGAGCTGCGCGGCGACAACACAAAAACAAGCTCTCCTGGGATCGGCCCTTTTTTTTTTTTCTTTCGTCCGCCACCACCTGGCAGGACGTACGCGAAAACGTTTCTCAGCTTTCTCAGTTTGAAGTCAAAGTCAAGGTCACCTCCTTCCTGACGCTAAGCTCCAGCGCTTCCACCGGCTGCGTTTTTTCCAGGCCGTGGAGGTTTTCGTGGAGGTTCTCCTTCCTCCTGGGGGTGTACGGGACAAAGTCGTCGCCCTTGCGCAAGAACACCACCGGCTCCTCTCGCACGCAGACCGAGACAACCTCCTGGCAAGGAAAAAGGAGAACGATTTTAAAGGCCACCACTTGACAAGTGAGAGGTCATCCTCCCGAAACGGCAAACACGGCGAGCGACCTCGTGTCCTTGCGCTTGAAGCCGCTGCAGGACGCGCTTGAAGCCGCTCAGGCTGGGCTGACCCATCCCGAAGAGCGGGTACGATCCCGCCACCTGACGGAAGTTGGGCGCCCCGAAGGAGCTTGTCGTGCCGAGCACGTCCGCTTTGCTGTAAACGTCCTGCACCATGAAGTACTCGCCCTGGAAGGAAAGGGAAAAAAAAGGGTCCAGCCGTGTGCACGTGAGTGGCAATTGTTTGAAATTGAAAGATAAGACCAACAAAATGTGAAAAATGCTCCTAAATACCGCAAAAACTCAAATGTTTCTTCATTTCTTGGCAGACTTTTTAGTTGCACGCTCAGTGCTGCCATCTAGTGGCAGCGTATTGCAACGTGCAGCAGTTGCAAAGTACATCATCATCATCTTCATCATCAACTTGCACGTGGCAATGACGCTGACGTCATGACAGGGTGGGAAGTGCGTTAATTGGCAGCTTCTGCTTCGTTTGGAGATTTATTTCCCATAAATGTGCGCAAAAATGCTATTTAGGACGCTGCTTGCATTCTGGAAGTTCAACTGAATCCAGACGAAGAGCACACAGTGGAAGCAGAAACATTCAACGAGGTCATGTTGCCTTTTTTTTTTTTTTTTTTCAATCAGAGAGTCGCCGGGACCGTTTGAAATAAAGCTGTGATGATGCAGATACATTTCATTAATGGGTTTTGCGAAGTAAAAAGTGAAGGACCCAAAAACAATTGTCATGTTTTAATGGGCGTAACAAGCAAGCGGCCGCAAAGTTTGAAAGGACGCCGCGAGCATAAAGTTTGACGTGAACTGACAAAAGTCTGCACGCGAGCGCACGCCAGCCGAGGCGGAAGGCGGCAGATCAAAGTGGCGATAAAAGAGCCGCAAGCTTCCTGATACGAAACCCCCGCTCAGCAGCTCGTCAAACGACGCATGACAATGGACCTGCGCCACCGTGCCGTTTGTGTGTGCGCGCGCGTGCGTGCGTGCAAATATGTGGCGTGCTGTACCTGCACCAGGTAATGCTCGGGCATGGCATCTGATATCCGTCCGACTTTGTAGTTGCTCTTGCGGATGTCATCGTGAATCTGAAATTCCTGTTTGCAATTGTACCTGTGCGTGCAAACACACACGCGCACACACACACACACACACACGCACACACAGCGGCATGGTGAGGAGTCAATTCAATTATCAGCCAGTGTTTACAAAGTCTACGCTGACAAACGAGATGATAACAGAGGCAAACACGGAGGCTGGAGGCCAAGGGGAGCGAGGGGGGGGGGGCGACGTCACCAAGAGAGAAGAGTTACGACACTAAGTGGAACTGGGGGGGGGGGCTAAGATAAATGGAATAACTCTAATTTGATTTAAAAAAAGCCTGGAGGCTTTGCCGGGATCATTTTCCACACGGACTAACGTGAGTGCAGTTGCAAGACCACTTGGTGTACTTTGGACAATTTCCAATGAAATCAATCGGCAAAACAGTTTGATAATCGATTCGATGCGTATTCATCGATGAATTGTTGCAGCGCTACACGTCGTACATCGAAATTTACACGAAAGCCGCTAAGGCCAAAACTTTTGCCGAGTCATTCAAGAAGCAGCCAGCTAAGTCGTGCATGCTCATTGGCTGACGGCCAAGCAGGCCCCGCCCCTTAAAGCCATATATACTAAGTCACAGACACTACAGTTGAAGGCGAAGATGGCAACGCCTCCACGAGGGCTGGAGGGGGGCGGGGTTTCGTGCACTACCACGCGAGCGGATCACACCTCGGCAGTGATCAAAGCGGATCGGTACCCAATCCACACAACGCGAATTCGGGGAGGGACTTACGTGATGACCACAGGTGCGACCTTGTTGGTGATGATGGACTTGGCCTTGTTGTTGTGGACGTTGACCGTGTGAAAGGGGCTCATGCTGAGTGACGGCCTGCTGTCGGCCATCCCGTTGCCGTGGACACCCTCAAGCGGCGGCGGCGGCGGCGGCGGCGCTGCGCTGGCAGTCGTACCCATGCTCCACCCGCAGCTGCGGGCCACACAGCAAACGCACTTACAAAACCAAAAAAAAATCAAGTACCACTTTTGCAGAGAGAAACTTTGACGTCACTGGAATACGGAACAAAGCAATACTCAGACATGTATTCTTTATCCTCCGCAAAGAAAAACTAATATTTCTGCCATTCTGAGCAGCTGAGCCCGCCTCCATGTGACCGCTCCGCCCCTCTTTCTCATCTTTTGAGCCCAGTGGGGAGCACGTCCAAGAAAGCAAGTTGGCCCAACCAAAGAAAATATTACAGTCCAACAGCACCTTCCACAAGCTGGCATTTGCTAAAATATCAAATATTCCCGTTCGGCAAATGTCCCCACCACACCTAAAGCAACTCCATCCCTCAGATTTAGCATCAACAAAAGCAAGCAAAAGAATTTGCAAAGCCCGAAACCAAAGTGGCATCTTACGAGAGACTTGCACCTCCAGAGGCTTTTCCGCGCTGCTTGTTGTCCGCCATTGCTCCCAAAATGGAGTGTGAGAACTTGGCAGCCCGTCCCAGCAGAAACCTTGCTCTGCGCCTGCCAGCGTTGTGGGGGGACGGGAAGACGTCCCCATTGGCACGGAGCTTTCACATGTCGTCCTGCTTGGGGGCGGTCGCCACAAAGAAAAAAAAAGAAAGCATGCTAGCGAGCGAGGTACATCTGGCATCCAGATGGCTGCCGTTCAAGTGACTTTGGCGGAGGCCGGCGGTACAAGAGCAAAGTACCTCGGCCGGATCCGTCATTCCACGCCATAAATCCAACTCGGCTCGCAGGATTTCGGCTTCAAGGAGGAAAGCGTCACACTTTGGAGCCCATCTGCACAATGCCTTTCCAAAATTTGGCATCAAGAACTCAAATTCCGAAAACAAACGACAGCCCAACAAGTTTGCCGTCCGCTATCCTGCAAAAGTCAAACCTCACTTTTTTTTTTTTGCTCATTGCATTTTCTTTGAAATCTTGACAAAATTCCCAAAAGTCCCCAAATGAAACGTGCGTGCACAGACGTACTGACTTGACCGCAGCGATTTCAGCGTGCCGCGGCCCGAATTGGCGAGCGCGGCAGCGGCGAGGACGTCTGGGCAGAAAATAGCCCTGAGTCATAAACATCCTCCTCAAGAGCCAAACGAGGCAACTTATCGGAGAGGCCGTTTGTCACCACAATTCCAGGACCAATAAAAACGGATTTCCGATGGCAGAATGGTGCAAGACGTTTTTTTTTGGGGGGGGGGGGTTCCATGAAGCATCGCGGTGGCATTGAGATGATGAAACATTTTCAAGTATTAATGCGATATCGAAAATATGGCTTCATAAAAATGCACTCAAGTATGGGAATAAATTGGCCAACCATTGTGAAACGGAAAAGCAAAAATAAATGGCAGAGAAGTGTGTCGCTAACAACAATGAGGAATATGAAAATATATATTTGAATCACAAAGTTTCCAAAATGAGGTCTCAAAATCATGACGTTGTCGCGCAAGTGTGTCACCAAGCCTTGAGTAAAAAAAAATCTGCATAACTGAAATGACACTCCATCATTCTCATCAAGTCAAAAGAAAAAAAAAGCTTTTGAAATCTCATCATTAGATGCTCGCGTTTAATTGGAGAAAAAAAACAAAACAACGGAGCACAAACGGCTCCCGGGTTGGACTCCGGAGGCCCACTCTGATCCGCTCGCGTCCCTTTTTGAATGTGAACTCGGTGACCGGTGCAAGAAAACCATGGCGACCGGAACCTCCTGCCAGCGCGGCCCAATTGAAATTCCGCCGGCGTCCCGACCTCGGCGTGCCATCATCTTGGGGACAAAAGTGGCGCGAGGCAGGAAAGAGCCTGCAGCTGCAGGATGCATCTGTTGGTGGCCGGCCCGAGGAAGGATGCGGCGGCGGCGGCGGCGGCGGCGGCGGCGGCGGCGGCGGCGGCGCTCCTTCGCAGATGCCGTGCTGCAACGCTGGGCAACTTTTCTCAGCAACAATTTGGAACAAGTCCAAAGTTGCTCCATCATGTTCAATATTGCGACTCGAGCGTCGCGACGACAACCAACAACTCGGTCGTGGCTCATTAATGACGATAAAACGACATTTGACAAAATTGAAAGTTCCTCATTTTGCACCGACCTCATTTGTTTTTTAACTGAGTGAAAGAACGACATTTGAAATTTCTCAATGCAGAAGCGACGACGCGGCACGAGGAAGCGCTCGGTGGCATTCGCTCCGCAACATCCTCTTTGAGGTCGCACACGCGGGTCCAAGCGAACCGCGGCGCGGGACATTGCGACTTCCTGAGCTCCACTGTGTTGAAGCGGCAAGGAAATGAGCTCAGCGCTTCCTCTGGCGACGGCATTTTGCGCGGCCGCTTGCTCGGCAGAAGGAAAGAAAAAAACAAGTCAAGATGATTCGGACACAAAATCTGCGGTAACGCTTCCGCCTGCTTTGCTGACAGCCCAATGACAAGCTACTAAAAAAAGCCTTTGCACTCCTACTTTTAAAATGGCTGCCTGTCATTTCTTTCAGTCGCCAGTTTTTCCATTCCACGCTCAACCGACCGCAGCGTTCTGCGTGCAACCGCCTCAACGGGTTTTGTTCGCTGGGCTCTGGCGGTCCTGCAGCGAGCTGGCGCGGGACGTCCAAATTGGACCAAAGTTCAAATGGAATCCAAAGACAATTTGGGTGCAAGGCTCGTTCCAACTTGGAAGACTCACCAATCAATCGCAGGCCACCAATTCCATCACGTGTGCAAAGATTGGAACGCGGCCACAAAAGTGGCCCATTTTTTCAACCTTCAACACTCGCAAGGCATCGACGACATCAGCGGGCAGCGCATTTCCGCAGCTGCTGCTTCAGTTGCTGTCACTTTTGTCTCCGGCGTGCTCGATGGGGTTCGGGTCAGGGGACTGGCGTGACCGTTGCGCAACACTCCGCCCGCTTGCCTTCAACAACTGCTTGGCGATAGTGTCCATGCGCACTGCCCAAATGTCATCAGAAGACGAGCCGAAACGCTTCCATCAATAAATATCAGGCAAGCGCTTCCACGGGCGACCAACGTCTCTCGGCAATCTCGCAACAGCTCAACATCAGGAAAGGAAAAAAGAAAAATGGAATCAAATCAATGATGAAATTACTTTGACAGATAAACGACTTCCACATGTGAGCAACCCGTCGGTCCGTTTTCAAAATCAAACGTGGCCCCGAAGAACAAAAGTTTGCCCGCACCTGCACGACGGCGTCAGTTACGTCTGCGATCTTTTTGAGGCTCGTGTAGACTGTAAAGTGTACCTAACACTCCGCTGCTGAGTCCAGCATCCCAGAAACAAAAACATTGAAAAATAAATCAAAAAGGCAAAGAGCTCTCCGGGGCAGGCGTCTCAGTGGCACATCCTGGCCGGCGCTTCTCCTAACGAGCGAGCGAGCGAGCGTGCGAGTCATCTTCGCAGGCAGGCCAAGAGGCGGCGGCGCATCCTGTCGACGGACGCGACCTTGAAGCAGGCACAAATTTGGGCCGTTTTTTTTCCGGTGCAGCAGCAGTGTGAGGAGCATGTGCCGCTGCGTAAGAAGAGGATGTGGGGGCGGGACCCGCACGAGCGGCTTACTCATCAGCTCCCGTCCAATCGCTGCGAGCGTAGCCTCCTGGCAACACGCTGCCTCCCCCACACACACACGCACGCCACACACCTTTTAACAAGACTCTCCAAACACAATTGAAGCAGCGACTCTCCAAATTACTGACAAAACTACTTTCAGCATCGAGACGATCGCATATGCCACTCGCCCGTTGGTTCAACACGAAAAATGAAATAAATCGTGTCGTCATTTATTGAAGAAAAATGTGCGTCTTCTCTTCAATTCAAGGAATCTTGGGTGCGCATGCCGCATGGCCACCCGCTCACCGATTTCATACACACACGTGGCCCCTGACTGCTCGGTGATGTTTGTCATTCTTTGCGGAGGATCAACAATATATGCCAGTGACGATTTCGGGCTGAAACGAGGTCCCTTCGTTCAAAGGCCATTTTTTTCCGCCTCGAGTAGACGTGTGTTGGAGGGCGCCGTTTTTTTCGACACCACAGATTTTGCCAGACCGGTCTGGAACGCGACCCATTGGCGTTGACTTTACTGTGTACGCAGCGAAACACTTCTAGTTTGGCCGATGTTTTTTGGCACGGCCACATCGACCACAACAAGTCTCGTCTCCTTGTTTTGGTATAAAATGGACGTCTGGTCACAAAGGCCCAGTGAGGAAAACCAAAACGACAGCAGCAGGCAGGCGTCAACAATGGCTGCCAAGCCTCCATTAAACGTTCAGACAGCACGCAAGCAAAACGGGGGCTGACGAGCGCATACAGACGGCATCGCGTAAGCCGAATTCACGACGACGCTCTAATCAGTCCATTCATTAGCGCTTAACGCGTGGCGTGCAGGAGGCAAACACCGCCGGCAGCTGGCCAAATAAGTCGGCTTAAAGCTGCCGCTTCCGACTCGCCATCATGCCGAGAGGGTCCCGTTTCATCTGCAGATGCCACCAAAGACCACAATGTGGGAACGTTCTCTTCCAAAACCAGAACGCTCAACAGTCCGACATCGCCGCCGATTTCCAAAGGCAAATTCAAAGCAGCCACACCAGTACCAGGACTGACCGGTTGGTGGCAGCAGTAGGGCAAAGAGTACGAGTAGGAGAAATAGAACTAGAATACC
Source organism: Idiotropiscis lumnitzeri (assembly GCF_059441095.1). NCBI lineage: Eukaryota > Metazoa > Chordata > Actinopteri > Syngnathiformes > Syngnathidae > Idiotropiscis > Idiotropiscis lumnitzeri. The sequence goes on along the minus strand of NC_142410.1, from coordinate 12,559,006 downwards.
CCCCCCCCAAAAAAAAACAGCAAAACAACTACATTTCTCTGTATGATCACCTCCAGAACAAGATCACCGAAAACAAGCGAAAAAGAGGAAATGTCAGATTGACAGAAACAAAATGTCCTCGGCCTGGCACGCCGCGTCTCAGAACAGGAACCAGGAGAGGGAACAATGTCACCACAGATAGCACGTTGACATGAATCAAATCAGTCTTCTGCCAAAAAAACTTTTTGCGTGCTCCTGAAATTTGACATTAAGATTAAAATGACTTTTACTTAATGTCCAATCGGGCCCTCCAAAGATGATGATTGCCACTTTAATTAAGCCAACACTTGTCAGAAAGCAAATGTAATGAAGAACCCCCCCTCCCCCGAAATAAATTGTCGCCAAATGTTCTTCTGCCCTCTAGTGGCAGAGCACTAAACTATCGTGATTGTCGCTCGTCATCGATGAACAAACATAAAGCCAAACTTTGCGGCACCTGCAATCCAGATTGATTGGATCCCACATTCACTTTTTTGCATTGCTGTTGCAAGGAGTGTGTGTGCGCGGAGGGGGGGGGGTCCTTTATCTACGCAATCACATTCGCTCAAGATCAAGGCGTCGGGGGGGGGGGGGGGGGGGGGGCAGTTTCGCACTCCCCACCTTGATTAATTGCAGTTGCCTCTGTCGGTTTCAGTCATTATTCTGTCTTCGTCATGCTCCAGGAACGTGTGTGTGTCGTGGGGGCTGGGGGGCAAAACACATGGGTGCCTCTTGCCCCCCTTCCTTATTTCTCCTTTCTCCGCACTTTTGCATTATTTTGGGGTGAACGCTTCCAAACAAGATGAGTTAGCTGCGAGAGGCTAAAGTTAGCATCCTCGTGGCAAGACGCGAAAAAAAAGACGAAGCGAACTAACGTTAGTTGCCGAAAACGGACCGAGAGCTTTCCACCTCCCCCCTCCAAAAATAAAAACTTTGCACAAGACGCGAACTCACCATTGCAGCTCGCCGGGCGACGAAAACGCTCCAAAAAACAAGAAAAAAAAAACAAGCTGATGGGGCCGAAGGGAACCGGGAAAAGGATGGAGCCGGTGGTTGCCGTTTTCCCCCTCACGCCACTTCACCCATTGATGTTTTTTTGTGTTTTTCCCCCTTCTTTCTTTCACAAGGAGGTGAACGTGTGTACGTGCGTGTGTGTGTGTGGGGGCGGGGGGGGGGATCTGGAGTTTCCACGAAGGCGGGGGAAGTCAAACTGCGCATGCGCAAAAACCAGGCTGAATGCCGAAGGAGCAAAAAGCAGATTATTAATGACAACGTCAACCCAAATAATTTCTTGTCATGATGACATGATAACTTGTGTTTGTACGACTAAAACGAAACACACACATACACGTGGTGTCATTTTAATGCTAAGCACATATTAGTGGGAAATGACAATCAACATTCATTATAAAGCACTTCAACCAAAAAAGTTCGATACCGCGAGCAAACATTCTACCTAGATCTAAATAAAATGATATTACATTGACAATATGTTTTCAATTAGACTGTCCTTTACTTTGGCAAATGACTCGTTGTTTTTTCGCTTTTGCACAGTTGACATCAGGGAGCCAAAAATGCAAACAGTCCCGCTGGCCACAATCAGTCTGTCAGAGGTCCAATCCGGATCCTGGGGAGTGGAATCGAGAAAGAGAAAAAACAAGAAAACGCATCAAACGCTTGTTTCAAGAAAAGTAGATGTTATTGCTCATTTAGTCCGCTAGGGAGCGCAGTGACAACAACTTTCATTTTTAATGACAATTAAAAACAATATTAAAACAATTTTTATATTTCTTGTATCTTATGTGTGTTGATTTGTTTGCTCATGTTACTACAATAATTAGTAAAAAAAAAAGCTAATGTTACATTTTTGTTCAATATTTTCGCCAATTAATCATTAACAATATTTTTTTCAAACTAATTATATAGTTTATATTATGTAATAATTTATTTCATTAGGTATCGTGTTTATGCATTCATGTTAAATAAAAGACTAACGTATTAGTACAATGAACAATTTGCTTATACATTTATCAAAAGGATGTCTATTAAATCATTAAGTCATGATCTATAATGAAATAAATAAGTCATTGTTTTTAATTGATTTTTTGTAGTTCATATTTGTATTTATTTCAATTATGCTGAGTACAAAACTTTGCCCATGCACTTCAACCGTGTGCGCGTGTGTGTGTGTGTGTGTGTGCTTGTAAACACGCACCCCAACTCACCCGGGCGGCCTCATTAGCAGCTGAATGGCTGATGAGCTGTCAGGTAACACGTCTTGAGGACGCATGTCAACCTCCTTTAATGTTCTCAGCTACTTGTGGAACATGAAAGGTAGGGCGGGGGGGGGGGGGGGGTCACCGTGCAGAATGCGGTTGCAGGAGGGGGGGGGTTGTCGTCTTGAGGGTATATAAGACACCCCTGGAGATGTGGGCCCAAATTGTTGTTATTGCTCTCGGGGTCCGACATGCGCTCATTGCGAGCCTCCCCGCTGTTGCCGGTTCTCCTCCTCTTTGTCCTCCTCCAGCAGCAGCAGCAGCCAACCAAGGGAGTCCGCTTGCAGCACGCCCGCAACCGAGCTCGGCTGCACGGAGTCGCCGTGGGAGGCAGCGGGCAGCACCTGCCCACCTACATGGTGCACCTGTACCGCCACTTCAAGCTGGCCAACGCGTCGGATGCGGCCGAGCAAGATGCCGAGAGGCGAGCGGACACTGTGAGGAGTTTGACGGCCAAAGGTGCGTTTTTTTTTCATGACATTCCTGCAAAAAAAAAAAAAGGGGGGGGGGTCTGTCGGGGTGGGGGGATGCCAGACGAGCAGAGGGGCTGCAATCCACATCCCACTCGGGGTGAGGATCAGCCAGTCTAATTCTCAAAGCAAACCTCTCGCGCTCCTGCTTCTCTTTTTCTTTTTTTTTTTTGCTTAATTAGTCCTTGTTGATTGAGCATCTCGCCAGACGCGCCCCCTCCTGCTCAAATCTCTACTACACAAGTGGCCTTAGTTCTTTTTTTTTCCTGCCTTTTCACACTTGTCCTGATTAAATTAGAGGCGCAGGGGATTTGTTACCTCCTTCTCGGCTTCCATTTCGCTGTTAGGTGTCAAGAGTTTGTACCTATTTGTTTGGCTGAGTGAGCAGGAAATGCACAAGGTCAACTCGCCGAGATGGGAAATAAAGAATGGCATGCAGCTGCAGGGCGCTCTGGCTTGCATGCTAGGTCAGTTTCGGGGCTCTTGGATTTGAGTGGATTAAGTCGCTCATGTGATGCTCAAAGATGACATCGTGAAGATGCTCTTTAAACCTTTCCTTTAATTCCAACCACGCCTGAACACAAATAGCCAAAACACTCCCACCGCATTCCCAAATTTACATCCCCTGGTGGCCTCTCAACCTCGCGCTGTAAATTTTTATTATGTATTTATTTTTATGTAGCAAAATTGTCACTGTCATAAACCCCAACCAAGTGTGGCCAAAGTCAGAATCACGACAAAAATATAAAAGCGGCTGTGAGCCACGTCCCCCATTAGCAAGCCTACTTTTCTATCTTTAGTTATATTATTATTTTCATACATGTTTTTTTTTTTAAATATTCACTTTGTGTTGAACTTGAAACACATCTGCCATTTTCTAAGTGCGTCATGATCATTTCAAACTGTGTGGACGCAAGTGCATAAATGTCGTCTTGTCTTTGTATGCATTTCAAATAATTGTTCTGGCGCGTTCACAAATTCATGCACACTTGAGAAAGAAAAACACCATTTTTTTTGTCCTGTGTGCCGCAACCTGGCGCTTGAGATCCCGCATCCCTCGGGTGGATTATGAGAGTTTTAAAAAGAGAAGGACCGTTTTAAGTCCATCTTTCCTTCCTTCCTTGTTTCGTTCCTCCGGACGAATCGGACTTGTTATTGAGCAGCTCTTTTGTGTCTTGTTGTCCAGCAGGTTTGGCGCTCAGACACGGGTTGTGGGCGGCCACGTTTGACCTCCACGCCCTGCTGTCCGACAAGCAGATCCAAGCGGCCGAGTTGAGAATCCGACTCCCGCCGAGCGCCCCCAACGCCTCGGTGGCCGTGTACCACCAGCAGGGCCCCGAGTGCCACCCGGCGTCGGACATCTGCCGCCAAGAGCCCCAGCCGGTGGGCCTCCTGGGCCCGTCCTCCCTGGTCTCCTCCTCCCGCAGCTGGAGGGTCTTCAACATGACCAGCCCGCTCCTCGCCTGGCTGGGAGAGAAATCCGCACTCAGGCTCCGACGCCAACGGGGGAGGAGGAAGGCGGAGGCGGCGCCTCCCGACCTCGGCCCGGCGGCCGACCAAGCTTTGCTAGTCATCTTCTCGCACACCGGGTCCGACCGCAACCCCAAAGCCAAAGCCAGCTTGCTCCACACGGCCGAGCGCTCCAAGTTCCTGAGCCCGGCCGACACCGTGCGGCCCCGGCGCTGGCCTCCCAAGAGGCGCAGGAGCAAGCGGGGTCACAGGGAACCGACGAGCAGGGCCCCCGGGTGGGGGGACGCCGAGTCCCTGTGCCGCAGAGTGGACCTGCACGTGGATTTTAATCACATCGGCTGGGGGTCCTGGATCATCTTCCCCAAAAGGTACAACGCTTACCGCTGTGAGGGATCCTGCCCGGGACCCTTGGGCGCCCACCTCAACCCGACCAATCACGCTTACATGCAGGTAAGCGGGAAACAATCCGCATGACATCGGGTCCGATCGAGCAGGAGGAGGGAGCATTGAATGATTTGCATTCAGAAATCGTCTTTGGTTTTGAGTGATTCATCGACGAATAATATCGGCTGAGCGATGACGTGGTCATGGCGTGGCGGCTGTAACTTAACTTAACTTAACTGTATTTTCCATGCCCACCTCGTGCTCTCTCTCTCTTTGTTTGGCCCGCAGAGCTTACTGAAGCATTACCACCCCAAGCGAGTGGCCTCGCCGTGCTGCGCCCCGACCAAGATGAGCCCGCTGAGCATGCTCTACTACGAGAACGGCGAGATGCTCCTGCGGCATCACGAAGACATGATGGTGGACGAGTGCGGCTGTCAGTGAGCACAGCGCAAGCAAATTTCAAAACCAACACACTTAATAGCGGAAAGGGGGGAGCTCTTTTTCTTTCACCATGCACTCGATGATGATGTGGAAATGAATGTATATTTATTGTGAATATTAAAAACGGTCATATTTATGTCTATTTTTGTAAAGACGCCGTCCCATGTTTAACCTTCCTGTGGCTTTTCTCAAGAAATCTTTTGATCATGTCCATAATCATTAAGTGTCAGGTTTCTTCCGGGTGGCACAAAACGAATGACGACTGAACTGAAGACAAGAACAAAAATGTGGTTGTTGTGTTTGCTGTTGAAGGCAAAAATCATCACCCAAATGGTTTAGCTTCGTTTCGCCCCACCTTGGTAAAATGACATGGAAGTGTTTGTTTACTATGAGAACAATCGGGCTCTTGCCATTCTAACGTGCGTGTGATGTCACAGTGGAAAGGTCACAACACAAAAGTCGACGTTTCTAGTGAGCACACAATGAGTCAAAAGAATTGGAGAGGAGGGAAATCCAGCAAATGCGGTCGGGTTGAGACAATACCAAACTATTTCACTGACCAACCGGAAATGCAACATGGGGTCAGCGCTAAAGCAAGTAGGCTTAAGTAACTTACAGAAGTGGACCGGCACTGACAGGTAGGATGAATTGAACTCAAGTAAGAAATACAATATTTTACAATTCAGTTTAAACACGTTTGTGTTAACAAAATGCTGCAAATTCATTTAAAGTGTATGCATATAATATTCATTTCATTGCGCAGTTTTGACACTCACTCACTTGTTATAACACTTCGGAGACAAATTGCTATTTGATGACGAATTACAGCCAACGCTGGACTGCAATTAATGTGTGCAATTTTGACGCTCACGAGAAGTCATTTTTCTCACGCACTAGCCGACTTTTTTAATAGCCGTTTTTTTTAATGGTTGCATATTTTATAAATTAAACACAAAAATTTCGAGCGACTATATTTTATTACGTTATTAGTCAGCTTTTCTCACGATCCGGTGAAAATTCGGTGGGTTTGGTCCCTCGACTGAGCTAAAAATAGCACACGCCAAAGTTGTCAAGTCAGCCAACATTACTTAGCGGCTAACTTCCGGAACAGGATAACCACGGTAAGTCCGTCTCTCCTCTTGAACTACAAATACTCGTGAAATACTTGTAATACACAATCACTATGTATCAGCTCATCATAGTGTTAAATGAGCTACATCTAATGCAACTGTCGAAACTAATTTCCACAATAATGTGGAACTAGGCGGCAGACATGATATCATGTGTCATTGTAGTTCAAGATAGTGCGACCATTCCTGTACTAAAATCTCTCTGCGTTGTCTGGGTTATTTTTTCAAATAAGAAACATAATTCTTAACGTTAAACGACGACGATGGTGATGTTTAATTGTGGGTGCAGATTTGGTCGTGATATCTTTTTATTACTACTCGTACGGTATACGATCGGATCCATTTTTAACTACAATAGTTCTGTCGCCCCCTGTCGGCGACTAGGAAAATGCACGTCCGTTCTGGGGCACTTCAAAATGAAATTCAGTGTTGTATGTATTGATCAGATTATGTGAAACTGGCCCATATAATTACTTTGTCGTGTTATTAAACTTGTATTAAATGTTACGTGACGTGCAATAGGCGCATCACAAAATGGCGCAGGCGGTGGTTAACGTGGCCCGGAGGATCAACGCAACCGTCGAGGAAGGAAAAGATCACTTGGGTAAGCGCAGGCTTTTTTGCTTTGTGTTGCGAATGTTGATTTGAGAGACAAATGATTTGAGTAAAGAGCCTGGTCACGGAATTAATGAAACTCGTAATTTAAATTAGGCCTGTACAGTATTCTACGTAGGCTGTTATTTTTAAGAGAACCTGCAGGTGGCAGCACAGGGTGCCACTTGTGTTCCTCTGGGAACCCTGGATGGACTTCATCTTTTTGCTTTCCCCGTAGACCTCTCCGACTGCAAGCTCATCTCATTCCCCGATGGCGTTTTCAAAGTTCTCAGCAGCGTGTCGGAGAACATCCGGGTCATCACCCTGGCGGATAATGAGATGAAGGCCATTAGCAGCAAGTTCTTTTCCACCTTCACTCAACTGAGAGGTGCCCAATTCATCCCAAATGAAGCATGCTCCCTTGGTTGAACAAAATCAAACAAAAAAAAAAAAAAACAACACGTTTTCAGAGTTGGACTTGCACGGAAACATTCTCAGCAAACTGCCCGACTCGCTGGAGGAAATGGGGCACTTGACCAGCATCAACTTGGCCAATAACAACTTCTCTGCGTTTCCCGAGAAGCTCACGCAAATCGCCACACTGGAACGGATCAACCTAGAGGGGAACAACATCACTGGTAATGACAATTAATTGCACAACTACACAACTTTGCCTTAAAGTGTGCTAGCATCGTTTATCCCGCAATGTACACACACTAACAATACTCACAGGCATATATTCTTTGTCCTCTGTGAAGAATGACGATGCATCATGGGTCTAAAAACACCTCATATTTGATTTTTTTTTGGGGGGGGGGCTGGAACGGGAGAATGGCATCTTTGTTGATGGCAAAAGATTTGAGATGCAAGCGCTTTGATCCATTTTTGAATTTTTTTTCGATAAGTTATTGTCTTTCCAGCAATCGAGTTCCTCTCCTTGGAGTAATCTTGCTTTCTGTTGTCATTTGAACCCGCAGAAATGCCAATGGACAAGTTGTCGGCCATGCCGGCACTCAAGTGGCTCAACGTGCTGTCCAATCCGCTGGATGCAAACACTCAAGCTGCTCTCACGTCCCGGCACAAATTTGACATCTTATCACAGAGGGAGTTTTGAACCATGTATGCACTCGTTGCATGCCGTGTGCCTTTAAAAACAAAACAAAAAAAAAACCCTCCCTTTGATCCTTTAGTCTGCTTGGAAATGAGCAGGCTTTGTACTTGAAGATTGCATCCAGTGTCGGCGGATGAAACAACGTCTTCCATTTCGACACGTTTGCCTTTTTTTCCTCTGAATTAAGAACAAAACAAAAACCTCTTGGGTGGGATATTTTTAATTGCTAATTTATAACTTTGTTTTATAAAGCTGTTTTTTCCTCTAATATGTCATTGTCATGTTGTTATTAGTCTCGTTTTGATCTGGTTTGAACTTTCATGGTGGCAGATGGAAAAGCGCACACGACGCAAGGTTTGTTTATATCAAATAATTGTGTTGCTTTGAAATCAAATTTGAGAAATATAGTTGCATATTTTGGATGCAACAGTATATTACTAAGTATTTCATCTTTTTGTGGAAAAAACGGTTGAACATGTTCATGGGTAACAATCATCTCGTATAAGATGAGATATTTGTGCAGAGGAAAAGTCGACGCCTCACTAAAAATATACATTAAATTAGAAACAGCATTTTTTTTTTTTGCATCATTTAAAAAAAATATGTTACAAATAATACACCAAAATAATTCAAAATCTATTGGAAACGCCTTATCCCAAATAGAAAGTAGTGTTTAGATGAAAACTTCCCACAGCCTTAAATAATGAAATCCAGCAAAAAAAAAAAAACGGGCCAGCAAAAGTCGGCTAATCCAGCCTGTTAATTGGTTTACGGCTCATGCGTTGGAAGCGAGCGAGCGCCATCTGTTTTTGTCTGAAAGGGCCTCTCAAGAGTCTCGCGGGGCGTAAATAAATGTTCAAGAAGGTGTGCCGAGGCCCCAAAAGTTCCTCTGCGGGTCACACACACACACACACACACACATTGTTGCCTGTAGAAGTCAAGCGTGCGCGTTTCTGTGCAATTTCTTGCCCCGTTTGCCGTCACGTGATTGGCAGCGTGTGGTCAGGTGACGTCGGCTTAAGCGCGCTCTCCAGTGTCGCCGCTCGATTAGCGGACGAGGCAGCAAACGGGACAGAGGGGTCATGGCCGTGAGCTTCAGCACGGAGGAGAGAGGCGCACCCAACACGCACGACTACCGCATCTTTTTCAGTAAGCCTTTTCATCAACTGGCGCATGTTGCTGCCGCCGTTTGGTTTTCCTCTCAAAGAAATAAACATCTACTTTGCGCAGAGAACGCAGAGGGCCGATATATATCTCCTTTCCATGACATACCCGTCTACGCGGATGAAGCCCAGGTGAGCGTCCCTTTTTAACTCTCGAGTCCAATTCGAGCCACGGTTAATATTTGATGGCGAATGTGGGCTCGATTTTCATCAAGCCAATCTGTCAAGGTGGCGGATCCAGATTTTGGTACGCGCCCGCGAGCACGCGTGTCTCGGATCATGGATGGCCAGGCGAGCGGCACGTGTTTGCCAATTTGGCACGCGCAGCATCGACGGACAGATTGTGACCATATTGAAGTTAGCACCGGCTCGCTAAGCGCTTCGGATTCACGCAGGCAAGAATCGCTGCGAGGAGCCGCCTTGATTGGCCGCGACTTAAATGGGACGTAAACACTCCCGTCGTGGCGCAGATCCGCCAGGCTTCGCTCGGCCACGAAATCTAGTCGCGCTAGAAAGAGATTCAGAAAACGGAGATGGAAATGTCATTCGCATTTGTCCGACTTCTCCGGCAGAACATTTTTCACGCCGTCGTGGAGGTTCCCAGATGGACCAACGCAAAGATGGAGGTAGTGCACGGCATCTGACGTCTTCGATCACGTTAACGGCGTCATCCTCATAAATGACGCCGTCGTCGTTTGTTTTTGCAGATGGCCACCAAAGACGCGCTCAATCCTCTCAAACAAGACGTGAAGAACGGGACGCTGCGCTACGTGGCAAACGTCTTTCCGCATAAAGGTTACATCTGGAACTACGGAGCCATCCCGCAGGCAAGTTTTCCATTTAGCTCGTTGACTGCCATTGACGGCTAAAGACGTCATTCTTGTTTACTCGGCTGGGAGTGAATGAGTTAAGATGTAGGATCATCCGTTTGGATGACACGCAAATCCAAAATGTTGCAATTCATTTGTACAACTAATTTCCAATATTAGAGAGTCGGATAAATGGATGTCCATTCAATCCGGACGGTTTCACTTCGGGCGTGCTCAACGTTTTGTTGCCAGAGATCTCAAACTAAAGCAAAGAAGAAAAAAAAATGTTGTCTTGTTTTGGGACAGACATGGGAGGACCCTCGCCACCAGGACGCCGACACGGGTTGCTGCGGGGACAACGACCCCATCGACATTTGCGACATTGGCGACAAGGTCCAAATGACCTCATTCCAAATTTGACATTCATTCGGCGGGCCGCATTTTGCCGCGGTAACCGGCGCGTATTCCGCAGGTGTGCGCCGCGGGGGAAGTGATCAGGGTGAAGGTCCTGGGCACGCTGGCGCTCATCGACGAGGGCGAAACCGACTGGAAGGTCGTGGTCATCAACACGGACGACCCCGAGGCCGCGCGCTTTAACGGTACGGCGGAACATTTGGCCGAGCGCCGCACGGCCCATCGCTGCGTTTTGTTCCGCAGACATCGACGACGTGGCGCGGCTCAAGCCGGGATACCTGGAGGCCACGCTGGACTGGTTCAAACGATACAAAGTCCCCGATGGGAAGGCCCAAAACCAATTTGCCTTCAGCGGACACTTCAAGGGCCGGGTAAACGAACGGCCGTTCAAGTCATTCTGTGACAAAATTGAGCCCATGTCGCCCAACGCCAAAAAAAAACGAAACTGAGTGACGACACGTGACGGTGTCACTTCCTGCTCAGTGATTGTTTATCCCGCGCGTGGCAGGACTTTGCCATGGAGACGGTGAAGAGCACCCACCAGTTCTGGAAAGCGCTCATCGCTCAGAAGACCGACGGCGGCGAGTTGAACTGGTGAGCGCAACGGCCAACATTCCCCAAACTAAATGATCCGTTTTTGTGTCGAAATGAATCTCCTCAACTCATTTGAAACGATCCGTTTGCCATCAAACGGCGTTCCTACTCCGCGATTGCTTCGGCCTTGGAACAAAAGCAACAATGTTTTCCCAAAAAACTGCAACTAATTTCTGACAGTTGAACTTCAAATTTTGTGGACGTATCAACTGAGTGACTTTTTTTTTTTTTCGCCATCAGCATGAACACGAGCGTCTCCGAGAGTCCATTTTGTTGCTCTGCCGAAGACGCCGCCGCCGTGGTGGATTCAGTAAGTTGGATGAATTTTGGAAGTTTGCCTTCCTGCGTGTTCCCCCAAAAATATTTTGTAGGTGAACTGAAGACCCGAAATTGTCCAAAGGTGAGAATGCGAGCGTGAAAGGTTGTTTCTCTCTTTGGGCCCCGTGAGTGGCTTGAATCGCTGGCAACAAAAGTGAGGGGACCCCCAAAGTGAAAGTGTCCAAAGTGTCAATGTTCAGGTCAACATTTGCTCTCATCTCAACATCTCGACAACATGACTCCCAAATTGGGTGACATTTTGACGGGTTGCTTCATCTCTTTTTTCTGTGAACCGTTTGCAGGCTTGTGCTTTTGGAGCCGCAGAGCCCATTCCCACTTCTGGTGCGTATCAAGTCGAATGTCATCATTTCGGACAAAATATCAATTTGCTTTTTTTGTTCCAGTTGACAAATGGTTCTACGACGATAAGTAAGCACACCTTTGAAGGGAAATCCATTTTCCAAACATTTCATGCTTGTCTCCAAAATAAAGTGACACTAAATCACGTCCCGTGCGTCATTCTTGATCAATAAATCCGGTCTACTTATTTTCTTACAAATAAATGTGTGTGACTCGAGCAGCGAGCAAATGCATTCCAAATGTTGTTTCTTTATTTACTTTGGTTGAAATCGACCGGTTATTTTAGTTTTGAATTGAGGGTACCTAAATTCCGTTTTCAATTTCCATCATGTATTTTTGCTCCATTTATTTGAGCATTGACTTGATTAGGGAGGCTTGAACACCCCCTTAAGTTACCAAATAAGCTTCCTTGTCACCCACTCGCAGCAATTTTTCAATTGGCAAAGCAAAAGATTGAAATTCAAATTCAAATGTCTTCAACGTCACAAAGTTTGGCTCCAATTTTTTGTTTTATTCGGAAAGCGCCGCGCCTAGAAGTACATTCTAATTCACAAAGGACGTGCGACACTAAAAAGCAAAAGCGGAAAAGCAGGCCGACCGCTCAGCATGCCGCGGTGTCGTCAGCGCAACGCACCACGCCGACTTGAAGGACCGCCCACACAAGTTCAAGTCGTCAGTGCTGTCAACAACACAACTCCAAAGTATTTGTTGTCCAATTCAAGTTCAAAACGGACTTTTTGGTGCAGGAAATAAAAAAAAAAGTATCAAAACAAATCCGCTTTGCAAAACTACAAAGTCGAAAAAAAAGTGGTCAACTTGTCCCTCTTGCCAATTTATGCAGAACTTGCGCCCTTATGCGAAGCTAAGAGTTAGCTTAGCATTGAGATCTACTTCGTCCTGCTAACAGTTTGTTTAGCGGGGAAAGAAACATTTTGCTGTTGTCCACTTCACTCAATACAGATTTGGTTTCAGACAGCTCCGCAAGTTTCTCCATGCAGAATTTTTTTTTTTTTTAATTTCCCTTTTTAATCTTGGCAACAATTGGCTTAGCATAGACAGAAGCATGTTTTTTTTTCCCTGTTCTTCAGCTGACTAGCGCCATTGGACTGATTTTGTTGTGCATTCATTTCATCGTCACATGTGGGGTGCTTACGCTAGGCTAACACTTTGTTCAGTTCATATTTTAAGTTGACGACAAAGAATGAGGCATTTATGGACGACAAAAATTGAATACTCGTCACCTCCTCATGGGAAATGTCTCCTGAGCCGCGATCCGATCCTCTTTGCTGTCCCCGAATGGGGTCAGAGGCCGCAACCCGGCTCTCCATTTGGGCTCCCGCAGTGGTTCCTACCAAATGTAGCCTCCATCATCGGCCTCGGCCTCCTCCGTCTCCACTTCCTCTTTCTCCTGAGCTTTCTCCTCCTCCTCCTCCTCCCCAATCAATATTGCACAAAGTGCTTCCAGACGAGCTCAATTCCACTCGTGGGGCTCCGCACAACTTAAATCACGGCGCTCAAGAAAAACAACCGACGCGAGACGTGAGCGACCGAGTGTCCGTCATTTTTCGTGCACACAAGAATGATAGCGGCTGACCTCGCAGCCTCTCGTTTGGGCTTCAGCAGCTTTGCTTAAACTATGCCGGAATATCCTGCAAAAAGTTTGTGACGTTTGACGATTTTCATTTGCAAACAGCCAATCAGAGCGACCGCTCTTTTACATCTCGAAATTTGATCCGAATCACATTGAAAAAGAACAAGGACTCAATTCATGGCTGCTTTTTATTGACGTTTATTCCCGCTTGCATTTTGGATTTGATTTGCTTTTGGGAATCGGTGAGTGTGATTGGTGTGTTGACAGGCATGAAGGAAGCTGCTCGTCATGATGATGCAAACTTCAAGCTACAAAGGGACTCAAGTCAGTTGGGTGACATTCACAGCCAGTCAAGGAACTTTGAGTGTGGCGTCAACAATTGCTTCACTTTGTCACCATTATTTATTGGTCACACCACTCATTGAGGAGGTAAGCAGCATTTACTTTCAAAATGTTTCATTCAAATTGTGTTCAGGTCGGCAATTCTGTCACGCATTACTGGACTTAAATAACAGAGTCACTGGTTGCTTGGACCCAACTGCAATATATTACTGCACCACATTAAATTTGGAACGGAAATAAAAAAATAAAAAATTCAGGTTTTCAATGGCTTTTGACATGTAAAATACAGACGGCCTTTGTCCAAATAGGCTTGTAAAGAGTCATTTTTTGGAAGCTTGTTCAGAACAACAAAGCATAAAAGGCTGAGACAAAGCTAGCTAGCGGTTCAAAGTTGACTTGACCACAAACTTTTTCGACACAAGTAGCTGCACTTTGATGTCAAATAGGGGGTGTGAATACTTTTGTCACTTTTAGCAGAGATGCCATTGAATAGAAAATTGGCTGGGCGGAAAAGCAGCGCATGAATCTGAAGCATTATTAGTTTAGTAACAAAATGCAGACGTAAACAAGCCAGATTGTAGACTTTGGCTAATTTGCCTCGTTTGTCCCTAGACAGATTTTCCCTAATGATGCATGACTGAGTTATTAAGAATGGACCGCAATATGGCAAGGACAGCAAGAAGGCGGCCGTGAGGGAGATGCCACCCGCCGCCATAGTGAGGGCCACTTGGGCACGCGTTGCTGCTGCCGGTGGACGCGCCTCATGCGAGACTGCAGCTGTTTAAAAAAAAAAATACAAATAAAAAACAACCCCCCCCCCAAAATAAAACACTGATTAGAAAGCAGGGGGGGGCACACGGAGTGGGAGGAGGAAATCCTCCCGGCTTGCTTTCTTCATTGGGAGGCGAGGAGGAGGAGGAGGAGGAGCTTAGCATTCTGAGCAGCTGCCTTTTGAAGCGTCGCTGGGAATTCTTTTAATACATTGATTTTTTTTTAAATGATACAAGCACAGTGGTGGTAATGTCATGGCCACATATGGCGGCCAATGCACTAAATTCTCCAATGTGTCTTCATTAGAAAATTGTACTGATCGATAGAATGCGGTTTCGTCACGTGGGGTTTTGGTGAACATCGAAGAGGCTGCGAACGATTCTATTTGATTACACGGATACTTTTGCAACAAGAGTGACAAAAGCACAACGTGACTATTTTGGGAGGGTTTCTGACACCTCGTGGTGACCATTGCTAACTACAAAATAAGTTTGAAAATGAATTCTTGGTATCGTCAGACTGTCAGGAAAGCATCAAATTGGAAGGATTGATGGAATGAAGGATGGTTACCTCAAATTGATGACGAGACAGCGAAAGTGGATTTTAAGCGTTTGCACTCCGGGCTGACTTCACCTTTGTAGTAAAAAGGGAGGCACGATTATTGACTGACACACAAAGTTGATGAAGTGGTCAGGAGGACGACGATCCTAAAAATGGAAAAATTGATGCCAGGAAAAAATTCATCACTGAGAACGTGTGGTCCATTTTGGCACGGTTCTGCCAAATTAAAAAAGTTAACTACACTATTTAATAATGATCATCCAATAACCTGTTGTCCATTTTCTATTGCCCATTTAGACATGGTGGTCTTTTGCTTGTCCTTCCTCCTCTTCAGCTTCGTCTCGGCTATTGATTTCTACTCGTCCATCGGTGAGTCTTTTCTAATAGCACAAGATTGATCAAATATTTGCACTTGCGTGTTTGAGCAACACATGTGGCCCCCGGGCCGTAGTTTGCCCACGCCTGCTCTAGCCTTGTTCATAAAATTTGTTGGCCGCCGACGCTGTGGAGGGCCGGACCAGCTCTGCTATTGATGAGCTTTTCGTGAAGGTTTTTTTTTTTTGTGAACCACTGAGTAGTCGTTTATGTACCTTGGGTTCCTTAATGTGTACGTGCTCGAGCATTGTTAAGGATTCTTTTATAATACGCTCGTGTTTTAAGTCTTGTGGCATCTATTTGCAAAATCCTTCTTTCCGGTCGGTTAACATGAGCAAACCACCAGGTCACATGACGGAGCTGCTGTACACGGAGAAGGACCTGTTGACCTCGCTGGAGGATTACATCCAAGCGGAGGAGAACAAACTGGAGACGGTCAAAAGGTTGGAGAGCGCCGTCGCGTCAACACGTTGACATCTGGCCCACGGAGCAGATAATGACGAGCGCGTGCGTGTGCTCAGCTGGGCCGAGAAACTGGCCAACCTGTCGGCGTTAGCCATCCAGGACCCCGAAGGCTTCCTGGGCCACCCCGTGAACGCCTTTAAACTTCTGAAGAGGATGAACCGAGAGTGGCGCGACCTGGAGAGCCTGGTGCGCAGCAACGTGTCCGACGGTGAAAAGGCGGCCGCCAATGTCCTCCGGTCTTAAGCGTGGCTCCAAAAAGAGTGAGTTTGGACGCCGCCGCTCTTGTCTTTCAGCTTTCGTGTCCAACGTGACCTCCAGGAGGGAGCAACTCCCCAACGAGGGCGACCAGACGGGCGTGGCCGAAGCCCTCCTGAGGCTGCAGGACACGTACGAGCTGGACACCGACACCCTCGCCAAAGGGGAGCTGCCAGGTGAGCGGGCCCACCGTGTCGGACGTCACCTGGACGCCTTTCTTGACGGGATCGGCGAAGACAATTTTTATCAATAAGGCCGGAACGTTACCAAGATTGCGGCCGGAGGGCAGGGGACTGACCGGCCAAAAAGGGTCAAGTGCCCGGCTCTGGTCCTTATCTATTGTGACTAGTTGGGGGCGGGGCTTACAGTGGGACAGGCACTGCACTAGACCACAAATGATGTGAATTAACGTGAATAAGCCGGGGAGAGTGGGATCGGTTCAAAAGAAACGGCAAAAAAGCAGGAATTGCTGTGAAAAACGCGGGATAGTCTCCAGATAAAATCCTCAAATGTGTGGATTTGGGAGCAATGGATCGTATGAGCGACCATCTTAGCACATGAAGTCAGACTCAAAAAGTCCTGATCCAGTGCCGGCCCCCCAAAACAGGAAGCTCTCGCTTTAGCGGCGGCCTGACGGCGGACGACTGCTACGACCTGGGTCTGGTGGCCTACAACGAAGGCGACTTCTACTTTTGCGAGCTGTGGATGTCTCAGGCCCTCAGGCAGATGCAGCAGGGCGAGACGCCCGCAAGCGTGAATGCCGTCATCCTCCTGGACTACCAAAGTTTCGCCCGCTACAAGCAAGGAGATCTGAAAGGCGCCTTGGAGTCCACCAAGCGGCTGCTGGAGATCGGTGAGTCCAGCCAATGGAACGCCTGCAAAGCCTCATGCCCAACGGTTGCGCGCTTCGGTCGCCAATCAAAGCCTCGGCCTCGACACGGAAGCAAAACATCCGCTTCACCGCGTGGAGCATCGGCTCAGACAAGAATTGCTTTGTTTTTCTGTGTTGGGTTTTAGATCCTGAAAACCAGCGAGCCAAACAGAATCTCAAGCACTTTGAGCACCACCTGGTGGAACAGCAGACGGGCGAGGAGATGCCGGAGACGCCCACGAAGGGTCGCGCTGAGCGCGAGGACGTGTACAAGCGGCTGTGTCGCGGCGACAGCATCGAGATGGTGAGAAGACGGCGGCAAAATGGCCACGCCGGAAACCGACACGCGCTCTTTTCTGACAGACGCCGCTCAAACGGAGCCGCCTCTTCTGCCGTTACCATGACAACCACGGCCATCCCAACCTCCGGATTGCACCCGTCAAAGAGGAAGACCTGTGGGACCAGCCCCGCATTGTCCGCTATTACGACATTGTGTCGGACGAGGACATTGCGATTTACAAAGAGTTGGCGAAACCCACAGTGAGGTCGCTTTGCTTTTCTTTCGCTTCGTGACTCAAGCGGTTTGAATCTTTGTTCACTTGTTGTGTCTCGTGTCGCTCTCGTCGACCATCGCGCGATGGCGGCGCCAGCTCGACCGCTCCAGAGTGAGTTTGGCCGACGGCAGCAGTCACGTGTCTCGTAACAGGGTCTCCAAAAAGTAAGAACGACTGCACAGACACGGGCGGGGGGGGGGGGGGGGGGCTGGCGATACGTGCGTCCGATAACAATGTTTTTTGGACTTAGAAATAGCATGTAGGCTTCGATTTAAAAAAAAGTACAGCAAAAGCGTTTAAATTGCGACATGATGATGTTGAGCAGTTTTTCAAACGGCCAAAAGCGAGTGGTGTGTGTTGAGTTTTTACACCCACCCGCTCTTGCTCCTCAGTGGTTGGCTGCAGGACAGCAGCCACGTGACGGTGGAAAGGATGACCAAGAGAATGAGCGACATCACAGGCCTGGACAAGTCCACCGCAGAACAACTGCAGGTGACGAGTAACACCCGGCCGCATTCTCACCTGAAATGTACAAAAAATAAATACTCAACTGTTGAGTCTTCAACTTTGTGTTTATTTACGCAGGTGGCCAACTACGGCGTCGGAGGAATGTATGAACCTCATTTAGACTGTTTCAAGGTAAATACACGCTAACGCCATAATAAGAATACAAGCGGGGACTCACAATCGGTCATTCTCATGTCATCGTTTTTTTAAATTGCAATAAAATTTCTTGTTTTGATCTCAAGAAATAAATCGACTAATTTTGTGTCAATGTCATCTGAGCAACGGGATTTTTTAATGAGAAGCAATTATCGGCATTGCAATTTTGCCACAGCTGTGTCGACAGAAGCCACGAAACTGCATACCAGCAAAGACAACATGTGTCGCCCCCGATAGCATTTCATTTGATGTTGCAAAAATAAATGGACTAATTATTTTCTCAAGACATCCTGAAAAAAAAAATCCTGGAGTCATCCCAGCAGCAAAGTTGCAAAATAGTTTTGACACACTCACAAATGAATACAGACCTCAGAAAAAAAACCGCATCTGTTTTGTTGTCTGCCACTGTGCAAACGAAGCGTTTCAAATCACAGATCCCTCTGGTGTCCCTCCCGTCGTGCTAACTGTAAAACATCGCTTGAGTGGAAACGACTTCAAGCAAGAGCGTTAAATTGGACATTTTGTCTTTAAAAGATGAAACGAAAAACATTTTTTTCTTTAGAAACAATGTTTTCAATATTAACAACTACAATTTAAAATAAATCTAATTTTCAAAATTAAACTGAGTGGTGTATGCGCTTACTGTCCTGTTTTTTTGTTCTGCACGCTGTGAAATTTAACCTGGTCATGTTTTCACAGACGGACGTTGAAAATCCTCTCGCACATTTGGGCACAGGAAACCGAATCGCAACCTGGCTCATCTACGTCAGTAAAGCACACTTCCTCTCCATCAGTCTTCAGCAAAAGCTCCGCTCTGTTCTGTTCTTCATGTCTTCAACTTTGTATTGCAGATAAGCGACGTGACGGCAGGGGGCGCCACCGTCTTCCCCGAAGTGGGTGCCGTTTCCTGGCCCATAAAGGTTTACACACGCACACGCACACGCACACAGCCGTTTAATTAGGTACACCGTCAATCGGACTCTTGGAACGCTTGGATCGGCTGTCAAAATATTGAAATTTAAAAAAAAATGTCCCAGTGTGCGCGTATTGTGAAGGCTGTGCCTAATGAAGTGGTTTTCATGGCCCAATTGTGTACGTGCAGCGTTCGGCCGTGTTCTGGTACAACCTTCTGCTCGACGGAAAGGCAGACCTCAAGACTCTACATGCCGCCTGTCCCGTCCTGGTGGGGAGCAAGTGGGGTGAGAGTGCTCAAAAAGACACGCATCTCGTTGTGTTGTGCCTGAAATAAGAATGAAAATAAAATAAAATATGCTTTTGAAAGAACCCCAAGCTATTTCAAAACATCTTATGTTTATAAAACTAACTAAAAAGGGCGTAAAACTGTAGTTTTTTTGTCAATGAATAGCATACATGAGCTGTATTGAAATGTTTTGATTTGGATATCACAGAAGAAGGAACTATAAGCACAAAGCTGCTCGAAAAACATAATTAAACTGGACTCAAATGTAAAAATACAAGTAAAACAAGATACTAAATGATTACTAAAAAGAAAATGTCCGCGCATTATTATGACACAACTGTTTGCATAGATTTTTCTCAAAATAAAAACGAGAGCCGCTTCAAACAAGTCGCCTCTAAACCGGTATTGAAACTTTTCACTAAAGTAATGACAAGATTTTTCTGGCGCCACTATCCAGGTCCTCGCTGTAAAAATTGTCCTTGTGGTCTGTCTCTCTCCCCAGTGGCCAACAAGTGGCTGCATGAGCGAGGTCAGGAGTTCAGGAGGCCCTGCGGCCTGCAAATTTCAGCTAAATAGGGGAAGGAGTCAACTGCACCAGGCTATGCAGTTACCATGACAACCATCGTCTTTGGAGAAAGTGGGGAAAAAAAGCACAGACCTCAAATGAAACGGAGGCTGCATAATTGATTATAGGCATATTTGGAGAAGAATTTCCTGTTGAAGAATTAAATGTGTTTTGTTCCACTCAAGTGTGCCTTTGGCTTGTTTGGGAGTGTTTGCGTCCACCCATCAGTAGCATACGAGTGAGGTCGTTGACCTTTTGTTCTTTGATTTGTGGGCAGTTTCACATTTGCACGCTCGTGGCATTTTGGCCTGCTGAGCATTGCGCATTATCTGACGTCCTGTGGTAATTTATTTTTTAACTGTTGAGGCCCCCACATTAATGCATTGATTTTTCTTTTATTTCATTTAATGGGTAACTAGTTCATTTTAAATACAATATGCATTCATTTAACAGATTTTTTCCCATTTTATTATATTGAAATTGAATAAATATAAAAGTAGGAGTTAATTGATTAAAGAAAATATACACACATTTTTATTTGATAAAAGTTTTTGTAAATAATTGGTGTATTCATTTTCAAAATGAAACGGTGCAAAAGTTTGAAGAGTTCAAATATTTCTATAGTTGAGGAAGACGTAGAGGCGTGAGGACAACAACAAAAAAAAAAGTGTGTCGAGCGCGTGAGAGAATTTCTTTGGCTAAAACCTGCATCCAAGTCAAGGATTTCTTGGACAAAAAGGCGGCATAAGAAGGATGCTGACGAAATACTAAAAGGCCTTCGTGTCGCGCTCACGCGTCGGGCAGGAAGAAATCCGGCGGGTGGTTTCCCCCCCGCAGGCGTCCAAAGCAGGCCAGCAAAATGTCCAGTGCCACCCTAGCCGTCCGCCGCGCCGCCTGCTCAGACACGCCCACAAAAGGGTTCACCTCCACCAAGTCCACCGCCGACAACAGCCCTGAAACAACCACACACACACACACACAGACAGACAAATAAATGGAAACACAGGAACAGGAACATACACACTTGAACACATGCACAGAAGAAGAAGAAAATATACTAAACGTAATTAAAGCGTCGTGCATGTTTTTGACCGGTGTTGGCGAGGTGTTCGGCGATGTACACGCCCTCCCGGTAGGTGAGGCCGCCCGGCACGGGCGTTCCTGTTGCCGGGGTGACGGCCGGGTCCAAGGCATCCACGTCGTAGCTCAGGTGGATCGGCCTCCTGGCCCTGCTCCGGCGTTCAAAGGTGACAAGTCACCATGAGACGTATAGAAGGCGCGGCGGAGGGCGAGGATACAGTACTGACCCGTCTTTGCAAAGGAAGTCGCAGGTCTCCTCCATCACTCGGCCGACGCCCAGAGCATCCACTTGCGTCATGGAGTAGGACTTTATGCCCGCCAGCTTCAGGATGTAACTGCATACAGAAGAACAGGAACACATCCACAAGAACAAAATCAACAAGCAAAACACACAAACAGGAATACACGCGTGAAGAGCAACATGCAAAATGCATGCATGAACAGGAATAAGCACACAGCAAAAGGAGCATACAAAAAAAGACAGGAACAAATCTGGTTATTACAATGTCAAAACTTAGCCAGCAACACGTCCACTCAACATCTGAAGCGTTTGAACTACACTTGAAGAATGTTCCAACCAAAACAAGAAAATGTGGGTTGACTTTGCGGATGTGCGGCTAAAGAAGACTTACTGCTCCTCGGGGTCCAGGTCTCTCAGGCCAATGTAGACCAAATGTTTGGCCGACACGCACGACGTCACCCAAGAGAAGCTCGGCAGAACGGGCATCTGGCAAACGCAAACAGTTGCACGTAAACCCTCTTGACGCCACGGCGGGCACGAGCGGCCACCTCGCTGGCATTTAGATGCTGAATGTATTTCATTTTCGAGCAAACGACAACTGAAAGTGTTGAAAAATGACAAATGAATCACGACATGACAACAATTGATGTAAGCACAAAACGTTACGCAGTAAAATAATTGGAAAAAATTGGCGGCTTTGGAGTGGATATTTTCTTTTCTTTTTTTTGGCTGACCTTTGGGCGCAGCTCATGGAGCAGGTAGGACACGGGTTGGCCGTGCATGTTTCCCGTGGGCGTGCCGAGTGGCGTGTTGATGTCCGCGTGGGCGTCCACCCACACCAGGCTCACATCCCCCACGGCCGACGCGTGCCCGTGCACCGAGCCGATGGCCAGGCTGGAAAATCAAGTCGGGAAAACATTCAGCATATACGTTGAAGGTTCAATCGTGTCAGCCGCGGCCGGTCAGTGGATGATTGACAGACGTTTGGTGGAACTTTTGCACTTGTTTCAAAAGGCTGGCGAGAGATTCTCCAAAGTCAACTTGAGCTTGGAGCATTTGTTCCATTCGTTCGGTTCCGCAGGACCCGAAGATAAAACCCACACAAATGCCCGTCGTCCAGCGTGCCAACCTGTGGTCTCCGCCCAGCACGAGCGCCGTGTGCCCGTCGCGTTTGGCCGTACGCACGGCCTCCGAAAGCTTCCGGTTGGCGCCGCCCACCGCTCGGGGGTGTTTGACTCGTCCCACCGACTCATCGTGCAGCACCTCCTCAAACGTCAAGTTCCCATAATCCTTCACGGCGCAGCCTGGAGTAGCAAAAAAAATTGATAAATGACGCGTGATGACAAATACAAAGCAACACAAACAGGAGCAATAGACAAAACAACCTTCACTTATTTCCCATTTGGCCCTTTTTTGTGTTTGTTCTATTTACGGTGGCTTGCTTGAAGTTGAACATGGCCGGTCAACTGGTGTGTTTGTGTTTAGTGCAGAGCAAAGACAAGCAGGTGAGCACAAAGTAACCTCCTGTCAAATATCGAAGCGAGCGCAAGTGCATTTACATTTGCTAAGTCACAAAGCAAACAAATACAAGACGCGCAGTATTGAACATGTGCGAGCGCGCACGTCACTGCAAACATGCGGTGAAGGCGATGGGCAGATGAGACCACCCATGTCCTAACGGGCAAAGATTTGATCCAATTGGAAAGAGAATCAAATAGCAAAATCAAGAACCATTTTATCTTGACAGAAGACATTTTGGTCAAAGTGTCCTGATGCCTTAAAAATGAAAAGAAAAAAAAAGCAATAAGTAGCCAACGAGTTCTATAATGTGCATCAAATTTCTAATCCAAGTTGTGTCTTGGAGCCATTTGAATGACACGCTGACTGTGAAACATTTATTTTATGTTCTATTGTTTAGCCCGTACGGTTATAAAACATTGACTCCTCACTGCGTTTATCTGAAGACACATTAGGTACGGAAAATAACTTTTGTTGTTGGCTCACTTGTTTGACAGAAAGAACTGTACCTAATATTCTGACCAGCGTGGGATCAGACTCAGGTGTACCTAATGAAGAGACCGCTGAGCACGAGTGCACGCAAGACATCCGTCACCTTGCGCCTGAAGCTGGTGAACGAGTCCCTCGGCGCGGATCGCCTCCGGTCCGAGTTGCACGCCGTCCCGGGGCTGCGCAACATGAACACGCGCTTTCCTGAATGAGCTCGAGGTCCGATTGGTCGCCGTGCCTCACCTGTCCTTTGGAGAACGGCGCTCCAATGATCGCCACGGAGCGGGCCACCTGAGGACGAACATTTTGATGGTGAAAATGTCGACGACATGTGGCGGAGGTGATGAGAAGCTGCAGAGGCGTCCTGGCACGCTGCATTCTGCTGAATGAAAAAGAGAGAGGACAGAGACGGAGAGCGAGCGATGGAGGGGGAGGATGGTGTGACATCACCAGCGGGGAGTGACGTCAGCCGGGTTAATCATTGAATGCACAGGCAACGTGAGAAGGCATCCGTCCGTCATCTCTGGAGACAAATTGGAATCAAGTAAGAAAAATACTCCAAAGCAAATAATTCAAAGAAAAACATTTGCTGGTCAAACAATCGCATTACTTTTTTTTTTAAAAGCAAAAATGATTGAATCATTTTGCACCACGCACATTTTTTGTTTGCCTTCTAAGGTGTCAAAATTCCAGATGGTGCCTTAATTGAATCTTCTGAAAAAAATGCATGTCGCCCGCCTGGCCAGGATATAAATTCTTGATTTCCTTTTTTTTTTTTTATCGATTTTGAAGTCAGAGTGCATCAATATGCCAGAGAAGTAAGAATCGTTACGGATGAAAAGTTCAGAATTCTTGGCACTCTTGAAAACATTCAATAAGCGGATGGATGAGGAAAGGATCAGAAGAAAATAACGTCACACTTGCAACAATTTATTTCTGATACAATAAGAGGTAAAAGTCACATGACCAAAAAGTGCCTTTGAGACTTCTCCATTTCACCACAAAAGAGTTGCAAGTTGACTTTGTTTTTTTTTTTTTATTAAATCAAGCGACTGCAAAATATGTGAGCTTGCTGAAAGTTAGAGCATGACATTTGCAAAATGCTTCATAAGATTATGAATATAAAATAAAGATGATCCAAAGGACTAATCATTGTATGGGTGCGCATGGAAATATTTGTCCTCTTCTAAAACGAGCTGAAATGTTAATATTGTGCTCCATTTCCACGACGACACACGTCTTAACGATATTGACGCCAAAAATGAGGCGTCAGAAGTAGCTCTGCAGCGGCTCTCCCAGGATGTCCTCCATCTCCTGGACCACCTTCTGAACTTGATGCTCCACCTCCTCACACTTGTCTGGAACACAAATGGAATGAGTTGGCACACGCACACACGCGACTCACCACAAGTTGCAGAGCTTTGGCCACACATGAACTATAAAGTGAAAGAAGTTTCATTTTGCTTCTCGTAGCCACTCTGAAGGGCAATCAGCTGAAAGGCACACTCGCCACACAATAAACAAGCAAAAATAATTTGGTCTCAGTTGAATGAAAATCAAAGAAGCATGCAACACAAAAAGAGAGCCCAGTATGCCAGTACTATGATTTTTTTTCTCTCCAAGTTGTGCTTGGTTAATGTGCAGTTGCTTAATGCAAGTAACTTGTAATTTAACAGTTACATTTAATTTCACGTCACGTATTTCTTCTTCGAGGTTAACGGTGGCAAAATTGAGGTTGGCTCGCCGCATGGCTTTGACGTTCTCATTTTGAAATGCTTTTCTGCGAGCTTGTGCTCTCGACGATCCGCAAAGACTAACGGCTTCCGATTGACTCTATTTGAAGATTGTACTGACCCTCCATGAGTTCAGCTAGGAAGGGGATGGTCTCCGGAAGCAGCACCACGTAGTTCTCCTTCAGCTTGGCCGCCAGCTCCATCAACATCAGCAGCGACGAGAAGCGCACCTGACGGAGGAGGAACATGGCATCAATTTCCAGCTCATCGCCGTCGTCACGAAAGGAGCTCGGAAGCTGTCACCTTGGCGTCGGCGTGTCTGCTCTTGAGGAGGATGTTATAGTTGAGGCTTTTCCACTGGGTGTCGTCCGCAAGCGCCACGGCAAACTGACCCACGCACGGCACAACATGTTTGGTCACCCTTTGCTGGTACTCCTCATCACCGCCAAGCGTGTTCTCCAGCTGACACGCACACACAAAAGCAGAGAATTGAAAAATAATAATAATTGTATGAGTGATTGGCAATTGATTAAATAAAGTAAAATAGTCAATTGACATGAGAATGAAAATCATTTATCAACAAAATAAACGGATTGAGTATTGAGTGAATAAACTGCACATATTACTCAAACAACTCTTGCACAACATATTTACATTAAAAATGAGCAGGAATTACTACTTTGGAATACAAATAAACAATTTCCATATTGCACATACTGTATGGTTAAAACGTGTTTTTTTTTTTTTTTTTACGATCGGTATGATTTACAATCGAAATGTGGCCTTTGAGAACAAAAGTTTGTCGGGCCCTTCTTTAACGCCTTGTAGTCATATCGAGAAAGCAAAGTCCGTTTAGTAAACGGCCCGTGTAAAAAAATAAAAAGCATCACACTTTAACTCCTCCCATCTAGCTGACATATTTGCACGGCAGCTCTCACCTGGTCGACGAGGGGCACCAGGAGGGCTTCGGCTCGCTCCTTGCTGAGGAAGCGCTGCGTGTCGTACAAGAAGATTTTGTGCAGGCAGTCCAGAACGCTGCAAAGCAGCAAGTTGCTCATCTCGGCACCGTGCTCGGAATCGAACAACTGCTCATCTGAAGAAAGGAGACAAAGTTGAAAGAGTTTAGGAGTCATTAGTGTTGCTGTTGGACAAATTGCAATAGAATCACCAAACCAAATCCTATCGGTGCAGCGTGTGTGGGCATTAGCAACTGGTTTAAAAAAAAAAAAAGCAGGCCTCACCCGTCTTGGAGACATTGGTCTGCTGAAGGAGGTCTGCGAAGGGTTTGACCAGGTTTCCCGCAAACAGGACGAAGAGACCTTTGAGGCGCTCGGCAATGCAGTCGGAGAGTCGGAAGAATGTCAGCAGACGCTCGTTCCTGCCAGATTTACTCCAGTCGATCAGCTGAAGAAATGGCGAGGAAAAGAAAGAAAATCTTTACAAGATGGATTGGGGGGGAAATATTGGGTTGGAAAAACAATCGGATGCATGAGGGATCACTGGATTATAAGTAATCAAACAAAAAGGGAGTAATAAAAGAAAATGAAGTGTATGTAAAATAAGTTAACTTGTATTAAAAGGAACTTGGAATTATTTAGAATGAAATTAGAAAAATTTAACTTTAACAACATTTAACTTAAAAAAAAAAACACTTGATTAATAATTTGCATTTCTTTTCATTTAAATTATAAATGCTATCAATAAATTTGGACTGAATACATTTTTAATCAAGTGCTCGATGAAAGAACCTAAGTGGCCGGTCACCTTGAAGAAGAGCGGCCTGAACGTAACCTCCGACAGCTTCATCACCATGACGAGCAGACAGTCGATCACGCTGCCCTCGATCTGAGCTGTCCTCGCCAGGTCGCCCTGCACCGAGCAAAACGTCAGAAGGTCCCACGGACGGACGCACGGACAAACACACGAGAGCACCAAACGCACCCGGCAGAACTGGGCTCTGAAGTCCAGGGCAACGAGGAAGAAGCCGGTGAGCTCCGATTGGTGGAAGTTGAGCTGCTCTTGCTCCATGCGGCCCACGTGTTCCTTGAGGATGCTCATCAGCGCCCCCAGCTGGTCCTGAGGGGGGAAGCACTCTGCTCAGACACCGCTTGGTCCAAAGCGGAGCCATCGGAGAAGATGCCTCAGCGGTTTACGGCTTGGGGAAGTAGCAACCATTTTACTCTCTTTGCTATATGTCGTGCCATCTAATTAAGAATGAACAATGACTTCATTGTTTTCCGCTTTAAAAATCTGGAAGTAATTGACACTTCTAACCTTCCCCCAAATGCAGCTCCTCAACTCACTTCAAGAGAGTTGCTTGGAACCATGACGCCAAAAGCAGGCAGCAAACCTTTGTCTTTGTTTTAATGGCACTCTTCTGTGCCAAGATGACACAAAATGGCACCAAAGCAAGACTTTTCTTTCACTACTTTCCGCCACATCCAATATGGTGACCCGTATTCTGGTTGTACGATCTCGCTCACCTTCATGTCTGGCACCATGATGCTGTAGCACTTGGTCAAGACGGGGAGGAGGACCCTGGGGGGGAGCTTGGTGGCCAAGGAGCTCCTGAGTGAGGCCAGGCATGCAGAAAGCTGATTGGCTGCGGATGAGGAAGATGACGACGACTGCTCCAGTTGACGCGTCAGCTGACACACCTGGGAGGGATTGACACAACCTTTTTCTGTATGAACTGCATCTATCTACATCCTTTCATATGCGTGTTAACTCACAATGTCTCCAAGTAGAATATAAAGTTTGTATTAACGCCTTGAGTGCTTTGGACCGAAATGTATATTTATCAACAATTTTGGGTGGTCTGACAACTTTCTGCATTGCAATATTTTATGCATACTTCACGATGTAAGGGGCGACAAGTTTTATGAATAAGGCCGCGGGGTCGAGATCGCGGCCGGAGGGCAGGAGACAGACCGGCAAAAAGGGTCAAGTGCCCAGCTCTGCTTACACGTTTACCCATTTCATGGACTGAGAATAAGAAAATATTATTGTTCAGTGCATGAATATGGTCTAGTTTTCCTGTTGAATGCCGTATACGCAGCACCTTCCTTACTTGTGTGTATTATACAAAGCGCTATTCTCACATGTTGCCTACTTTTTTGGACTTGTATCTGTATTTTGTGTTACAGTCAGTCATTGAAATAATTAAAATTGGTCATCACTATCAATGGTGTACTCAAGAGTGAAGAGGATCAGACATCATCTCCAAAACAAGCAGAGCGTTTCTTGGGAAGGCCCAATTTGACAAACCTGCAAGGTGATGTCCTGCAAGTAAGGGCTGATGAAGTGCGCAAGCGTCTCGGCGACGCGCTGCAGGGCGGTGACGGCACTCAGCAAGTGAATCTTATTGGTCAGCAGATCTTTCCGCTCAGTGAGCACGTTCAGCACGGCCGGCATCAACCTGCAGGCAGGCCAAACGGATTGATGGCGATTTAGCACTTTTGTTGCTCCGTTTGGCAACCTGAGCAGCAAACAGAGCCGCCTCGAGCAACATCCCTTGAATAGAACTTTTCTACAGCGAACACGGCAGGCCGAATGTTCCTCAGACGGACGGGTCTGGCGCAAACCTCGGCAGCTGTGGGATGGCGAGAGCTTTGAGGCCGCTGACCACCTCGGCGATGCACAGCAGAGCGCTGGCCGTCACGTTCTTCTCTTCGTGCGGCGACGTGATGATCTCCACCACGTGCAGCAGGACGGGGACGAAGGCCTCTTGATGAGCCCGGCCAAAGAGGCGGCAGAGCAGCTTGAGGCTGTAGAGTGCCGTCTGCCTGTTGACGGCCTGCTCGGACAACGCCGCGTTCCCGCGTGCTATGCCCACGATGGCGAGGAGGTCCCCGATGAGCTCTAAGAGGACGCTGACCTGCAGTGGCGAGACATTTGGATGCCGCTTGCATTTTTGTCCACCGTGTTTTGTAAACGCCTTAAAAAAAGTGTTACTGCTTGTATGAACGTCATCCAGTCAGCATCTCCATTTAATGTTTTTGGATTTTCTCTCTCTTGCGCTACGTTACCTGCTCCTCTGCCCACTGTGTCTTGTGCTGCAGCTTGTTGTTGAGCAGCTCCATGGCTTTCCTCCTCACGGACGCCAGCTGGTTGCCCATCAGTCCCCTCATCACCGTGATGAAAGTGTCCGTGGGCAACAAAGCGTTCAACTTGGTGAGAATGAAAGGGAACAAACATGTTGTTTACGCATCTCGAGAACAATTGAAAAACAAACAAAAAAAAAAATCACATTTTGCTGTGGCGAGTTGTAGCACGGAAAGCACTCACCTTATCCAACACGTCGTAAGATTTATTGAGAAGAACCCTCCAAAACTTGGCGATGGGCTTGTCGGCGTTCTCCTCCACACAGCGAGCGACGCACTGAATGTAGCGCAGGTTGTCCTGGAGCAGCCTGGACAGACGATCCTTTTTGAGCAACCATTTTTGGCTTTTCGTTTGATTTGATGCGAACCAAACTCACTGCTGCTGCAGCTGCTGGAGGGACTCTGCACGGGTGCCATCAACAACGTCCTGAGTGTCCGCTACCTGGAACAAAAAACATGGAAAAGGCTTGCAGACACGCCAAAGTAGGCTGAGGGCCTTTCTTCTAGATCTGTCTCACCTTCCCGATGAAGCTGGCCGAGCCGAGCAGCTGAGCCATGAAGGAGACGGAAAGGAACTTGAAGTGTCTCAACTCCTTGCCGCTGTGGGCCTCCACGCTAAAGAGCAGCTTCTCCATCTTCTCCTCTTCTTCCTCCTTCTTGCCGGCTCCTCGCTGGCCGACGGCAGGCTTGGCCGCCGCGCCTGCTGAGTACGCAAAAAATCAGCCGAGGCAAACTGTTTGCGCCGGACAATCGAACGGCACGCCACCAAAGACAAATGTCATAAAAATGTTATATTGTGAAATGAACACAAATTTACTTGGTGTGAAATCTCGGCTAAACGGGTGAATACACACGAGACTAGATTAAGTAGATCCTCCTCCAAGGAGTGGATGACCTGGTTGACATTGTGAGCATTCACTCACCATCCTCTTTGTCATCGGGAAGCTCGATGAGGAAGTTGAGGATGTTGATGAGTGACGTGAGCTGCTCGGCCACCTCAAACTGGCAACACACAGAAATCCAGAAGTCCATGTCTCGCTCCAGAGCCGCTTCCTAAGAAACCAACGACACCAGAATATCTTCATTCCATCTTGCTTGACAAGACAAGACATGATGGAGGGAAAGCATGGGACAAATTATGGGGAACTAATTATTTAAAAAAAAAAGAAAGAAAAAAAAAATCCTTGCCTTCTCGCTTTCCGGGCTGGACGGCTGTGTGGTGTGAAGCTTAAACAGGAGGAGCATTAGGACCCAGAGGAAGCGGGCCGGGCCCAGCGTGGTGACCAGCTGAGCGAGGATGGGTAGCCGTCGATGTTCGGGTACGTGAGGCAACGCGTCGGCAAAGACGTGCACGATCCTCGTCACCGCAGCGTTCACGCTGCTGTCTGACTGGCCCTGGGCCTGGAACAAGAGACATATTCACCGGAATCCGCCTAAACATCCAAAATAATAAGAATAATTTCGTTCGGCTTGTCCTTTGGAATATGAGGGAGAAACAGCAACACGATGTGAGTCACAAAAGTTCAGGCAGTGTTGCTGTATAAAAAAAAAAAGGCCTCTGATGAACTTGAGTTTCTTAGTTGGGCAGTAAATAATAATTGCCATCATCGCTTTCTCAGCCTTGTTTTGGAGACTGAGGCGTCACAAGAGAAAAAAATGTTAGCGTTGAAGACACACAGTCAAGCCGTTGACTTTTCATTTGGATCGCAAACCCAACGACGTCGAGCCCGACCTGAATCAAAGCGGGGATGACCATCTGCACAGTCTTGTCGATGACTCTGAAGCTGTAAGCATCATCGAGACGCATGATGTTGGCGCCCATGAAGGTGAAGATGGGCATGAGGTTGTGCAGAACTTTCTCCTGGAAGCCCAGCACGGACAAAGTGCCGGTCAATTTTGTTCCCATGTGAGACAGCGATCCCAAAATGTGCGAGCAACTCACAGGGAAGATGTTGGCGACGGCACCCAGCAGCAGCAGAGCGTGATGGTGAGTCTGCGGCACATCCGTGGCTCGGATGCACTGGACCACCAGCTCCACGCTGAACTTGTCTTCATCCAGGACATCTGGATGGACAAAAGTGAAAAGGACTTTTGCCAAGATTTCTTTGTTTGGAATTGCAAGCAAATATTTTAAAATGATTGGATGGTGGCAGTGAACTCAACTCCCTTCATAGCGAGCAGCAGTTTGGACGATTATGGAAAAAAAAATCTTAAAAAAAATATATATATATATATTACACTCACCACAACACCCACCTGGCGTAGTAGCTTGTCCATCCGGCGACATTTTGTTGCAGATGTGGAGCAGGCAGCTGAGCAGAAGCTGCTTCGTGTACTCCATGTTGGGTTGTTCCACGGAAGACGCCTCCAGGCTCCTGAGCCGCAAACGGAGCAACGGGATCATGTAGCCTCATCAACACACTTCCTGTTTGCGTCTTCCAGCATTACCTGGCGAGCAGCGAGAACAGAACCGGCACCAACATCTGGGCTCGCTTCAACTTCTTCTTGTGCTGCAGCAGCTCCAAAATCAGAGTGACTCTGCGCCAAGAAACAGCGCCATCCTCCGGAGATCGAGCGCTGCTCTCATCAGGTTTCCTGAGGAAGGCATGATAGCCGTCAGCCGAGGAGAAGACAGTCGAAACGCCATGACATTTGTTCCAAACCCCCTCAAAAAAAAAAAAGGACTTCATAAAGCGCTTCCTGCCACATGTGTCAAAAAACAAACTGCACCTATGCATCATTCTGCTCCGGCGGGTTTGCTGAACCGTCACGGCGACTTTGGCTTTTTCCGGTGGTGCCAGCTCGTTAGCCAACAGCTGAGCGTCCACTGCAATCTGGACACACAAGGAGAGTCATTTGGATTTTTAACTGCTTCAACGCAGATTTTTGGCAAACACTCGCTCACCGCTTTAAAGGTGCGGCCAACAGCGTCGGCAAGGATCGGACTCCTGGTGTCCACCAGCAGATCGAACATGGCTGTCAGCAGCTTCTGTTGGACCAGCTCATCTCGCAAGGCGGCAAAAAATGGCTTTGAGATCTGGGGGATGAGTTGAGCAACGTTTCGAACACATCAACGACACTTTCTAAGCCTGCATAGAACAGAACTCAGAACTGCGGCAGACGCGCTAACCCCGAGCCCATCATGCCGCCTAACCT
The DNA here is from genome assembly GCF_059441095.1 of Idiotropiscis lumnitzeri. NCBI lineage: Eukaryota > Metazoa > Chordata > Actinopteri > Syngnathiformes > Syngnathidae > Idiotropiscis > Idiotropiscis lumnitzeri. The sequence goes on along the minus strand of NC_142410.1, from coordinate 12,526,920 downwards.
GGACACATTTTTGGGAACAAAGCGCTGACCTGTTTCAAAGCGATGACCTGGCAGCTGAGGATGCCCGACAACGCTGCTGTGGGCGTCTTCATGGCTTTGACCAACAAGTCCAGACAGTTGCGATCGGCAGCAAGCAAAGGGGCCGCCGCCTCGTTGTACTTGGCGAGGATGAGCTGCAGCAGTCGTCCCTCGTCCGGCAGCATGGTGAACATGTCGGGGTCATTGTGGAGCAGCCGATCCAGCACGGGCAGCAGACCCGACAGGACGCCCTGAGGAGAGCGCACTGAGCTGTGAGTACCCGTGAAGGCAAAGGGCCTCACGAACTTTTGGGATGGCGTCGATCAACTCGCCTGCCCATTGACGTGGCAAAACGCCCTCAGCAGGCAGACGGCGGTATAGGACGGGCAGCAAGGCGCCTGGATGCTCAGCAGCAGCTGATTTATAGACGACTGCAGCGGCGACTTCCTTTTAGCCGACTCGCGTGAGTCATGAAGACCACCGAGAGCCTGCAGGTCGACATCCACATATGTCCCCCGTGAGCGCAAGCAAGCAAATGAGAACAGGTGCTAAGAAATATGACCCGACAACATAAAAATGGCCAACATACGGACATCCTTCTGCCGCATCACAAGTACGTCAGTTGAGGAGTGTCTGTTTAGCATGTACGATATTGATACGTTGCTGCATGAAAGATGCGAGTTCCCCACCGTGCTCAAGTACGACGGGTCGGCAACTATTTCCTCTGAAGTATTCAGAAGCTTTCCGATGATAGGTGTGAAGGGAGAGGCGTTTGCGGCTGATAGGCTCTGCAAAGCACTGAGTGACGCCCTTCTGATCTCTTGGACAGGAGAGGTCAAACAGCACAGTAAGGCTGGCACCACTTAAAAAAAAAAAACACACACATGCAGACAACAACAAAAGACACCAAAGAAAAAAAGACACACACGTTTGTAAGCACACATGTTTTGAGCTGACAAGTGTTTCGAGTCATATTCGCCGCGTTTTTATTTCAGATGTATTTACCAGGCGAGTTGGCTCCAGCAAGCTGTGCCAGCGTGGTGGCAGGCTGGGCGCTCAGCAAAGCGCCGCCCACGTAGAGCGACTGAGTCTGCAGGACTGCGCCCACCTTGACACCGAGCTGGTCCCCGTGGTTGTCACCGTAGCCCCACAGCATGCACAGGAACTTGAAGAGCACGTCCGCATCACTCAGATGAACCTGCCGGGAATGGCCAAAGTTCAAAGTGCAAAAAGATGATCAATGAAATGTCAACTACAAATCACAACCTGATCAAATGTACCACACCAGCATGGCTATCATGGCAAAAAATACTAAATAAAGCGAATTCCACTTTCTCTTGCTAAAAGCCACACACATTCAAAGTCACAGATACTACTGTGTAGAATTTTGAATAGTTATTATTATTGGTTAATAATAAAAGTAAATTTGACAGCTGATAACCCGTGCAAGAATAGAGTCTAAAAATATGCCTCTCTCGTTTTATTGTGTGGCTCAGAGACAAACGGCCCCCGGAATCTATTCAGAGAACTCGATCTGTAGAACTCAAACCTCGACAAGGAGCTTCATAAGCTTTCGAAAGCTGTTGGCCGTTGGCCCCTCGCCGGCGCCGCTGACGAGGACAGAGAAGAGGCGGGCGATGAGGCCCAGGTAGCAGCAGGTGTTGGTGTCCAGCTTCTCCGGGTTCCACCACACAGCAGCTGGCAAAGGAAAATGTTGTCAATCGAGCCTGTAGAGTTGCGGTGGCAGGAAAAAGCAAAACGTGGCTGGAAGCTTTGCTCACCTTTAAAAGCGTTGTCGCAGCACCGGAGAGAAGAGATGAAGTCTTGGAGGAGCCAAATCATCACCTGGCCATACTGTCGCTCGTGCTGCCTGCCAGGATGCTGCTCACATTTGCTCAAGTACAAGGACAGCGCCTCGCTGAAGGACGTGGGCGCCGCAGAGGGCGTGACTTTCTGTTACACACAGGAAGCAGGACATCACATACTGTTGGTGGGAGGCAAAGTTGAGTCCAAGCCAGCAATTGCCAAAATCTGTGGTCGTTTGGACTAAGGCTCACCTGCGCGTCATCAACCTTGATGACTTTTAGCAGCGGCGCCTCCAGAACGGCAAAGACCCGCTGGGCGGTGAGCAGGTGCTCGGTTTCGCCCAGTTGCTTCAGACCCAGCAGAAGCGTCTTGGTCATCACCATGAAGAATGTGGAGCCTCTGACACCGGAGCCACGCTGCTGCTCTCCCAACACACCAAACTTCTCCAGCTGACATGCAAAGCAAACAAGTTAAGATCAAGTCCTCGCTTGAGCGTAAGGTGAGACGATGCACTTTCAGCTCTTCAGTGAGCAGCACAAAGCATTTACAGGGCTTCCCTTTTAGAATTTTAATGAAACCACTGAGCTGATCTTGGAATAAGGCGGTAATAAAGCAAAAAGATGTGAACAACTTACAGCGTTCCGTTTGGCCAAGTGCTCCAAGTCGGCCAGGTTCTTCGTCAATGTGGAGACCAGACACTGATTGGCCAAGCCGACCTTGTTGGCATCCGAGCTCTGCTTCATCACTTTGTCCAGTTCTGTGTGGACAGAAAAAACGCTTTCAGGATCAAGGTCCAGTTCAGGAAAACCTGGTGGAGGTTCTGGCGGCTACCTTCTGCCCAGGTCACGGTGAGCGGATGGCGGGCGAGGACGGCGCAGCGGGCGATGTTGCGCGTGAGGCAGAGCTCAGCCGAGTCCGCACGAGCGGTGGTGATCACCAGGAAAGGCAGCAGCCCCCAGACGATATTCTCCACCT